>NC_091434.1:60416061-60734779 GCF_964237555.1 Oryctolagus cuniculus | reverse complement strand
CTTCAGCCAGATCTGAATGCCTTAAGGGCTGATTCTGAGGCCAGAGTGCTGTTTAGGACATCTGCCATTCTATGAGTCTGCTGTGTATCTCGCTTCCCATGTTGGATCGTTCTCTTCCTTTTTGATTCTGTCAGTTAGTATTAATAGACACTAGTTTTGTTTGTGTGATCCCTTTGACTCTTAGACCTATCAGTGTGATCAACTGTGAACTGAAATTGATCACTTTGACTAGTGAGATGGCATTGTTACATGCCACCTTGATGGGATTGTATTGGAATCCCCTGGTCATTTCTTTTGGTTTCCTTATATAAAAAAATGGAAACACATTTCTAATAAATTGTTTCTAAAGAAAAAAAAATAATGACAGCTTAATAAAGCCTGATGACCTTCAAATAATCTGCCATTATGCTTTTTTTTGCATATAAATGTTGTAAGATGCACCTATCCTGAAGAATATTTCAGGACTCAAATGTACTGATAGTTTTAGGTATCCATGCCACATTGAAAATAGCATTTCTCTCTGTCTACAATATACCTCCTTGAAAAGGTCTTAGCTTGCCACTGTTTTATTACTTATCCATTGCATAAAAACTCCCATTTTATTATCTTCTTTTTCTCAGGAGAGATGATGGGTCCTGATGCTGAAGGATCTGAAATCCACTGTCATGAACAAGCAATGAACACTTATATTCTACAGAAGGGGAACTGTGAGCCTGCAGCAGGGAAAGCAAATCAAACAAGTACCTTGTAAGACACGGAACTAACAGGAGAAACTAACAGAAGAACTAACAGCATAAACAGAATACCACATCTTCATTTACGTGGTTTTTTGTATTTTATTTATTTTTTAAAAAGATTATTTATTTATTTATTGAGAGGCAGAGTTTACAGACAGTGAGGGGTGAGACCGAGAGAAATATCTTTCATCTGATGGTTCACTCCCTTTGCTGCAACAGCTGGAGCTGAGCTGATTCAAAGCCAGGAGCCAGGAGCTTCTTCCGGGTCTCCCACTCGGGTACAGGGGCCAAGTGCTTGGACAATCTTATACTGCTTTCCCATGCTATAGCAGAGAGCTAGATCAGCAGAGGAGTAGTCGGGACTAGAACTGGTGCCCATGTAGGATGCTGGTGCCACAGGTGGAGAAGGATTAACCTACTGAGCCACAGTGCCAGACTCATGCTTTTTTGCATTTTAAAGGTACTACTATTCCATGAGGGGCTTTTTGAAAAGAATGATTTTAGAATTTAAATAGTTTCAGAGGATGCACAAAAGGGTAATGATATAAAATTTTAACAGTGCAAAAACATGAAGAAATAATATTGAGGAAAGACATCAGTGATACAGAAAACTAAACTGATAATGATTCTCATAAGGAGAAAATGGAACAAAAGGAAATATATGTTGATCAAAATTCTTCCTGCAAGTGATAGAATGCATTCTGGGTATCTGAAAGAATAAAGGAATTTATGTATTTGGCAGAATCTCTGCAATCTGTTTGGAGAGCTATCATGACTGTGGGGATGAACACAAGGACAAGGGGAAATATGGGGCTTTTCTAGGGAAAAAAAGCTTACTCTCACCACTTGGCATCTTTGCCACTCAATACTGAGGATCAGCTTCTGCTGTGAGACAGCCAGGACTATTGCCCAAACATTACAGGTCTCCCATAGAATAAGTTGCCCTGGCACCACTACTCAATACTGGAAGCAAAAAGCTTCTTTACAGTGCTCTTAAAGTGTGGGTTCTCTACCACCTTGCCTGCTGAAAGATTAGTTCCCTCATATGAGTATTTTGGCTTCTAACTTTACAGGTGGAAGCAACAGTGTAGAAAATTAGCAGTATTTACAGATGATATTTCAAGATGTTAAGCAAATGACCAATATCCACTAAAAGATATTATGTTCCAAGTAACAGTAAAACTCCTTTGAAATAAAAAGAAATTTGAGTTTCTGTATTGAAGGTGTTTGCCACATCCTAAAAACACTAATTTTAAAAATACAGGGGGACAGAATCATACCATGGACAGAATTCTCTTGATTGAGTGCCAGTTTTATTATGACCCCTAGATTAGAAGAATGGATGTGAAATCAATATTCTTCTCTTTTCAAACACTTCAATATCTTTCCTCCCATCATCCATTTTTTTGTCCTTCTATTTTCTCTCTCTCATCAATTCTGAATTCCACTTTCTCTGGGCTAACTGCATTTCTCACTGTCCAGTCCTTAGTACATTTTCCAAATTAGAACTTTTGCTGTGTCTTGGTGTTCTGTATATACTCACTCTCTTTAGAAATTCATTAAAATCACTTCTATCTTCACGGCTCCATTTCCTGATATTTTTCCTATTGTTGGCTTATATTGCATTTATTTCTTTACTATCATTTCAATGAGTCCTCAGAGGGCAAGGGGTATGATTCTATTTTAAGTCTGTTTGCCATAGTGACCTGTAAATCTCTTGTGTTTTGTGAAAATCATTTTGTAATTCTAGTGTAATCGTAGTGTTAAAAACCCAAGTGAAATAATTTGCTATTCCTCTTCTTATATTAATTTGAAAATAATAATCTTCCCTGTTTTAGATGATAATGGAGGACATCCAGTGGAATGTTTAACACCTTTCACTTTCTTTTATGTGATCTCTTTCAGCATTTTCATTTCCTTGGTTCCTTCTATTGTCTTAAATGGAAAACAGCTGGTTACCCACAAGAAAAAGGATGAGGAGTATAAAACATCCGTTTTGTAATTTTAGCGGCTGTGCATCTTAAAGGCAATGCAAGGGCCACAGATGTTTGAATATGTAACAGTGACAGTGTAGAAGAGGACCAGCCCAATAGTGCTTCTCTTTCAGCTAATGTGTTCAACTGGGTACAATGCCACCTCATTTATGTGTTTTAATTGTCTTCTGTTCACTGTTAGTGGAAGGATTCCCACCTTAGAGTTATGAGGAAGACAGAACATGGAACACCCAACACTGGACAGATGAGATTGACGGCAGTTCATTTGTCACACATATCTACAGATTGGGGGAGGAGGATAGCCCATACTATGTGGGACTGCATAGTGATTGCTCTTGGGAGCAGAATGAATTATCAGGAGCTGTGATAGGCAGGTTTATAGTAACAGAAGGGTGAGATGTCCCTTATTTTTCATGAAGTGATGAGATTGACTTGTGGGAGTAGTTTGGCTGGATGATAGGAGACTGACCCCCACTACTTAGGTTAAGCAGGAATTGTACCTTGTGTATTTGAAAAAGAAGATTAGTTGGCTGGAGTAGCTTGTCCATGTGCACAGACTAGGGTGGGGATCTTGCACCTAGTTCATTTAAGGCTGCTTTGATTTTATTAGATGACAAAACAACTTATATATTGTACCTCACTTTAGGCTTTCAACCTAGGCATACTACATATGCAAATAATTTTTAGGTGAAAAAGTTAAGTCTGATATTGGTTTATTGACTTTTTTCCAGTGTTACTTAATTAGGTTGCCCAGATTTGTTTTCTGAGTAGGCATATTCTACACATTCTTGAGAAGTCTTTGATCTCTAGTTGTTTGACCCCGAGGGTGGTATGGTTTCCTAAAATCTCCAGCAAACATTTTCTAGAATGAATGACTCAAATCAGTATTTACATATAAAATGCAATCATCAAGTAAAATAAGTCAAATGATAGAAATGAACAATCCTGGCCACTCTTTCCGTTGAAATCAGAGAAGCTGAACTCATGCTCTTCAGGAAATAAGTTTTGATTTTTCTTAGCATGATCATTGTTGATGGAAATCTCACATACTTCTTTGGTTATTTATTGATGCCTTAGGTACACACCAATAAATTTTAGAGACAGTCTGTATTATAAATCTTAAAAGTAGCTTAGAATTCTTTCAAGAGGAAGGAAACTTGTTAGGTAAGTGGAAAATAATTTAAACAGAGTAATACTGAGTTTAAGTCTCCATCAAATATTTTAATGATTAATGGAAACACTTCTGGATGAAAGTCTGTTTGAGCCATGGAAAAGCAAATTTACCTTGAAATTTAGAAGCTATCATTCAAGGAGGGAAATCCACATGAGAGGAAAACTGATGTGGGAAGAAAATTGGACTCTGAATCAGAAGGTTCACGGTCTTGTTTTGGGATCTGACTTTGAGTAAATTACTGAATCTGTCTTTGTCTCAGTTTCTTCTAACACGTTTAAAATGAGCAATTAGTCAAAATAACTTTGAAGGTATAATTCAAGTCCCCCAATTTTTTTTTTTTTTTTTTTTTTTTTTTTTTACAGGCAGAGTGGACAGTGAGAGAGAGAGACAGAGAGAAAGGTCTTCCTTTGCCGTTGGATCACCCTCCAATGGCCGCCGCTGCAGCCGGCGCACCGTGCTGATCCGATGGCAGGAGCCAGGATCCAGGTGCTTTTCCTGGTCTCCCATGGGGTGCAGGGCCCAAGCACCTGGGCCATCCTCCACTGCATCCCTGGCCATAGCAGAGAGCTGGCCTGGAAGAGGGGCAACCGGGACAGAATCCGGCGCCCCAACCGGGACTAGAACCCGGTGTGCCGGCGCCGCAAGGTGGAGGATTAGCCTATTGAGCCACGGCGCCGGCTCAAGTCCCCCAATTTTTTAATCCAAGAAATCTCTGGACTCTTAGCATTTTGTGATCACATCGGAGACAGCATTTTCACAACACTTAGGATGTCTGCATTCTATTAGGATTTATATCAGTTTCCTTTGCCACACATTTTTTGTTTATGCAGAACCTTTCTTCCAATCATTATCCCTCTTGGAAATTAATAAAAGTCTAACAGGAGTTCCAAAGCATAAACAGACTAATAAATGCTTTAATGTAGTCACCTTGTTAATTTTCAGAGAACACCATAAAGAGGTCATAAAATACACTGCTCAACTAAGAATACTGTCAGTTGCTGGCTACAAAGTTACTGCCTGGGATCTTAGAAACTCCTTACTGGCAGATGAAAAAAAGAACAGCAGTATTTTGAAATGACATTTAATAGAAAATATATGCAAAATGTCTTAAAATTAAAAAGTACCATAGGAATAAAAGCAGTTTATTACCAACTACCCAAATAACTGGATCCCTAGATGATCTGAGTTGTACTCACTATAACCTTTCCTTTGATCTCATGGAAAATCCCCAAGCATGTGTTTGCTCCCTGATTGGAATAATACTAGTATTTATAGCTAATGTTTATTGAATACTTACTATTTAGAATTATTCATCTTTTAATCTTCACAGGTTATATATGAGAAGAAGACCAGGAGTAGTTTGTCCAAAGTCACTCTGCCCTTAAGTGCTAAGGCCATGATTAGAATATGGTATCCAATTTCAGCTGTGGCAATGCCGATGAATAGGTGAAAGAGGAGCACTGAGGATAATATACAAGAAGCTGCTGGCAGAGGCAAGCCAACGCTACAGAAGTGCTAAACAGATGGAGTAGAGGTAAAAGAGAGAACTCTAGTACTAATAGGAAAAGATTAGGCAGAGATGTAGTGTTTCACTTGGGTCTTAGGAAGAGAGCAATCATATTCTTTCCTTTTTCATTGGCTTTCCTAAATGTAGGCATCACAACATAGGCAAGTAATGTCTCTGAGAGGAGGACATATTTAATAAAGATTTGTTATTATTAGCGTTGTTGGGGGGATATGGCATATACTCTCTGTTGCCACCTTAGCTGCTATTTTTTGCCATTTGCTTTCTTGCTGGCATAGTCTGCCTCCCCTGAGAAGTCAAAAAGGCCACATATTCACTCCTCAAAATCCCTGGAATTTCTAGTCATGATTTCTCTAATTTATGAAAAGAGAAATATGCAGGGAGAACCCTCCTAATCCATTTCATGATTGGGAAGCTGTCTGATGATATTTAGATCTGCTTCAGGTTAACCAGATGATAGAAGAAGATGTCCAGCCAATGTACAGAGGAAGACAGAGGTGAAAGATGGAAAGAACCCAAATCCCAGAGGATTCACTGAATTACTTCTCCAGGAAGTTTTGGCTTGAATTCTTGTGTTTATATTATGATCCATTTTGTTCACTTTCACACAGATGTGAGGTAAGGGTTGAGGATTGATCACACACAGATAGCCAGATATTTCAGTAGAATTATTTGGAAAAGACTCTTCTTTCTCTAGTTGAAAGAGATTGGCGTTTTTGCAAAACATTCAATGGGCTATGGGTATATGTGTCTACCTATACCAATACTCATATTCTGTTGCATTTTTAAATTTAGAAATTTTTTCATGTTAAATGTATTTATTTTTAAAATGAATTTATTAGTATATTAGATTATTAGGGTCACAGCAATTGTATGATCATTACTATAACACAATACATATACTAATGGGATATTAATACAAAGAGAAAAGATTCAATGTAGTTTATACATACAGTTTTTAGAATATAATGATACTTCCTCTCTCCTTCCTTCTTTCCCTCCTTCCTTCCCTTCCTCTCTCTTTTACTTTTTGAGGTAACACATTTTTAATTTACATTACAATCAAAGGTTTAGTGCTCCATGAAATAAAGAGTTCAACAAGTAAGAAGCAAATGATCCTAGTTCAGAGGGAATATAAGCAAGGGGTATAAATAATAATCGAATGAAAAGATAACCATTCTGTTCGTATATACTGTATGTTAAAATAATCACAGATCATTGAAACTATAGTTCTTTCTTTCTTTCTTTCTTTCTTTCTTTCTTTCTTTCTTTCTTTCTTTCTTTTTTTTTTACAGGCAAAGTTAGACAGTGAGAGAGAGAGAGAAAGAGAGAAAAGTCTTCCTTTTTCCGTTGGTTCACCCCCCAAGTGGCCGTGCTGAGCCGATCTGAAGCCAGGAGCCAGGTGCTTCCTCCTGGTCTCCTATGTGGGTGCGGGGCCCAAGGATCTGGGCCATCCTCCACTTCCTTCCCAGGCCACAGCAGAGAGCTGGACTGGAAGAGGGGCAACCGGGACAGAATCTGGCGCCCCAACCGGGACTGGAACCCGGGGCGCTTGCACCACAGGCGGAGGATTAGCCTAGTGAGCCACGGCGCTGGCCTATAGTAGTTTCTTTCTTTCTTTCTTTTTTTTCTTTTTTGACAGGCAGAGTGGACAGTGAGAGAGAGAGACAGAGAGAAAGGTCTTCCTTTGCCTATAGTAGTTTCTTAACCATCGGTTTGACGATGATATAAAACAAAATTTGATGAAACTATTTTTGCAGAAATATTGATGCACACAGGTATTTCGTTCATTTTACTGTTTGCTTTTTGATATAGTTTTATTTTTGAATCTTAGCTCCTACAATAAGGGAGAATGTGAGTGTTTGTTTTCTGTATCTGGCTTATTTCACTCAACATGATATCCTCCAGTTGCATCCATTTTGTTTCAAATAGTAGGATTTCATTCTTTTTTTATAGCTGAACAATATTCTATCATGTGAATATACACACAAACACACACACACATATATGTATGTATGACATTTTATTTATCCCTTCATCTGATGATAGACCACTTGGTTGATCCTATGTTTTGGCTAAACAGTGCTACTATAAATATGTTGGCATAGGTATCTATTCAGCACAATGTGTTCATCTCTTTCGGGTGTATACCTAGGAGTGGAATTTCTGGGTTCTATGGCTAGTCTATTTCTAGTTTTTTTTTTTTTAAGAACTTTCCATAATGTTTTCCAAAGTGGCTGTACTAATTTACATTCCCTTTTTGTTATTATGATGTTACCCTCTATATTAAATCCTGGTCTTTGAGGACATTTTTCTTTTTCTTTATCTTTTGACAGGCAGAGTTAGACAGTGAGAGAGAGAGAGACAGAGAGATTTACTTCATAGCTTGTAAGTATTAGAAATGTATCTCTCTCATTTCTGAAGGTTGAGAAATTTAAAATCAAGACCCGGAAGACTGGATGTCTCCTGGGGACACATATTCTGATTCCTGGGGGCTCATCTTCTGATTCCGTCTTCTCTTTGTGTTCTCTCTCTAAGGCTTCTAATATAAAGCCACTAATCTCATTCATAAATATTCTGTCACCATCACCTACTTACCTCCCAAAGGCTCCACCTCTTAATCTTTTATTACATGTTCACATGATCATTCCAGCATTCTTTTTCCCAAAGATTTATTTATTTACTTGAGAGGTAGAGTTACAGAGAGTGGGAGAGACAGTGAGAGAGATCTTCCCTCTTTTGGTTCACTCCCCAGATGGCCAGACAGGCCAGAACCTGGCTTATCCAAAGTGAGGAGCCAAGAGCTTCTTCCGAATCTCCCATGTGGGTGCAGGGGCCAAGCACGTGGGCCATCCTTTACTGCTTTCCCAGGACCTCAGCAGGAAGCAACTGGATCAGAAGTGGAGCAACCAGGACTCGAACTGGTGCCCATATGGGATGGCAACATAACAGGTGGATGCTTAACCTACTACTCCACCGTGCTGGCCCCTCAGCTTTCTTTTTGTTTACTTATCTTTTCCATCCTTTTTACTTTTAACCTATGTGTTATGGTAATTTTAAAATAACATTTAAAAAATTTATTTAGGAGTCAGAGAGAGAGAGAGAAAGAGAGGGGGGGGGGATCCTATTTACTGGCTCATTCCCTTAATGCTCTCAAAACCCTGGGCTAGATAAGGGCCAATTCCAGGAGCCAGGAACTCAGTCAGATTTCCCACATAGAGAGCAAGAAATCTGATCATTTGAGTCACCATGGCTGCCTCCTGGGGTCTGAATTGTTGGAAATTTGGAATCAGAAGTCAGTTAGAAATCAAACCCATGCGCTCCAATGTGGGACATGGGCATCTTAAAGTTTCTTAACCACACGGGTCAATTCTCACCCCTGTCTTATATTTAAGGCAGCACACAGTTGAGTCTTGCTTTGTTTTTAAACCAACCTGAGAATTCTGACTTTTAATGGATATTTTTAGATTGTTTATACTGAATATACTTATTATTTCATTGAAGTCTTTCAGGCAGTTCTTATCCTGGGTGCAAACAGGATTTGCACATGCATGCAGATCTCTGATATTACCCCTGTGGACAACACCTTTGCTTTTGGAAGTATGTTCTGCAAATTCTAGCTGTTTTGGTCTTTCTAGACTTTCATCTTCATTTCCTCAGCCCAGGGAGCCTATCAAGATCCTCCTGGATTTTCCTTCCCTGAAGTGAAGCCTAAAATCTCTCTCTCCAAATAGTAATCTGGATAATTATAGACCTTACTTTTTTGTTTCCAATCTTTTGGGGATCACTGTCTTATACTAAATTACATTCACAAATTGTTGACTTTTAGTTGTTTGTGTTTGTCATTTCATGTTGTTCAGAAGTAGAAGTCCTTTTGGCCGGTGCCGTGGCTCACTAGGCTAATCCTCTGCCTTCTGGTGCCGGCACACCGGGTTCTATTCCCCATCGGGGCGCTGGATTCTGTCCTGGTTGCCCCTCTTCCAGGCCAGCTCTCTGCTGTGGCCAGGGAGTGCAGTGGAGGATGGACCACGTACTTGGGCCCTGCACCCCATGGGAGACCAGGATAAGTACCTGGCTCCTGCCATCGGATCAGCGCGGTGTGCCGGCCACAGTGCGCCGGCCGCGGCGGCCATTGGAGGGTGAACCAATGGCAAAAGAAAGACCTTTCTCTCTGTCTCTCTCTCTCACTGTCCAGACCTATAGAATGGCAGATGTCCTAAACAGCACTCTGGCCTCAGAATCAGCCCTTAAGGCATGCAGATCCGGCTGAAAAGCCCATGAGACTATTTCAGGCATGGAAAGCCAAGACACTCTGGGGGAAAAAAAAAAAAAAACCTAAATGAAAGATCTCTGCAAGTGAGATCCCAGTGGAAAGAACGGGTCATCAAAGAAGGAGGTACCTTTCTCTGAAGGGAGGAGAGAACTTCCACTTTGACCATGGCCTTGTCTAAAAATTATCAGAGTCGGAGAACTCAGGGGGCTTCCATAGCCTTGGCAGCTCATGACAAGAGCCTAGGGGGATTACTGAGGCCATAAACAAGAGTGTCAATTTGTTAAGTCAACAACAGGAGTCACTGTGCACTTACTCCTCATGTAGGATCTTTGTCCTTAGTGTGCTGTTCATTGAGATTTAATGCTATAACTAGTACTCAAACAGTATTTTCCACTTTATGTTTCTGTGTGGGAGCAAACTGTTGAAATCTTTACTTAATGTATGCTAAACTGACCTTCTGTATATAAAGAGAATTGAAAATGAATCTTGATGTGAATGGAAGGGGAGAGGGAGTGGGAAAGGGGAGGGTTGTGGGTAGGAGGGACGTTATGGGGGGGAAGCCATTGTAATCCATAAGCTGTACTTTGGAAATTTATATTCATTAAATAAAAGTTAAAAAAAAAAAGAAGTCCTTTTACTTTTAAGGAGTAAAAACACTATGTATAAGCAACCCACTTGTCAATTGTCAGTTGTTATGCTTTTATATGTGCTTATTCTTTGCTTTATAATTTATATGCTATAAAGTATATAAATACTAAAAGTATAATTTAATAAATTTACATATTATATATAGCATATATTATATATATTTATTATACATGAAAACATACTACCCTAATCAAAACACAGGACATTTCTATTACCCTAGTAGGGTCCTTTATGTCCTTTTCAGTTAGTATCCACTATCCTTGTCCTGCAAAAAGTAGCATTGAGTTAACTTTGATCACCACAGATAACTTCTACTGTTTTTAAACTTCATGTGAATAATGGTCTTTGTACTTTTTTGTATAGGGATTATTTCATTGATAACCTTTTTGAAATCCATCTATGTTGTTGCATATATCAATAATTAATTTATTTCTATTACTGTGTGCTACTCTAGCATATCAATATATCATGATTTGTTTATAAATTCTCTTGCTATTGGCTATGTGGGTTGTTTCTAGCTTGGGATTTTGTGAATATATTTTCTATGAATATTCTTATAGTCACTTATGATTATAATTTTTTGTGGGGGAATAAAGAAAAGGATCAAAAGGACTTTTATTGAAATTTGTCGCTGGTAGTATGTCATTCAAAATGATTTAATCTTAGATATATATTTGTAGGACATATCTGTACATTTACACTAAAATCACCATATGCAAGGTACACAGAGATGACTCAAAATTACTATATATTTTGAATTGACTAATCTCTAATGAAACATTTTAAAATAATTTTTTCAAATTGTCACTGTCGCTCCCCCTCTTCGTGGAGGAATGACACTAAACCCTGCCTAGGCTTCATATCCGAGTCATGGCACCATTATGTCGCTCCCCGTCTTCGTGGAGGAATGACACAGGACCCTGCGCTGTTCTTTTGTCTGCTGGGCCCTCCCCGGGTTTGCTGCTGGTTCTTCCAGGGTTGGCTGCCATCCCTTCCACCTCCGTGGAAGGGCGGTTCCCCCTGGTCACTTTCCCCACTTCCGCAGGGGAGCGGCACACCGCCGGCCAGCTCTCTCAGGGGCTGCACAGGTGTTCCTTCAGATAGATGTTCCCCTTATATGTTCCTGGTGCATGTTGTCTCTCTCCTCCTTTATAGTCCTCTTCCACCAATCCCAACTCGGCTGCCCACATGCTGAGTACGCTGCTCTCCTCCAATCAGGAGCAGGTCCTACAATTTATTGGTGGAACTGGAGGCAGCTGTGTAGAAGCTGTTTCTCCCTTCTCAGCGCCATATTGTGGGAGAGCAGATGCATAGAATAAGTCTTAATTCCAGTAACTTAGTCTAGTCCGAGTTGCTCCCCACAGTCACGATCATTTTAACATAACCAGAGTTAATGAAATAATTAATTAGTATATGATTAATACTCTGGGCTACTTTTTTAATAGAATAGTTTTATTTAATAAATATAAATTTCAAAAACAAATTTTGGATTATAGAAGTTTTTCCCCCCATAACCACCAGCCCACCCACAAACCATCCCATTTCCTACTCCTTCTCTCATTCCATTCTTCATTAAGAATCATTTTCAATTATCTTTATATGCAGAAGATCAACTTAGTATATATTAAATAAAGATTTCAACAGTGTGCACCCACACAGACACACAAAGTATAAAGTACTGTTTGAAGACTATTTTTACCATTAATTCTCATAGTACAGCATATTAAGGACAGAGATCCTACATGGGGAGTAAGTGCACAGGGACTCCCATTGTATTTTTTTTTCTTTTTTTTTTCAACTTTTATTTAATGAATATAAATTTCCAAAGTACAGCTTATGGATTACAATGCCTTCCCCCCCATAACTTCCCTCCCACCCGCAACCCTCCCCTTTCCCACTCCCTCCCCCCTTCCATTCACATCAAGATTCATTTTCGTTTCTCTTTATATACAGAAGGTCAGTTTAGCATACATTAAGTAAAGATTTCAACAGTTTGCTCCCACACAGAAACATAAAGTGAAAAATACTGTTTGAGTACTAGTTATAGCATTAAATCTCAATGTACAGCACACTAAGGACAGAGATCCTACATGAGGAGTAAGTGCACAATGACTCCTGTTGTTGACTTAACAAATTGACACTCTTGTTTATGGCCTCAGTAATCACCCTAGGCTCTTGTCATGAGCTGCCAAGCCTATGGAAGACCCTGAGTTCACTGACTCTGATAATTTTTAGACAAGGCCATGGTCAAAGTGGAAGTTCTCTCCTCCCTTCAAAGAAAGGTACCTCCTTCTTTGATGACCTGTTCTTTCCACTGGGATCTCACTCGCAGAGATCTTTCATTTAGTTGTTTTTTTTTTTTTTTTTTTGCCAAAGTGTCTTGGTTTTCCATGCCTGAAATACTCTCATGGGCATTTTAGCCGGATCTGCATGCCTTAAGGGCTGATTCTGAGGCCAGAGTGCTGTTTAGGACATCTGCCATTCTATGGGTCTGCTGTGTATCTCACTTCCCATGTTGGATCATTCTCTCCCTTTTTGATTCTATCGGTTAGTATTTGCAGACACTAGTCTGGTTTATGTGATCCCTTTGGTTCTTAGTCCTATCATTATGATCAATTGTGAATAGAAATTGATCACTGGGACTAGTGAGATGGCATTGGTACATGCCACCTTGATGGGATTGAATTGGAATCCCCTGGTATATTTCTAAGTCTACCATTTGAGGTAAGTCAGCTTGAGCATGTCCTGAATTGCACATCTCTTCCCTCTCTTATTCCTACTCTTATATTTAACAGTGATCACTTTTCAGTTAAGTTTCAGCACTTAAGAAGAATTGCGTATTGATTACAGTATTCAACCAAAAGTATTAAATAGAACAAAAAAATATTAAGAGAGATAACATATCACGTTGCTCATCAACAGTCAGGGTGAGGGCTGATCAAGTCACCGTTTCTTATAGTGTTCATTTCACTTTAACAGGTTTCCTTTTTGGTGCTCAGTTAGTTGTCACCTATAAAGGAGAACAAGTGGTATTTGTCCCTTTGGGATTGGCTTATTTCACTCAACATAATGTTTTCCAAATTCCTAACAGGGATCACTTTTCAGTTAAAATTTAAACACCTAAGAATAATTGTGTGTCAATTACAGAGTTCAACCAATGGTACTAGAACAAAAAAAATACTAAAATGGATAAAGTATTACATTGTACATCAACCATCAGGACAAGAGCTGATCAAGTCACTGTTTCTCATAGTGTCCATTTCACTTCAACAAGTTTCTCCTTTGGTGCTCAGTTAGTTGTCGCCAATCAGGGAGAACATATGATATTTGTCCCTTTGGGACTGGCTTAATTCACTCAGCATGATGTTTTCCAGATGCCTCCATCTTGTTGCAAATGACTGGGTTTCGTTGTTTTTGACTGCTGTATAGTATTTGATAGAGTACATGTCCCACAATTTCTTTATCCAGTCTACTGTTGATGGGCATTTGGGTTGGTTCCAGGTCTTAGCTATTGTGAATTGAGCTGCAATAAACATTAATGTGCAGACAGCTTTTTGTTTGTCAATTTCATTTCCTTTGGGTAAATTCCAAGGAGTGGGATGGCTGGGTTGTATGGTAGGGTTATCTTCAGGTTTCTGAGGAATCTCCAGACTGACTTCCATAGTGGCTTGACCAGTTTGCGTTCCCACCAACAGTGGGTTAGTGTGCCCTTTTCCCCACATCCTCTCCAGCATCTATTGTTGGTAGACTTCTGAATGTGAGCCATTCTAACTGGGGTGAGGTGAAACCTCATTGTGGTTTTGATTTGCATTTCCCTGATTGCTAATGACCTTGAACATTTTTTTCATATGTCTGTTGGGCATTTGGATTTCCTCTTTTGAAAAATGTCTATTGAGGTCCTTGGCCCATCTCTTAAGTGGGTTGTTTGTTTTGATGTTGTGGAGTTTCTTGATTTCTTTGTAGATTCTGGTTATCAACCCTTTATCAGTTGCGTAGTTTGCAAATATTTTTTCCCATTCTTTCGGTTGTCTCTTCACTTTCCTGACTGTTTCTTTTGCAGTACAGAATCTTCTCAATTTGATGCAATCCCAAATGTTAATTTTGGCTTTGACTGCCTGTGCTTCTGGGGTGTTTTTCAAGAAGTCATTGCCGGTACCTATATCTTGCAGGTTTTCTCCAATGCTCTCTAATAATTTGATGGTGTCAGGTCGTAGATTTAATTCTTTAATCCATGTTGAGTGAATTTTTGTGTAAGGTGAAAGGTAGGGGTCTTGCTTCATGATTCTGCACGTGGAAATCCAATTTTCCCAGCACCATTTATTGAATAGACTGTCCTTACTCCAGGGATTGGTTTTGGATCCTTGTTCAAATATAAGTTGGCTGTAGCTGTTTGGATGGATTTCTGGTGTTTCAATTCTGTTCCATTGGTCTATCCATCTGTTTCTGTACCAGTACCATGCTGTTTTGATTACAACTGCTGGGCTACTTTTGCTGATGACTTGGTAGGTCCTATTAAAGTTAAACATATTTTACCTTTGTAACAATCATAAGAAGCAGAAAGAATAATTTACATATCAATTGCAAAATCGTGTAGGTTGTCCTATGATAAATGAGTTGTCCTGAGTCACAGTGTTAATAAATGTTGAAGCTAGATTTTCCATCTAACTTGGTCTAGTTTCATAGTCTGATATTCATCAAAGCAGAGTAACAGATATGAGCTGATAGTAGCAGAGGAATATCTAATTTATATGCACTAGTTGCTCTTTCCTGATTATTAGGTGATCCTATTACTGTTATTTTTGACTATCAGTTTTGTTCTTTCAAAAACAGAATACATTGTAATTCAAGTTTCATGTTTCAGCAATGGGCTATGTCAATTAAAAGTTACATACTTGTTCACACAGTAGCTATTTTTAGTGGTTCAGCCACTGTGATATATTGATGTCAGTACTGTGATAGCTTTATATATCCTCAGTCTGGTTCTGTTGGTCTAAATCAATCTTGATTATAACATTTTCAGGCCTCATCGTACCCACAATAAATCTTCCTTAACCAAATGATTTTATATCAGGAAAAAGCAAAAAACAAAAAAAAAAAAACAAAAAAAAATTTCATTCTTGAAATCTCTTCAGTTTCATAGAAGTAACTAATTTTATTTCACAAAATTATTACATTTTTCTATTAAAATCATTTAGTTGTGGTCTTGTTCTGTCAGATAAACCATTAGTTTGTTACAACAATAAGAAAATAATCATGATTGGCAGAGAGCAAGATGAGCACATCTAATTTCTATGACAATAATAGCATGATTATTATGAAATGGAAAATTAAGCTCTTAGGATTCAGGAAGTTCTTTATTAGGATGTAGGAGGATATAGTTCACAGAAGCATTTTTTTTTTCAGCTGCACCTGTTATTCAAATCCTATCTGTCAGCATTTAAGCATATGTTTTCCAAGGTTATTTACGTCCCCCACTCCCCCCAGGGAAGAGCTTATATTACAAGGTCTAAGCTGACCTTGAAAAATAGACCCCCTCAAATAAAGCAAAATTATATCATTAATAATTTTGTGGATTTGCAAGGGAATAATTTTAGATCAAAGATTTAGGCAACAATCAAGAACTAGAACTGAATGTAGTTAGGTATTTATCATAAAGTGTATTTAACAAGTGCATGCTACTTCGGCAGAAGCTAGCAATATTTCATTTGGTTATCAGAACATTTTCTTCCAGAAAGATAAAGGAGAGATATAAGAGATGAGATTAAAACTTTGAACATGGAAAGCCAAGACACTCTGGGAAAACAAACAAACAAACAAACAAACCAAAAACCAAAACAAAACCTAAATGAAAGATCTCCACGAGTGAGATCCCAGTGGAGAGAACGGGTCATCAAAGAAGGAGGTACCTTTCCCTGAAGGGAGGAGAGAACTTCCACTTTGACCATGGCCTTGTCTAAAAATTATCAGAGTCAGTGAACTCAGGGGGCTTCCATAGCCTTGGCAGCTCATGACAAGAGCCTAGGGGGATTACTGAGGCCATAAACAAGAGTGTCAATTTGTTAAGTCAACAACAGGAGTCACTGTGCACTTACTCCTCATGTAGGATCTCTGTCCTTAGTGTGCTGTACATTGTGATTTAATGCTATAACTAGTACTCAAACAGTATTTTCCACTTTATGTTTCTGTGTGGGAGCAAACTGTTGAAATCTTTACTTAATGTATGCTAAACTGACCTTCTGTATATAAAGAGAATTGAAAATGAATCTTGATGTGAATGGAAGGGGAGAGGGAGTGGGAAAGGGGAGGGTTGTGGGTAGGAGGGACGTTATGGGGGGAAGGCATTGTAATCCATAAGCTGTACTTTGGAAATTTATATTCATTAAATAAAAGTTAAAAAAAAAAACTTTGAACATGACACAAGGAATTCCAGAAATGCAGGGAAGGGTAATGTGAACTAGTGTAGAAGAGGTTGAACTGAAAACGCAGGCTGGGTTTGAGTCCTCTCCTGTCTCTCTCCTACCTCTGAGTAGCATGGTCCTCAGCATGCTGCAAGATTTTGTTACATCTAATTTTCATGAAAGGAAGCTATAGCAAATGATATCTATAGGCCCCATATCTAATTTTCCTGCTGACTGGGAGCAAAGTTTAGAATAATTGTCAGTGATGTTGTCAGTGGGGATAAATGAACATGTCTAGTCCCCATAGTCTGTCACAATGAATTTTAGGATTTTCCTGCATATTGGGCTAGGACATAAATAAAGATCATTTTAACTATAACTTTCTTCAGATTGATTAGTTTATTTCAACTATATGGTGAAAATGAGCCAGTAGAGTATCATGCTACCTGGTTCACTTGTAAATTAGAGTTGCAAAATTTCTTACAACCAATTTGCCATTGACTTTTTGGACACCGTTCAAAACTTAATTAATAGTTTTTGAGTAAGCTGTTCCTGGGCATACTGCAAGAAGTCCATATTTAATTAATAATATAAATTAGAAGAATGTTTTTAAGATAATAGTTTTCCTGTGTTAGTAGATCTGGGATATATTAAAAGCAAATTAAGTGATCTCTTTTTCTAAAAAATTGATTTATTATTTGAAAGACAGAGTGACAGAGGGGGAAGAGGGAAGAGAGGGAGAGGAGAGAGAGAAAAGCAGGGAGGGAGAGAGAGAGAGAGAGAGAGAATCTTTCATCTGCTGGTTCATTCTCCAAATGACCTCAATGATTCAGGAATGTGCCTGGCAGAAGTCAGGAGCCAGGATCTTCATTTGTTTCTCCAATGTGAGTTAAAGGGACTGAAGTCCCTGGGACATTATCCAGTGCTTCCTAGGTGCATTATTAGGGAGTTAGATCAGAAATAGATCAGCTGGAACTCAAACTGGTGCTTGAATATGGGATGTGGGTATCCTAAGCAATGGCTTAATTCATGGTTCCACAGTGCTGGGTCCTAAAATAAGCTTTTTGTGTAAAGAATTTATGTTTGGTGGAGGGTCCTTTTAATTTAATTTTAGATATAGTTCATTCATTAATTAAAATATTATAATATTTCTTGAGAATCAACAATGAGACAAGCACTGTTCTAGCACCAGATAAAATTATAGTGAATATTTCAGGCTTGATTTCAGCCCTGTAAAGAATATGAGAGTTCTTCAAAGTTTTGAGAGTTCTCAGTGAAATGAAATGAACGAAAGTGAAGACTGGGCTGGGTAAGGCCTTCCAATCAGAAGATGCAGCAAGTACAAAGAACATGCAGATGATGGCAGCTTGGGTCACTGGAGATACAAAAACTGGTTAGGAAGGCTAGAGCAGAGTGAGCAAATCAGAGATTGAACTCTCTGAAGCTTAGTTTACTGAGCTGTACAATAGGTACTTCCCATGGAGAGTTGTTAAAGAACTGGAGCATGCCTACTGTGTGTCAGTGCCTGTATTTTGAACTGAAATATATGATTTTATTCAGTGTGTAAAAAGAACTTTCTATATGTTCATGATATAGATTTTTAATAATTATGCTACTTTGCTTTTGCACAGATGAACAGCTAACTGTTACAGTTTACAAAACATTTTCATGCATCTTATTTCTCAGATTTCTGAAGGGGTATACTGTACACTTGGTCAGAATTTTAAGTACCTGGACATTTGCCATAAATAAGCCGCATAATTTGCAAATATTTTTTCCCATTCTGTTGGTTGCCTCTTCACTTTCCTGACTGTTTCTTTTGCTGTACAGAAGCTTCTCAATTTAACGTAATCACATTTGTTAATTTTGGCTTTGATTGCCTTTACCTCTGGGATCTTTTCCAGGAATTCTTTGCCTGTGAGAATGTCTATCAGGGTTTCCTCAATGTTCTCCAATAATTTGATGGTGTCAGGTCATAGATTTAGATCTTCAATCAGTGTAGTATGGATTTTTGTGTAAGGTGTAAGGTAGTGGTCTTGCTTCATACTTTTGCATGTGGAAATCCAGTTTTCCAAGGCCCATTTGTCGAATAGACTGTCCTTGTTCAGGGATTGTTTTTAGCTCCTTGATCAAATATAAATTGGTTGTAGTTGTTTGGATTGATTTCTGGAGTTTCTATTCTTTCCATTGGTCTATCCATCTATTTTTTTTAACCAGTACCAGGCTGTCATTGTTATAACTTCCCTGTAGTATATCTTGAAATCTGGTATTGTGATGCTTCTGACTTTGTTTTTATTGTATAAGATTGCTTTAGCCATTTGAGGTCTTCTATGCCTCCATATGAATTTCAGCATAACTTTTCTTAGATCTGAGAAGAGTGTCTTCAATAATTTGATTGTTATCACATTGGATATGTAAATTGTTTTGGGAAGAATGGACATTTTGATGATTCTAATTCTTCTTTTCAATGAAAATGGAGTATTTTTCCATTTTTTGTATTTTCTTCTATTTCTTTAATGTTTTGTAATTCTCGTCATAGAGATCTTTGATATCCTTTGTTAAATTTACTCTAAGGTATTTTTTGTAGCTATTGTGAATGTTATTGATCTTAGAATTTTTTCTTGACCATGTGTATACAAAGGCTATTGATTTTTGTGTACTGACTTTATATCCTGCTACTTTATCAAACTCCTCTATGAGTTCCAATAGTCTTTGTGGGGTCTTTTGGATCCCCTAAATATAGAATCATGTCATTTGCAAATAGTGGTATTTTGACTTTCTCCTCCCCAAATTATATCCCTTTGATTTCTTTTTCTTGCCTAATGACTCTGGCTAAAACTTCCGGGTCTATGTTGAATAGCAATGGTGAGAGTGGCATCCCTGTCTGGTTCTGGATCTCAGTGGGAATGCTTCCAACCTTTTCCCATTCAATATTATGATGGACATGGGTTTGTTGTAAATTTCCTTGATTAGTTGAGGAATGCTCCTTCTAAAGCCAATTTGCTTAGAATTTTCTTCATGAAAGGGTGTTATATTTTGTCAAATGCTTTCTCTGCATCTATTGAAATAATCTTATGGTTTTTGTTGTTCAATTTGTTAATATGTTGTGTCACATTGATTGATTTGTGAATGTTAATCATCCCTGCACAGCAGGAATAATCTCACTTGGTCTGGGTTAACGATCTTTCTGATGTGTAGTTGGATTCGATTGACCAGTATTTTGTTGAGGATTTTTGCATCTATGTTCTTCAGGGAAATTGGTCTGTAGTTCTCTTGCTCATTTGAATCTCTTCTGGGTTTAGGAATTAAAGTGATACTGGCTTCATAGAAAGAATTTGGGAGGATTCCCTCCCTTTCAATTTTTTGGAATAATTTGAGAAGAATTGCAGTTATTTCTTCTTTAAATGTCTGGTAGAGGCCAGCGCCGTGGCTCACTAGGCTAATTCTCCACCTGCAGCACTGGCACCCTGGGTTATAGTCCCGGTTGGGACGCCAAATTCTGTCCTGGTTGTCCCTCTTCCATTCCAGCTCTCTGCTGTGGCCCTGGAGGGAATGGAGGATGGCCAAAGTGCTTGGGCCCTGCACCTGCATGGGAGACCAGGAGGAAGCACCTGGCTCCAGGCCCCAGTGGATTACTCTTAACTTTCCATCCAATGCAGGAAATTTCTGCCTCAAATGTCCCTTAAGTGTGACTATTTAATCATTGAATCATTCTAGCAGTAGAGATTTTCCAACCCTACAATCCATATTATTCCTTTTAACTAACACCTGCTACTTTAGTTCAGCCTCCTATAAACATTATAATAATAACTAATATTCATGGAGTGCTTATTATTTCCAGAAATTATTTTAATCTCTCTATAGCTGTTAATTTATTGATTACCTTAAACAAATCTATAAGGTATTGTACTGTATTTGTCCTCATTTACAGTTAATTGACCTGGTCAACAGGGAAGTTAAATCTCTCCACCACAGTCATAGAAGTAGTAAGTAGCGGAGCTCAGCACTCAAACAGAGGTACTCTTAGTCCTGATTTCACCTTCTTACCACTATACTGGAAAAAAATCTAGTCTACTCTAGAACATTCTGCATTGTTTATCAACCAAAAGCTTTGCCTCAAATTCATATTCTTTACAGCACTTACTTTTTAAAAATGTTTAACTTGTGGTCTATGTGTACAGTGGGTTAAGCTACCACCTGTGACACTGGTATCCATATGAGCACTTGTTTGAGTCCAAGCTGCTCTGCTTCTGATCCAGCTTGCTGGTCATGTGCCTGAGAAAGCAGCAGGGATTACCCAAGTACTTGGGCCCTGCCACCCATGTAGGAGACCTGTATGGAGTTCCAGCTTCCTGGCTTTGACCTGGACAAGCCCCAGTTGTGGCCATTTGGAGAGTGAACCAGCAGATGGAAAGCTGATCTCTCTCTCTTTCCTCTCTCTCTATAATTCTGCCTTTCAAATAAATTTTAAAAAATCAATCTTGGAACTCTTCTTTGTGACAGCACCATTGTATCTTTTTCTTCTTCTTCTTTTTAAAGGTTTATTCATTTATTTGGGAAGCAGAGTTACAGAAGAGAGAGTGACACCGAGAGAAAGTTCTTCCATCTGCTAGTTCACTCCCCAAATGGCTGCAATGGTCAGAGATGAGCTGATACAAAGCCAGCAGCCAGGAGCTTCTTCGGGGTCTCCCATGTGGGTGCAGGGGCCCAAGGACTTGGGCCATCTTCTACTGCTTTCCCAGGCTATAGCAGAGAGCTGGATTGGAAGTGGAGTAGCCGGACTTGAACTGGTGCTCATATGGGATGCCGGCACTGCAGACGATGGCTTTACCCTTTATGTCACATGCTGGCTCCCATCATATCTTCCTGAAGACTTCTTTCTTTCAAGTTAATCATTCTCACCTCCTTAAAAATGAGATATTTAGCTAATCTGCCCCTTAGTCTAATATCCTACCTGGACAAGTTATTCTCTTAAAATTTTCTTTCTGAAATTTTTCAAAAAAATCACATAGGGGGGCCGGCGCCATGACTCACTTGGTTAATCCTCTGCCTGTGGTGCCGGCCTCCCACGTGGGTGCTGGGTTCTAGTCCTGGCTGCTTCTCTTCCAGTCTAGCTCTCTGCTGTGGCCCAGGAGGGCAGTGGAGGATGGCCCAAGTGCTTGGGTCCCTGCACCCGCGTGGGAGACCACGAGGCTCCTGGCTTTGGATCGGTGCAGCACCGTCCATGGCGGCCATTTGGGGGGTGAACCAACGGAAGGAAGACCTTTCTCTCTCTCTCTCTCTCTCACTGTCTAACTCTATCTGTCAAAAAAAAATCACATAGGATAAGAGTTGAAACCTGAAATATAATGCTGGCCCACTACTTCAGAGCTCAAGTTTCATTTGTAAAGCAGGGACCATAGCAAATATTTTTATGTTGGCTGCGAAGACGTAGATGAACTACGGGCATGGTATAGGGTAGGTGGCACGATAAATGCTGATTGTTTCCTCTTTTTAGTAAATGATGCCAATCTGGTCAATACATTTGGGCTCCTGGCCAGGCTGCATTTCTGTTGTACACCTACTTCTTCCCAAGTCAGTGTCTTTTGTGGAGGATGAATGCATGTCTTTGACTTTATGTCTAGAAATTCCTTCACTTTGTGAATCTTCTTTCAATTTGTCCCCAAAAGTTGGGGGACCCAAATCCTGGCTGTGCGAGGCCTCAATAATGGCTCTCCAAGATGTGTATATTCTCATCCTCAAACCTGTGAATATGTTACTCTATATGATGAAGGACATGGTGTGTGCGATTAAATTTAGAATTTTGAAGTGGAAAGATGATCTTGTATTATCTAGATCGACTCAATGCTATGACAATGGTCCTTAAAAAAAGGGAGTAAAGTTACAGCCAGGGCAACATATAAGGATGGAAGCAGAGTTTAAAATAATTAGAGTGATATATATTGAAGATGAAGAAAGGGGTAATTTGTCAAGGATGGGCTGCCTCTATAGCGTGGAAAAATCAGGAAGAATCTTCAGGAGAAAAGCAGCCCTGTTGACACCTTTCAAACTTCTAACCTTCAGAAGGATAAGAGAATAAAGGGTGTTGCTATAATTCACTAAGCTTGTAGTAATTTTTACAGCAGCAGTAAGAAATTAGCATAAAGTATGATCATGTGGCAATTAATCTAACAGTTTTTAAAGGCTTAGATTCCTGTCAGGATGGTTATGATGTTTAGATATAAAGCAGTACATAGGGAAACTCTTTACAAAGTTCCTAGGACATAATAAACAGCTAGTACATGACAGTAACACTAATGGAGTAGTGAGAGTGTTAATCACTTTTAATATTAGTTAAATGCCAAAAGTTAGCCCTGTGTCACCAGTTTGATTATAATTTTGTGCCTGGCTCAGGAATCTTTCTGTTGAATTATTTTGACTTCTGGTTCCACTCTTCAAAATATTAATCATATGTTATTTCTATTTAACACACTAATCAGTTCCCATCTCAAAAAAATAATGAACATGTCGCCTGGTTCACATGCCCATCTGGATTCTGCCTATGGCTCTTGTGACATGTCACTCCTGTGTGCTGCAACTGCCCTAGAAGTCTTTACATCAGAGATTTTTCATTCATGATTTCTTCTGCCAACAATGTAGAACTGGCTGCTTTTATCATTCAAGTCAGCCCAAAATAGCACCTCTTTAGAGAGGTCTTCTCTGATTGTGCCAAGTTATGTTGCTCAGCAACCAGGCATTCCCTCTCAGATTTCCATTTCTTTGACTTCATGGTATTTTTTTTCTTATCCCAGATTGAAATATTCTGCATATATATACTTGTTTTCTATCAATCTTCCCTTCTTGAGTCTAAGCTTTGTGAATGCAAGGAGTTGTCCATTTTGTTCACTACTATATGTTCAATGTACTTTGCTAGGTAACTTGAGTATTCAGAAATGAGTAAAGCATGGGTAATGGCTCCTAGTTCTTGTGGTTCTGTTTTATTAAACATCTAGTTTCCTGATGATTCCCTGTTTGTGGCCTGTGAATAATTCTCCTGCCTGTTGGTGATGGAAATCTCTCAGCAATAAGTGAACATCCCAATGTGGCTCTGCATATGCCCCAAGTCCTGGTTCTTCACTCTGGTTGATTTTCAGTTTATGAAGCCATTAGTTTTATGAGCTGAAATTCCATCTACCATATTCTCTGCAGTATCTTATACTCTAAGCTTCTTGTTGACTGTTCATGACTCAATTGGCTGCCCTCTTTCCATAACCTAAAACCATTTTTACTGGCACATATTTTTTAAATGGCTACTATGCCGTTTACCATGTTTTCTTTACTAAGTTTTTTGTTGATATATTATTCTACCATATAACCCTCATTTAAGAATTTCATGATGTCACAATTTAATCCAGTTATTTGATTCTTTTTTGCAATTGTTATTATATACTTTAGGTTATTTTTATCAAAAATACAACTGTGATTACTTTAGAGAATATTTATTTTCATAGATATTAAAATAAGAAAGACTCTTATGATTCACTTCTGGTTTTCCATATCAATATATCTTCATTTCTTTTTGTAGATCCAAATTCTATATCATATTGCACTCATTTCATCTGAAGAACATCCTTTAATAATTTTTTAAAATTTATTTAAAAATTTTTAAGGTGAACAAATTTCATATATTTCATATATATAGATAGGAGCACAATGATACTTCCTACCCATGCTCCCACACTTCCTCTTCCTTTTTTTTCTTATTCTTTCTCAATTTTTATAATGATCTCCTTTTAGTTATTTTATACTCATAAGATTAACCCTACACTTAAGGAAGTTCAACAAATAGTATGAAGAAAACAATACTGTTCCATGAGAGTACAGACAAAGGCTCTAAACAGTCACTGAGAAGCTGGGGCTGTGGGCAGCGGGTTAACGCCCTGACCTGCAGTGCCGACATCCCATGTGGGCTCCAGTTTGTGTCCCGGCTGCTGCACTTCCAATCCAGCTCTCTGATATGGCCTGGGAAAGCAGTAGAAGATGGCCCAAGTCCTTGGGCCCCTGCACCCATATGGGAGACCTGGAAAAATCTCCTGGCTCCTGGCTGTGGATTGGCTCATCTCTGACCATTGTGGCCATCTAGGGAGTGAACCAGCAGATGGAAGACCTCCCTCTCTCTTTCTGGCTCTACCTGTCTCTGTTACTCTGTCTTTCAAATAAATAAAACAGATCTTTAAAAAAAAAACAATTGTTGAATCTCGAAATTTCAGTTTCACTCATAACATAACTTATTTTGGTACTCTATTAGTTGCTGCATATCAGAGAGAATATATGGCATTTGTCTTTTTGGCACTGGCTTATTTCACTAAGTAATAATAGTTTCCATTTGCATCCATTTTGTTGCAAAACATGGGATTTCATTCTTTCTTGCAGGTGACTAGTATTCCATTCTCTCTCTCTCTCTCTCTCTCTGTGTATATATGTATATATACATATATATTTATCCATTCATGAGTTGATTAACATCTGGGTTGATTCCATATCATAGCCATTGTGAATTGAGCTGCAATAAACATGGGGCTACAGATCATTCTTCTATATGCTGATTTCAATTCCATTTGGGTAAATTCCCGGGTGTGGGATGGCTGGTGATACGGTAGGAATATATTTGAATTTCTGAGGTATCTCCATAATGTCTTCTACAGTGACTGCACCAGTTTACATTCCCACCAACAGGATTAGGGTAGGTTTTTCTCTACATCCTCCCCAGCATTTGTTTGTAGATTTCTGTATGAGAGCCATTCTAACTGGGATGAGGTGGGACCTCATTGTGGTTTTGACTTGCATTTTCCTGATGGCTAGTGGTAATGAACATTTTTTCATGTGTATGATGGTCATTTGAATTTCCTCTTTTGAAAAATGCCTGTTCAAGGCTTTTGTCTATTTCTTAATTGGATTGTTTGGTTGTTGTTGTTGAGTTTATGAGCTCTTTCTAGAATCTGGATATTAATGCTTTATCAGTTGCATAGCTTGCCAATATTTTCTCTTATTCTGTCAGTTACCTATTCATGTTGCTGAATGTTTCTTTTTTTGGTGCACACTCTTCTCAGCTTGATGTAATCCTGTTTGCCTATTCTTTGTTTTGATTGCCTCTGCTTCTTGGGTCATTTTCTATAAGACTTTGCCTGTGCCAATGTCTTTCAGAGTTTCCCTAATATTCTCCTCTAGGAATTTGATGGCATCAAGTCATACATTTTAGATCTTTGATAACATTTTGAGTTGATTTTTGAATAAGGTATAAGAGAGGGATCTTGTTTCATAACTCTGTATTCAGAGTTCCAGTTTCTCTAGCACCATTTTTTGAAGCTACTCTCCTTTCTCTGGGAATTGGGATTAGCTTCTTTGTCAAAGATTAGTTGGTTATAGATGTGTGAATTGATTTCTGGAGTTTCTATTCTGTTCCATTGGTCTACATGTCTACTTGTGTGATGGTACCAGTCTGTTTTGCTTATAATTGCCCTGTAGTATGTCTTAAAATCTGGTATTGTGATGCCTCTGACTTTGTTGTTATTGTTTAAGATTTCTTAAGCTATTTTGGGTCTCATGTTTCCATATGAATTTTAGCATCATTTTTTCTAGATTTTAGAAGAATGTTGCCGGCGCCGCGGCTCACTAGGCTAATCCTCCGCCTAGCGGCGCCGGCACACGGGGTTCTAGTCCCGGTCGGGGCGCCGGATTCTGTCCCGGTTGCCCCTCTTCCAGGCCAGCCCTCTGCTGTGGCCCAAGAGTGCAGTGGAGGATGGCCCAGGTGCTTGGGCCCTGCACCCCATGGGAGACCAGGAAAAGCACCTGGCTCCTGGCTCCTGCCATCGGATCAGCGCGGTGCGCCGGCCGCGGTGGCCATTGGAGGGTGAACCAGCGGCAAAGGAAGACCTTTCTCTCTGTCTCTCTCTCTCACTGTCCACTCTGCCTGTCAAAAAAAAACAAAAAAAACAAAAAAAAACAAAAAAAAACCAAAAAAAAGAAGAATGTTGATGGTATTTTGATTCAGATCATGTTGAATCTGTAAATTGCTTTCAGTAGTATGTATGGACATTTTGATGATATTAATTTTTCCAATCCTGAAACATGGAAGATTTTTCCATTTTTTTCTGTCTTCTTCTATTTCTTTCTTTAATGTTTTGTAATTTTCATTGTAGATATCTTTCACCTCCTTGGTTAAATTCATTCCAAACTATTTAAATTTTTTTTGTTGCTCTTGTGAATGGGACTGCTTAGAAGTTCGTTCTCAGCCATGGCATTGTCTGTGTACACAGAATCTTTTGATTTTTGTGTGTTGATTGATATCCTGCATCTTTTAATGAGTTCCAATAGTCTCAGTGGAGTCTTTGAATCTCACATATATGTAGAATCATGTCACCTGTCAAATAGGGATAATTTGATTTCCTCCTTTCTTGTTTGTATCTCTTTGGTTTCTTTTTCTTGCCTAATGGCTCTGGCTAAAAATTCCAGAGCTATATTGAATGGTAATGGAGAAAATGGCCATCCTTGTCTGTTTTCTAGATCTTAGTGGAAATGCTTCCAACTTTTCCCCATTCAATAAGATGCTGGCTATGGGTTTGTCATAAATTCCATTGATTTTGTTGAGGGATGTTGTATACAATTTAAGGTTTTTATTGTGAAAGGATGTTGTATTTTATAAAGTGCTGTCTCTGAATGTTTGAGATAATCATATGGTTTTTATTCTTCTGTTTGTTAAAATGATGTATCACATTTATTGATATGTGCATGTTGAACCATTCCTGCATACCAGTGATAAATCTATTTTGGTCCAGGTAAATGATCATTGTGATGTGTTGTGGTATTTCATTAGCTAGTATTTTGTTGAAGATTTTTGCATCAATGTTCATCAGTGATATTGTTCTGTTGTTTTCTTTTTTGTATCTTTTCTTTGTTGGGAGGGTCTTTTTTTTTTTTTTTTTTTGGACAGGCAGAGTGGACAGTGAGAGAGAGAGAGAGACAGAGAGAAAGGTCTTCCTTTGCCGTTGGTTCACCCTCCAATGGCTGCCGCGACCAGTGCACTGCGGCCGGCGCACCACACCTATCCAAAGGCAGGAGCCAGGTGCTTCTCCTGGTCTCCCATGGGGTGCAGGGCCCAAGCACTTGGGCCATCTTCCAATGTACTCCCTGGCCATAGCAGAGAGCTGGCCTGGGAGAGGGGCAACCGAGACAGAATCCAGTGCCCCGACTGGGACTAGAACCTGGTGTGCTGGAGCCGCAAGGCGGAGGATTAGCCTACTGAGCCGTGGCGCCGGCTGGGAGGGTCTTTATTACTGATTGAATCTATGTCTTGGTTATTGGTCTGTTCAGGCTTTCTGTGTCTTCAAGACTCAATTTTGGTAGGTTGTATGTGTCCAGGAATCTATCAAATATTTTGAGATTTTTCCAATATGTTGGTATATAGCTGTTTGTGTTAATTCCCATTGATTATTTTTATTTCTATTATCCATTTTTTAATTTCATTGATTTTTGTATTTTATTTCAATTTTGTGTATTTTTTCTCTAAATTTAATTCTTTCTTCCTTCTAATTTTTGGTTTGGTTTGTTGTTATTTTTCTAGATCTTTGAGATGTATCAGTAGCTCATTTATTTGATGCCTTTCCAATTTGTGTACCTAGGCACTAATAGTTATAAACCTCCCTCTAAACACCTCTGTTGCTCTATCCTCAAAGTTTGATATGTTGTATCATCTTCATTCATTTCCACAAATTTTTTGATTTCTCCTTTGATTTCTTCTATTATCCAAAGTTCATTGAGGAATGTGGTGTTCACTTTCCATGTGTTTGCATATTTTCTAAATTCTTAAACTGTTAATTTCTAGCTTCATTCTATTGTGGTCAGAAAAGATGCATGCTATGAAGTAATCTGTCTTTGAATTTACTGAGATTTTCTTTATGGCCTAGCATAAGGTCTATCCTAGATAATGTTCTATATATTGATGAAATGAGTGTATATTCTTCACCTTTTATATGAAATGTTCTGTAGATATTGGTTATGTGCATTTGTTCCATTGTATAGATTAGCACTATTGTTTCTTTGTTGATTTACATTTTTCATTGATTTATATTCAAGGTTAATATTGTTCAGTTATGACTTGGGCCTGCCATTTTTCCATAAATATGTGTGTAGTTCACTTTGGATTTCCTTTGTACTTTTACTAGGAGATTTTTTGCCTTCACATTCTTTTATAATGGTGACTATCTTTCTGGTTTCTCTGTGTAGCATGTTCTTAAGCATGTTTTTTAAGACTGGATGAGTAGTTACAAATCCTTTCAATTTCTGTTTGTTTTCGAGGTTTTTTCTCCCACCTTCATTCATAAATGAGATTTTTGCAGGGTGCAGTATTCTGGGCTGACAATTTTTTTTTGTAAGATTTGGACTATGTCTCTCCATTCCCTCCTAACCTCTAGGTTTTCTGATGAGAAAACAGCTATGAGGCTAATTGGGAATCCTCCAAAAGTAATCTGGCATTTCTCTCATGCACATTTTAGAATTTTTTTTATGCTTTACCATTGAATATTTGACCATAATGTTTCATAATGAAGATCTTTTCTGGTCATATCTATTAGGAGTTCCATGTGCTCGTGTACTTGGACATACCTTTCACCAAATTAGGGATGTTTTCTGTGTTTTTTTCACTGAAGATGCCTTCCTATCCATTCTCTCTTTCCATTCCTTCAGAAACTCCTAAGATCTGTGTGTTGGGTTGGTTGATCATATCC
Organism: Oryctolagus cuniculus; assembly: GCF_964237555.1. Lineage (NCBI taxonomy): Eukaryota > Metazoa > Chordata > Mammalia > Lagomorpha > Leporidae > Oryctolagus > Oryctolagus cuniculus. Next base: position 60,705,269 of record NC_091434.1, on the reverse strand, counting down.
CATAAATCTCAAACATTGTTTTTAATTTTTCTAGTTTTACCTTCTTTATTTTGGTGTGACTGAGATATTTTGAAAGATTTATCTTCTAGCTCAGATAGTCTTTCTTCTGCATCACCATGTCTGTTGTTAAAGGTTTCTACTATATTTTTATTTGACATATTGAATTCTTTAATTCTAATATTTAAATTTGTTTTCTCTTCAAAATCTCAATCTCACGGGAAAATTTTTCCTCCATATAATCTATGGATTTCTTTAATTCATGAATTTGCTTCTCATCATTTCTGAGTAATCCCATAATCATTATTTTGTATTCCTTTTCAGGCATTTAATCAATCTCTTCGTTTTCACCATCTAATGTTGAAGTGTTATTGTGTTCCTTTGGGAGAATCATGCTGTCTTCCTTATTTTTTAATTATTTATTTGACAAGTAGAGTTATAGACAGTGAGAGAGAGAGACAGAGAGAAAGGTGTTCCTTCTGTTGGCTCACTCCCCAAATGGCCACTATGGCCGGCGCTGTGCTGATCTGACGCCAGGAGCCAGGTGTTTCTTCCTGTTCTCCCATGTGGGTGCAGGGGCCCAAGCACTTGGGCCATCCTCCACTGCCTTCCCGGGCCACAGCAGAGAGCTGGACTGGAAGAGGAGCAACCAGGACTAGAACCCAGTGCTCATATGGGATGCCAGCGCCGCAGGTGGAGGATTAACCAAGTGAGCCACGGCGCCGGCCCCCCTTCCTTATTCTTATTTCTTGAATTTCTGCATTTATTTTTAGGCAGTTGCAGAAATACTTGTTGGTTTTCTCCTCTGATGTGTTTTATCTTTGAACTATGCCTCTGTGACTTAGTGGGCTGTCTGCTTTTCCAAATGAGTACCCAGAGGCGTGTGCTGGGTGTGGCCAGGGAGCTCTGATACATGCTCCAGGGTGGGATAAGTATCTAGGGTGATGCCCAAGTTGGGCATGGTGGATCTAAATTGTCAATAAGGTGGAGATGATGAGCACTTCTGTTGGTGTGTTCACACCCTTGCCTCCTCTCTTCCAAGGTGATCAGTGCCCAGATTTAGCCCATAGTGGGTTCAACCCTCACCTGCTCTGCCACATGAACTACACTAGGAATCTATGCAGTCCTCAGTATGAGAACAGAAGCCACTGCAGTGACCCACCCCAGGCAGCCAGGGGGCTCTGGGCCTCTGACACTATACACAGTGATTTCCCAGAGACCCAGCTATACCCTATTGTGCAGTCATAGAGATCCCACGGTCACTGCATGCAAGATTCCCACAGTCATGGAGTGACTCCCTTCTGCTCCATTCTGCTAGCCTGTCCCACCCACAGAGAGAGCAGTGATATTCCCAGAGCCAGGTGCCTGTGAGTGCTGCACCTTGGCAGCCTGAGCCCTGGAGCCTGTGATATATTGAGAGGATGGGGGCATCTCACAGTCCTACATGGGTACCCAGCACCCTGTTAACACCCCCTGCCAGACGCAAGGTCTTTGGGAAATGTGGATTTTTTCCTCTAGTAAAATTACCTGGTCACAATACACAGAAGAGCTGCTGCAACCTCTCCTAGTGTCAAAATTGTGTCTTTTGTGTTTCTGAGATAGTCACTGCACTTTCATGTTTTGGAAAAATTTTTTCAGGCTTTAGGATTCTAGGTTGATCAAAGTTTTGATAGCTATATAAAGATGTTACTCCATTGTGTTTTCTAATTTTGATTTTCATTTTAAGATTTACTTATTTATTTGGAAGGCAGAGTTAGAGAGAGATGGACAGAGAGAGAGAGAGAGAGAGAGAGAGAGAGAGAATCTTCCATTTGCTGGTTCATTCTGCAAATGGCTGCATTGGCCATGGCTTGGCCAGGCTAAAGAAAGAAGCCAGGAAGCTGGTCTCCCATGTGGTTGCTAGGGCCCAAGCACTTGGGCAATATTCAGCTGCTTTCCCAAGTACATTAGCAGGGGGTTGGATTGGAAGTGGAGCATCTTGGATTTGAACCATTGCACATAGGGGAATCCGGTGTCATAGGTGGTAACTTAACCCATTGTACCATAACACCAGCCATTAATCTTTTTTAAGTTAACATTTTTTTAAATATGAGAGGGAGAGAGATAGAGATAGAGATAGATAGATAGATAGATAGATGAAAGAAAGAAAGAGAAAGAAAGAAAGAAAGAAAGAAAGAAAGAAAGAAAGAAAGAAAGAAAGAGGTACCCTATCCATTAGTTCATTCCTCATATTCCTACAATGGTTGGGCTGTGCCTGGGGCTGAAGACAGGAATTCAATCCAAGCCTCTCACTTGGAGGACATTGTTAATGTTTGAGCAAGTCTCTTTACAGCATAAGTGGGTGTGAGGGGAGCACTAGATAGTTTTATGGATGGTTTTTTTATCATCATGAAAGCCAATCCTGTTCATTCACAGTTCTGGCTTCCTTTCCTCAGAGGCTCTATGTTCTAATGGGAGATGCTTTTCCTAAGCCTTGCTTGTACTGTATCAATTATTTTAATGCTGGTAACCTGTTCTTCCACCTAATGGATATGACTCATGAATTAGTTCTCAAGGCTGTAGTCTCCCATCTGATGCATGCCTTAAGCTTGCAGCTGGCAGTTTCATATTCACATTATTGCAGTGTACTTCCTTCTTCAGACTCCCTTTGGCTGATTGATTATTCAGCCACTGTTTTTCATAATTGTGTCATCACAGGATCAATAGCACAAAACATTCTTGAAAGAAGAAGAAAAACACATACAGTAAATGATGACAAATAAGATTATTAACAAAGGAAAGTGATGTTTATTTACAAAGTAAATTACTTTAAGGCTGTTTTTTAAATGGTCATGATAATATGGTTTTTAAGCACTTTTGTATTAATTTGTGTCTTTTAGAAGCAGGATTGATGCCTAGTCATGAAAGTTACATTGAAAATTAGATGTAAGTTTAGGGGTTGCATGTCTGTTTGAGGGAAAGTCAGGGTAATTTCAGAGGTGACAGGTCAAGATAAATCTAATATACATCACAAGGGATAGATTTTAAAGTAATAAATTAAAAGCATTAAGCAGATAAGGCTTTCTTTGACTGGGGAGGAATTAAAAGAAGGCAAAGACTGCAAATGAATACCTCTTTTATTGCAAAAATACACAGAGATAAATGCATCCCTTGAGGAGTGTTCCCCAACTGTATGAAGGGATTGTATGGAACAAAGGAGTCTTAATAATAATGAGCAATAATCGGCTGTTACAGCTGACCTTTCCCATACAATCCCCTAAGGACTTAATGCATGTTGAATATTATACCAATCTGAAATAGTAAAGAGGATTGTTAGGCATAGAAGCTATTTCAGATATTGGCAGGATCCATAAACCGTGACAGAGAGAATTTTCAAAGGCTATCTAGGGATTACCAAGCAAATGCTTTCAGGTATTCTTTAGGTATTGTAAGTGAGTGAAGCTGACCTGCTGTAGGACAAATAGGAAGTAGTGAGATTTCAGTGCACTGTGTAAAGGTTTAAATGTAAATTGTTTTAAAAATAGTTCCAGCTAAATTAAATATACATCACACTCTAGGGTCTCCCCCACTTCCATGCCCTCAACAATTTCAGTTTGTCAGTAAGGGTACCAAAACATCCAGCTTCATAATTTGAATCTATGTTTTACTGTGTCATGAAACCCATTCTTATGTGACATATTTTCTTGCCAGCTAGATATTGAATCTAAATCCTAAGATCTCCCTGAACATATTTTGTAGATAAGAGAATTGTGATGCCCCCAAATATCTCCTGAACTTAAAAAATTACAAAAACTCTATATTCTATTCAGATATCCCTGTGCAGTGTACTTTAGTGCATTGGTCATCATCTAGACGAGGTTTATCTCCCTCACATTCAGTCTATGAATGGGGCAGCAAGTTACCTTTGCAAAGCCAAGTTAAGAGGAAAGATGAGTGAAGATAATTCTTTTCTGTCTTCTTGTTCCTGGGAAAACACTGGCTCAAGGGGGCATGTGTTATCTAGAAGTGTTGTTGTTTAACCTGTTGCAGAATAATTGAAACTACAATTTGCTTACTGATTGGCAATAGGAGACACATTTCTCTCTGTAGGAAGAAAAGCAGTCACAGACACACTTAAATAGAGAAAACTAATATCAAGTGAAAATAAAGTCAGAAGTTGAAAAGTAGACGAACTGGGTCAATTGTTTGGCTAGTAGAAATACAATATCTTGTACTGTCTTCTGGGAGACTAAATGCAATTCCTGAATTTGGGTCAGTGTACAAGACTGAAAGCTGTGTTTAGCAGAATTCCAATTCTGATGCATATGAAGGAGGTGAAATACTTATCTCATTTGTTATGACCACTATCTAAGAAGGCAGAGCTCATAGATTGCTTCTGTTACCTACAGAGTAAATGTAGATTGTCTCCTAGAACTTCAGCTACATGAATTTCAGCAGTTTGTAAATAAAACGTAGAGTTTTTTTAAAGATTGATTTATTTGGAAGTCAGAATTACAGAGAGAGATGAAGAGACAGAGACAGAGAGGGAGTGAGAGATCTTCCATCCCAGTTCACTCTCCAGATACCTGCAACCAGCCAGGGCTGGGCCAAGCCAAAGCCAGGAGCTTCATCTGGGTCTCCCATATGGATTCAGGGGCCCAAAGACTTGGGTCATTTTGTGCTGCTTTTCTCAGGCCACTAGCAGGAAGCTTGATCCAATGTGGAGCAGCTGGGATGAGAATCAGCACCCATATTGGATGCCAGCATTGTAGGTGGCAGCTTTTATCCTCTGTGCCACACCCAGACCCAATAGTAGAGTTTTATAGTGGGAAATTCTTACATCCTTACAAGGTTTTTGTAGTTTTCTAATTAAGTTCCATGAATATGTAGGATCACATGATTAATAGATCATACTGATTTGATCTCTTGGGGTCAAAGTTTATTTTTACAGTCATGAAAGATCATTCTATTATTTGATATAGCTCCATTTTGAAGCTTGCTCATCATTTGCATTCCTTTGGAAAACCCAAATTTTTTTCCAAATTCTTACAAGACTTGTATATTGACTTGCTGTGGTTTTTACCATAATGTTAAATACACCCAAACATAAAATAGAATCCTATATTCTAATAGTGTTAGACAAATATAAAATCCAAGTGAACTTATTGATTCACTTTATGAAAAACCATGATTATAAAATTTAAGCAGGATTGTTTGTTCTGTCCTTGTTGGGTTTCTTGATCTCTTTTTATATTATGGTTATTAATCCTTTATCAGTTGTATAGTTTTCAAATATTTTCTCCCATTTTGTTGTTGTCTCTTGACTTTGCTGGTTTCTTGTTGCAGTGCAGAAGCTTCTCAATTTGATAAAATCCCATTTGTCAATTTTGGCTTTGATGACCTGTGCCTCTGGGTCTTTATCCAGAACTCTTTGTCTATGCCAATGTCTTGTAGGGTTTCCCCAATGTTTTCTAGTAATTTGATGATGTTGGGTCATAGATTTAGGTCTTTAGTCCATTTCGAATGGATTTTGGTGCAAAGTGTCTTGTTTCATGCTTCTGTATGTGGTGATCCAGTTTTCCCAGCACCATTTGTTGAAGAGACTATTCTCGCTCCAGGGGTTGATTTTAGCTCCTTTGTCAAAGATTGGTTGTAGATGCTTACATTGATTTCTGGTGTTTCTGTTCTGTTCCACTAGTCTATCCATGTGTTTTTGTACCAGTGCCAGGCTGTTTTGATTATAATTGCCCTGTAGTAATTCTTGAAATCTGGTATTGTGATGCTTCTGGCTTTGTTTTTATTGTATAAGATTGTTTTTGCTATCCAGGGTCTCCTGTGCCTCCATATGAATTTCAGCATAATTTTTCTTAGGTCTGAGAAGAATGTCTTCGGTATTTTGATTGGTATGACATTGAATCTGTAAATTACTTTCAATAGTATGGACATTTTGATGACATTGATTCTTCCAATCCATGAACATGGAAGACTTGTTCATTCTTTGTATCTTTTTCTATTTCTTTCTTTAATGATTTGTAATTCTCATCATAGAGGTCTTTGACATCCGTGGTTAAATTTATTCCAAGGAATTTGATTTTTTTTGTGGCTATTGTGAATGGAATTGATCTCAGGAGCTCTTTCTCACCTGTAGCATTGTCTGTGTATACAAAGGCTGTTGATTTTTTTTTTGTGTTGCTCTCATATCCTGCTGTATTTCCAAACTCTTCCATGAGTTCTAATAGTCTCTTGTTGGAGTCTTTTGGATCCCCTAAGTATAGTATCTGCAAATAGGGATTGTTTGACTTCCTCCTTTCTGATTTGCATCTCTTTGATTTCTTTTTTTGTCTAATGGCTTTGGATAGAACTTCCAGGACTACATTGAAAAGCAGTGGTGAGAGTGGGTACCCCTGTCTTGTTTCAGATCTCAATGGGATTGCTTCCAACTTTTTTCCATTCAATAAGATGCTTGCAATGGGTTTGTCATAAATTGCCTTGATTGTGTTGAGGAATGTTCTTCTAAACCCAATATGCTTAAATTTTTCATCATGAAGGGGTGTTGTATTTTGTCAAATACTTTCTCAGCATCTATTGAGATAATCCTACGCTTTTTGTTCTTCAATTTGTTAACAGATTGTATCAAATTGCTTGATTTGCGAGTGCTTTACCATCCCTGCATGCCAGGAATAAATCCTACTTTGTCTGGAGTGGATGATCATTCTTATGTGTTGTTGGATTCAGTTGGCTTGTATTTTGTTGGGGATTTTTGCATCTGTATTCATCAAGGAGATTGTAGTTCTCTTTCTCTGTTCTATCTTTTTCAGGGTTAGGAATTAAGGTGATGCTGTCTTCACAGAAAGAATTGAGAGAGGATTCCTGCTTTTTGATTGTTTTGAATAGCTTGAGAAGAATTGGAGTAAGTTCTTTAAATGTTTGGTAGAATTCAGTGGTGAAGCCATTGGTCCTGGGCTTCTCTTTGTTGGGAGGATCTTTATTACTGATTCAATTTCTGTCTTGGTTATTGGTTTGCCTGCATTTTCTGTCTTTGTGGCTCAATTTAAGTAGGTTGTATGTGCTCAGGAATTTATCAAGTTCTTCTAGTTTTCCTGTTTTGTAGGTGTACAGTTCTTTGTAGTAATTTCTGATTATTCTTTTTATTCCTGTGGTGTCTGTTGTTACATTTCTTTTTTCATCTCTGATTTTTTAATTTATTTGACAGGTAGAGTTATAGACAGTGAGAGAGAGACAAAGAGAAAGGTATTCCTTCTGTTAGTTTACTCCCCAAGTGGCACTATGGCCAGCACTGTGCCAATCTGAAGCCAGGAGCCAGGTGCCTCTTCCTGGTCTCCCATGTGGGTGCAAACTCTTGGGCCATCCTCCACTGCCTTCCCAGGCCACTGCAGTGAGCTGGACTGGAAGAGGGGCAGCTGGGACTAGAACCTGGCACTCATATGGGATGCTGGCCCCGCAGGTGGATGATTAACCAAGTGAGCCATGGTGCCAGCGCCGCCCCCCCCCCCCCTTTTCTTTCAAATCTGATTTTGTTAATTTGGGTCATCTCTCTCCTTTTTTTTTTTTTTTTTTTTTGGTTAATTGGGCCCATGGTGTGTCAATTTTATTTTTTCAAAAAACCAGCTATTCATTTTGCTGATCTTTTGTATTATTTTGTTGGTTTTGATTTTGTTTATTTCCTCTCTGATTTTAATAATTTCTTTTCTCCTACTAGTTTTGTGTTTGGTTTGCTGTTTTTCTAGATCCTTGAGATTCATTGATAGCTCTTTTGTGATGTAGGCACCAGTTGCTATAAACTTTCCTCTTTTTTAAAAAAAGATTTTATTTATTTATTTGAGAGGTAGAGTCACAGACAGTGCGAGGGAGTGACAGAGAGAAAGGTCTTCCTTCCATTGGTTCACTCCCCAGATGGTCGCAACGGCCAGAGCTGTGCCGATCCGAAGCCAGGAGCCAGGAACTTCCTCCGGGTCTCCCAAGTGGGTGAAGGGGCCCAAGGACTTGGGCCATGTTCTGATGCTTTCCCAGGCCACAGCAGAGAGCCGGATTGGAATAGGAGCAGCGGAGACTAGAACTGGTGCCCATATGGGATGCCGACACTACAGGAGAGGATTAACCCACTGCACCATGGTGCTGGCCCCTATAAACCTTCCTCGTAACACTGCTTTTTCTGTATCCCATATGTTTTTTTCATGTTGTATTGTCGTCTTCATTTGTTTCCAGAAATTTTTGATTTCTCTTTTGATCTTCTATGACCCACTGTTCATTTAGGAACATGTTTTTAAGTCTCTATGTGTTTGCATATGTTGTAGAGATTCCTGAGTTGTTGATTTCTCACTTCTTTCTATTGTGAAGATGTGTGTAGCACCTACTTGAGCATCTTTTGTAGGGCTTGGGTGGGTAGTTACAAATTCTTTCAATTTCTGTTTGTTATGGAAGACCTTATTTCATCTTCATTCAAAAATTAGAGATTTTCAGGGTATAGTATTCTGTGCTGACAGTTTTTCTCTAAGGATTTGGAATATATCTCACCATTCCCTCCTAGCCTGTAGGGTTTGAGAAGATGCATGGTATGATTTTGATTTTTTTGAATTTGATGAGACTTGCTTTATGGCCTAGCAGGTGGTCAATACTAAAGAATGTTCAATGCACTGGTGAGAAGAATGTGTATTCTTTGGCTTTAGGGTGGAAAGCTCTGTAGACACCTGTTAGGTCTATTTGGTCTATAGTGTTGCTTAAGTCTTAAGTCTCCTTGCTGATTTTCTGTCTTGTTGATCTGTCCATTGCTGAATGTGTGGAATTAAATTCCTCCATTACATTAATATTTGAGTCTATGTCTTGCTTTAAATTCATTAACATTTGTTTGAGATAAAGCGCTCTGTAATTAAGTGTATATACATTTATAATTGTCACATATTCCAGTTGAGTTGAACCCTTAATCATTATGTAGTGCTCTTCTTTGTCTCTTTTAACAGTTTTTGTATTAAAGTCTATTTTGTCTGATATTAGAATGGCTACACCAACTCTTTTTTGGTTTCCGTTGGCATGGAATATCTTTTTCTATCCTTTAACGTTCAGTCTGCATGCATCTTTGTTGGTGAGATGTGTTTCCGCAAGGCAGCTAATAGTTGGGTTTCTTTTTCAATCCATGCAGCCAGTGTATGTCTTTTACCTGGAGAGTTGAGACCATATAGATTCAGGGTGACTATTGTTAAATAATGACTCTGCCCTGCCATATTTTCATTAATAGTCCTATTTTTTACTTTGGGTTTCATTTGTACTTTACTGGGCATTTTTTTGCCTTCACCTTGTTTCATAATGATGTTCATGTTTCTGTGGTTCTGTGTGTAGCACCTACTTGAGCATCTTTTGTAGGGCTTGGGTGGGTAGTTACAAATTCTTTCAATTTCTGTTTGTTATGGAAGACCTTATTTCATCTTCATTCAAAAATTAGAGATTTTCAGGGTATAGTATTCTGTGCTGACAGTTTTTGGAATATATCTCACCATTCCCTCCTAACCTGTAGGGTTTCTGTTGAGAAGGCTGCTGTGAGTCTAATTGGCGTTCCTCTGAATGTGATCTGGCGTATCTGTGGTGTACATTTTAGAATCTTTTCTTTATGTTTTACTGTGGAGAGTTTTACTACAATGTGTTGTGGTGAAGATCTTTTCTGGTCATGTCTATTGGGAGTTCTGCATACTTCCTATGTGGGGATGTCCCTTTCTCTCTCCAAATAAGGGACATTTTTTTGCTATTATTTCATTAAAAAGGCCTTCTACTCCTTTCTCTCTTTCCATGCCTTCAGGAACTCCTAGAACCCAGATGTTGGGTCATTTGATAGTATCATGTAGATCTCCAACAATGTTTTTTAGTTTTCTAATTTCTTCTTCTTTTTTTTTTTTTGGTCTTACTGTAAAATTTCCAGTAATTTGTTTTTTAGTTCTGATATTCTTTCTTCTGTCTCCTCTACTCTGTTTTTAAGACTTTCCAGTGCATTTTTTAATTTTATATTGAGTTCTTCATTTCTGGTATTTAAATATGATTTCTCTTTAATATCTCAGTTTCATGAGGGAAATTTTCATTTAGTTCATGAATTAGCTTCTGGTTGCTTCTAAGTAATCTGATGATTAATTTTCTGAATTCCATTTCTGGCATATATTCAATCTCTTCATGTTCAGCTTCTGCTACTGAAATGTTACAGAGTTCCTTTTGGGGGTGCATAGTGTCTCCCCTCTTCTTGTTTAAGTTTTCTTCTTTTGTTTTTAAGCATTTTATCTTTGTTTTGTGTCTTTGTGGGTTAGTGGGATATCTATACTTTCAGTGTGTTCCAAGAGGTGTATGCTGGGTGTGGCCTGTTTGCACTGTTTAGAATTCCAGGTTGGAGCAACTATCCCAGGTAAGGCCCCCATGGAGCTTTGTAGCTCTGTTCTGCTTATCTGGATGGGGGAGAGTGTTCACCTCAGTTGGTGTGACCCACCCTTCTCTTCACAGCTGCGCGATGCCCTGGTGTTAGTCCCTGGTGTTTTCAGCACTGGTTCGCTCTGCTTAATAAACTGTACGTTTGGTCTGTGGCTTTTTTCCTGTGAGCACGTTTCCCTCTGTTATGAGGTGCTATAGGTCTTTGGGTTGTGGATGTGTGCACAGAGCCCCCGCCTACTGGTGCCTGTATCATTTCTCAATAGTGGTGGGCAGGTAGGAGCTTTTGATAGGCAGGGCTTCCCCTTTCGATAAGCTGCCTGCCTACATCCAAAAATAGAAACAACAACAACAACAAAAAACAAATTAAAAAACCCTGAACCTGGCCGGCCAGCTGCCAGTCCCTGCAGGATAGGGGAAGGGGTACAGTAATTGTTCATTTATTTTTCCCCCCCATGGAATTTCAGAAGCAGTTTGCCAAGCATTCCCTCCTGCTGCTATCCATAGCACTGTGGGCCTGTGGGTTCTCTTCTCACCTGGTCCACTGGGGCCAGCACTCTGCCCTCCAGCTCTGAACCTCTGCCATTTTTTGTTTTGTTTTTGTTTTTGTTTTTTATTTGTTCTTTCTGGGTAGTCCTGGACTGTCACTGTTTTCGCTGGGTTTTCTGCTCCCAGCATGCCTCTCCGTCCACTGCTCCACTGCAGGTGGCTGAGTGCCCTGAGCCTGGGGCAGCTCCCAGGGTGTGTCCTGGCAGGGGAGCCGGACTTCCTGCCTGGAGGGCCAATCACTTTCTTCCTGGAAAGGAGCGGAGTCCCTGCACTAGTGCCGGCTTAGGACACCTGTTGGTGCCTTGGACGTCTGTTGGGCCTTGTGCCCTGGCCTTCTTTTCTCTCTGAGGGCCCCCCTTAGCTTATAATTTTTATTGTCACCATTGGATCATGACACCTTCTATTTATTAAAATGCATGTGTTATAGTAAACAAAGAAGAAGAAAAAAATATGTGCTTATTTAAATATAAGGCTATCAGGAGTGTGAAAATGCTCTATTTGTTGTAGAACATGGCACAATAGCTTTCAAATATTCCTCTTGTTATGTGGGACTTTTGAATGGCTTTTTTTTTTTTTTTTTTTTGACAGGCAGAGTGGACAGTGAGAGAGAGACAGAGAGAAAGGTCTTCCTTTGCCGTTGGTTCACCCTCCAATGGCCGCCGCTGCAGCCGGCGCACCGCGCTGATCCGATGGCAGGAGCCAGGATCCAGGTGCTTTTCCTGGTCTCCCATGGGGTGCAGGGCCCAAGCACCTGGGCCATCCTCCACTGCACTCCCTGGCCATAGCAGAGAGCTGGCCTGGAAGAGGGGCAACCGGGACAGAATCCGGCGCCCTGACCGGGACTAGAACCCGGTGTGCCGGCGCCGCAAGGTGGAGGATTAGCCTATTGAGCCACGGCGCCGGCCCTGAATGGCTTCTTAAGAACATTCTCCTTGGCGAAATCCCTATTCAGGGAAGGGCTGGTTATCTCTCAACAAATCCTACAGAGTAAATCTTCATTTTGAAATGTATTTCCTCAGAATTGAAAACAAAAATCTATAAACCTTAAATTCAAGTGGTTTCTTGGATAGTAGGATTTATTTAACCACTGTATGGACTGCTACAATATTGATACTCAAACTAAACTAAATATAGTTGTTAGAATGTTTGAAAATATGTCTGTGCTATGGATGCCTTCACTGACTATAGTTAGCTTCTTTGTTCCAAATAACTTCTTGTGAGTGAAAAAGAAACCCAGTCACTAGTTCTACTAAGTTAAACAGGTTAAACACGTAAATTAGATGCAGAGGTGAGGCTGGGATCAAACCAACTGCTGATGTAAATTTAGTAACAACACTTAAGGCACAAAAGAGGTACAATAGTAAGCTTTTGTTTATTTATCATACTTCAGACTCAGTCTCAAGTGAAATTTCCTTAAAGATTGCATTAATGAGCAAGAACCATATGGCTTGTGATGGAGATACTGCAAGAGTGGCATAAATCCAGCTGTCCATTTCTAGCACATAAGCATGTTTTATTTGCTGTTTAATTGTTTCTGGTAAAAGAATGTGTTTATGTCCTAAGTATACACAAAATATTTCCTTTTCTTTTTATAGGGTTAATAATGGATATTTCATCATCATTATCATTTCACACTTACACAGCACCTTTCCTTTGAGTAATTCATCTAATTTATAACAAAATCACAAGTCAATTAATGTAAATATTTTGCATGCCTGTGTAACAGTCTTGAAGCTTGTGTGTGTTCACATTCATGGAGCCACAATTTATTGGGGGTCAGTGATAATGAAATGAATTTTATTGATCTTCTTTTCTATGTATTAACGTTGTGGAATTGGGGAGTGGAGGAAGAGGGAGCTAAATAGAGGGGAAAATATGGCATACCAGTTTCAATTTTCTGCCAGTTGTAAGCAATATATCTGTTAGGGAGGGAGACAAAAGGAAGATAATTCAAGAAACAGTTCTCCAATGTCCTCAGAGTAGATAGAATGAATTATTTTAATGCGTTTCTTATTTCAAAACCTCCAAATGGTTTCCAATTACCTTTTAAACCTATGTGTTGATAACATTGTGTCTTATTCTATACATGGGCAAAAATCCTGTACTGAGAGCCAGAAGAACTGTGTCCATACTAATTTGTAATTCTGATCGGTACCAACCCATTTAGGTAAAGAATCCCCAGTTTTGTCTTTGAAATACAAGTGTTCACAGCCTGGCAAAACCTCTTGATACTGAATGCTGTCAAGCACAAAATCCTTCTGGATGATGTAACTTCAATTCAAGACTTACAGAATAGCATAAATAAAGTTTTATTTAACATATGCATAAAATATAAATTGACAAAATACATGAAGGAACAATCCACCACAAGCGGGAATCAACAGATATGATGATAGGATAAACCAATAAAATCTTCACTAATAGAACTAATTTTTTAAAGTTTTACTTACTGGGTCCGACGCTGTAGCATAATGGATAAAGCCACTGCCTGCAGTGCTGGCATATCCCATACAGGCACTGGTTCGAGTCCTGGTTGCTCTACTTCCAATCCAGCTCGCTGGTATTGGTCTTGGAAAGCAGCAGAAGATGGCCCAAGTCCTTGGGCCCCTGTACCCACATGGGGGATCCAGAAGAAGCTCCTAGCTCCTAGCTCCTAGCTTTGGATTGGCACAGCTCCAGCCATTGTGGCCATTTTGGGAGTGAACCCAGTGAATGGAAGGCCTCTCTTTCTGTTTCTCTGCCTCTTCCTTTCTGTAAATCTGCCTTTAAAATAAATAAATGAATGTTTTTAAAAAAGATTTACTTACTTATTTGAAAGTTAGAAGAAGACACACACATATACACACAGAGATGGAGAGAGAGAGAGAGAGGCAGAGAGGCAGAAAAGGAGAGAGGCAGAGAGGGGGAGAGGGAGAGGGAGAGGGAGAGGGAGAGGGAGAGAGATCTTTGATCCATTTGTTCACTCCCACTTGGCTGCAATGGCTGGGGTTGAGCCAGGGTGAAACCAGGAACCAGGAGCTACTTTCAGGTTTCCTATATGGGTGCAGGGGCCCAAGTACTTGGGCCATTTTCCACTGCTTTTCCAGGCCATTAGCAGGGGTCTGATTCAGAAATGGAGCAGCAAGGATACGAACAAGTGCCCACATGAGATGCTGGCATCACAGGCAGCATCTTAACCTGTTGTGCCACAGCACTGTCCTCCCACTAATGGAGCTATTGAATTGAGGCTATAACATAAGAATGTTACTAATAACTAAAACATAAATAGAACATGATGTTATCAGGAAGAGAAATAAAAATAGAGAACTTCTAGAAATGGAAACTAAAATAATTGATTTAAAAAGTATCCAATGAATAGGTTAACAGTAGATTAGATTCATAAATAAGATATTAAAGAACTAGAGAATGGTTCTGAGGAATTTATTTAAAATGTAGCACATAAAATACGATGAAGGTAGGCCGGCGCCGTGGCTCAATAGGCTAATCCTCCACCTTGCGGCGCCGGCACACCGGGTTCTAGTCCCGGTTGGGGCGCCGGATTCTGTCCCGGTTGCCCCTCTTCCAGGCCAGCTCTCTGCTATGGCCAGGGAGTGCAGTGGAGGATGGCCCAGGTGCTTGGGCCCTGCACCCCATGGGAGACCAGGAAAAGCACCTGGCTCCTGGCTCCTGCCAGGATCAGCGCGGTGCGCCGGCTGCAGCGGCGGCCATTGGAGGGTGAACCAACGGCAAAGGAAGACCTTTCTCTCTCTGTCTCTCTCTCACTGTCCACTCTGCCTGTCAAAAAAAAAAAAAAAAAAAAAAAAAAAAAAAAATACGATGAAGGTAAATACTGAAAAGGGAGTTAAGAACTATGGAAGACATAAAGAGAAAGCCCAACATGTTTCTAGTTGGAGATCTAAAAGATGAAAACAATCAAAGTGTTGTCCCAACAATAGCAGAAACCAGAAGACAAGGAAATAATACATCCAATGGGTTAGGTTGAGATAAAAGAAATGCCAGTCTATTACTCTATACTTAACTAATCTGTAATTCAAGTGGGAGAGTGCAATACCACTTTCCGGAAAACAAAATCAGACTTTTGAAAGATTTGTAAGTGGAAAAAATGTAGAGTCCAGATAGGAATAAGAAGTGGACAGAGTCTGAAAAGAAAGTGTTAAGCTTGGAGAAATTTGAAAAGGTTGATATACTGGGTGAAGGAAAATAATAGAGGTAGTAGAGTACCCAGTAATATAAAAGTCAAAGTGTTGTTATTTGGCACAGCAGTTAATATGCTGCTTGGGACACCCTCATTTCACATCAGAATGCCTAGGTTCAAGTCCGGGTCTGCTTCCCAATTCCAGCTAACTGCTAATGATTGCTTTTGGAAGGCAGCAGTTATGGCTCAAGTAGTGGGTTCTTGTCATCCACATGAGAGACCCAGATTGATATCTTGCTTCCTGGTCTCAGCCTGGCTCAGCTTTAGCTATGGCAAGCGTTTGAGGAGTGACCAAGCAAATGGAAGATGTCTCCTTCTCTCTGTGTCTTTGAAAAAAGAAAGACTTTGAAAGAATGCGTATGTGAGCATGGGAGGAGGGTGAAAGTGACATTGGGAAATGGTGCGGAGAGACCAGCTGGTGCTCCAGTGCATGAATTTCTTATAGCACTGCTCATCCCGCCTCTATGTTTGAAATAAGGATGAATTGTATTTCTAAAGCATAGTAGTTTCCGAGTTCTAGAGTGAAAACCAAAGACTGCCTTTGAAGAAGGATCTTTGGTGAGAGTCCAATGATACTGTCCTATTCATGGCTTTGGAAATCCAGAATCAGTGATTCCAAAAGCGGATGCTGTAATTGTTACATAAAATATTCATTCCATAGTGAGCAGATACTATGAGACTAATTGATTCTTTCTTTGGTAAGCCTTAAACTCTGACTGGGATGTTGTACTGAAAAGTTAAAATTGTATATGTGCGGGTGTAAAAAGTTAAGCTTAAGCTTACAGGTTTAAACCTTCCTGGTGCAGCTGTGAAAATAAGACAGAGTAAAGTAAAAACCCCCTAGCATGATTGCTCAAGCTTAAAAGTAGAAAGGTTGCACCTGGGTTACCTGGGCTAATAATGAAGATGTGATTTGTCTATGTCTTAAGATCATGATTGCTGATTGTAAGATTTTAGCAACCGCTTAGCAACCGTGTATTCTCTCCCTCCTCCCGATTTTGCGGTTTTTGCCTTTATAAACCCTATGCTGTAGTTCCTCACTGCTCCTCTGTCCTTGTCAGAGGGCCCCAACATGTTGGATCAATAAATTTAACCCTTTGCTGGTTGCATGAGAGAAAAAGTCTCTTGGAGTCGTTCCTTGGGCGGTGGGCTTTTTTGGACCCTAACAGTACCTTGAGAAAAAGTCCAGAAATAGGAAAGATTGAAGTTGGAGAGTGTAGGCCTAACCAATGGGATGACAGGTTGGGAGGCAGAAGACAAATGGTCCTTAAGGATTTCTTTGTGGGGGCATTACCAATGGATTACCTGCACAGTGAATTTTGTGGCAGTGATAACTGATACTTAGTTTTAAATGTCCTGCCACTTTATTTTACTTTTTTAAAAAAATATTTATCTATTTATTTGAAAGTCAGAGTTACATACAGAGAGAAGCAGAGGTGGGGGAGGGGGGTCTTCCATCTGCTGGTTCACTCTCCAATTGGCTCCAATGGCCAGGGCTGCACTGGTCTGAAAGCACAGGATCTTCAGGGTCTCGCATGTAGGTGTAGGGGCCCAAAAATTTGGGCCTTCTTTTACTGCTTTCCCAGGCTATAGCAGAGAGCTGAATCAGAAATGGAGCAGCTGGGACTCGAACCGGTGCCTATATGGGATGCTGGCATTGCAGACGGCGGCTTTATCCACTACGCCACACACTGGCCCCCCATTTTTCTTTCTTACATATCATTGTCAAGCCTGAATATGCAGCAGAAACTAAAGAAAGTGATGAATGCATAGGCATTGGGAACAAGGAGAACTAAAGTGAGCAGTAGCTCCACTGAGAAGCAGTTACTGAATGGCTGGAGTAGATGGGAGTGAGCATGAGGGCTTATCCAGGACATTGATCTAGAGCAGGACATCTGATGAGGATGTCACTGGGGAGAAAACAGACCTCTTAAAACTTTGAATTAAGTCTGATGTAAACACTGGAGTCAAGGCCAAACTTAGAAAACTAGAGACTTGAGACCAGAGGTTTCAGAATCATCTTAAATGATCTCTCTGTTTTCATTAAAATCTTAATCCTTCACAATGGAGAATACTTACAGTGCTTCATCTGTTATTCCCAGAAACTTATTAATGTTTAGCAAACTCATTTAGATTATATGTTATTGTATCTTCTCAGATAGCTTCGTCACTCCAAGATTAAGCTCTTTGAGGAAAGGAAATATTTGTCATTTGCTCCCCTGTAATACCCATAGTGATACCAATACCAATACCAGAATTCAAATCTTGGATCAAAGTGTGCGTTTTACATTATATCTCACTTCTTCTCACTTGATTTGCTTTGCTTTACAGAACTTCCAGACTCCTCAACTACATTGTTTATTCCATCTCACCTTTAGTTCTCTTGCTAACTCAACCTTAGACACTCTTACGCTTCTGAACATTAGCCCTCATTTTCCTAACCCTGTCAACTTATTTCTACCTTTCTTACTTTGCTCCTGCTTTTCCTGCATCCATTTACAACTAAACTCCCACATCCTGCTAACTTAGTGAGTGCCATATCCAGTCAAGAACCTTAGGGAGGAAAAATGTCTCAGTGCTTTACTTGGATCTCTCACATAAGTGGGCACTGACTGAGGATGTAAAGATTATTAATACAACGACAACTTGTTGGTCTGAATCCATATCATGTCCACTAGGGCAAATTCACATTTATTATAAATGCAGAATAGGAATTACAAGGAAAATCCTAATTTTTCATGATCATGCCAGGATTCACAGTTAATGTGGGAGAAGAAACTCAGTGTCCACATCTGTAGCCTTACTATCAGCACTGAAAAAAAAAAAAATCACTCTCCTTTTTTAATCCTAAATTCTCATGGACTTGACTAAGAGTTTAAATTGCACTAGTGAATCTCAGGGTATTCACTATTTGGAGTATTAGAACTGAAACCGTGAAATGAAATTAAACTTAGCTCTAGTAGATTTCTTTGTCCTGTGTTACCTTTCAATAAGTGTTATCTGTCAATGAAAGCAAGCTCTGCTTTGTGTAGTTAAAGTTGTAACTGAATACAATAACTGAATTTCATTAGGTTTCCTATGTATTTTTCTCTCCTCCCCTCTCAAACATATGTGTATGTGTATTTTTGTATACATTTATCTATTATTTGTGTATATCTTATGACACCCTTATTTAAGCCTATGTTGTTTTCTTTATCAGTGATGTTTATTTATGGTCCCTCTGCCCAGTATCGTTCTAATTTCCAATTTCCCTTCTAGTACTCTTGTGTTATTTCTACTGTTTCAAAATCTTCCTGCATTCAAGACTCAATTTAATTCTTTCCAGATCCATGGTGTAAACTTGCACTTCCATATATTGCTCACTCACTAATCTTACACTCCTGTAGTTTGAATCATGTAATTCAATACCAGCTGTATAGCATTTTATGGCTCTTGGCTTGCTGTGTATTTGTTTTTGCTATCTTATACATTGTGAGTACCTCTAAAACCTGTACTTTATTTGTATCCCTGTTTTTCAGTCTAAATCACAAGAATATTTACAATAAAATCCTTGTTGGCTCACTGGTTATAAATTAGTATGTTCTTAGATAATATAAACAAGATTTATCATAGGTCAAAATTGAAAATAGAGAAGTGGTGATGCTACTACAAAGCAAAAGTTTCCTTGTTCTGTCCTCATTATAGTGTAGCATATAAATTATACCATTTATTCCAAAATATAAACAGTGGTGATAATGATACTTCTTAGAAAAAAATTGTCCATGGCACTTATGAAAAATTGTATTATTTATCATACTCTTTGATTATATTGTTACTAATAATTTACTGTTAATTCATTGATGGTGAGCTTTATCTTAACACTTCTATTGATGTAAGTTATATGTCGATTTATCCAAATATATTTTTTTAGAAAGATTTATTTATTAATTTATTTGAAAGAGTTTACAGAGAGAGAGAGAGAGGGAGGGAGAGCAGGAGAGACAGAAATCTAGTTCACTCCCCAAACGGCCACAACCACTGGAACTGGTTCTGTCTGAAGACATGAGCCAGGAGCTTCCTCTGGGTCTCACACATTTCAATAATACAAACATTCTATTTGAGAAAAATTATCAAATAAAAGGCGTGCCATGCTTCAGTCATTGGGCACTAACTATAATTGGGAGATCTAAAAAATTAAAACTCTGATAATAAATGAATATCATGAGATATACCCAGGATATCAGGAAAGAAATGAATTTTTGAGTGTTTTTCATTAGAGATATTTATGAGAGACAGACTCTTTAATAGTTGAAATAAAATTTGACTCTAATATACAATATCAAAATTATATCTATGTTATATCTAACATGGGAAGATGGCCAACGACTCTTAGAAATGAGCCATAGCTGCTCAGCTGAAAACTGGCAACACAGGATAGGATGTTGTTCAAATGTTCTTGACCCCAACAGAAGATTTTTTGCTGCTTGCTTTTGATTTTTGGACTATATTTAAGAGAAAGGTCAAACATGATTTCAAACAGCAGTCCTGCTTTGTTAAAGAAACTGAGGGAAGCAGAGGAATCACTTAGTGCGAGGTCTGTGTATAGCTCTCTCAGGGAGGAAAAGACACACCTTTGGCAGACTGTTGGACTCTTGGGGTCTGTGTGTAATAATAGAATCTTGACTGAGGTGGTCTCTCAGACCCTTCTCTTCAAGTTGTAATGCTTTATGTAGTTTTCTTTGTGAGTTATCTCTCACAAATTTGGTGTCCAGACTTGGATCTCATCTGTGTAGTCCATTTGCTAGTAAAAATATGTAATTGTTCTTTTTGAATAACATAGTAGTGCAAATATCCTGGGGCTTATATTTACATGAAGCATAGTGAAAGCTACATTATACATCAAGTGTTCCAGTGCGTGTCTGTCTTAGGATATTATTTCACTTAACACATAAACTAACTGATCACTGGGGACTTTGCTTCCTCTGAGTAGTTGTTGCTTGGAAAGAGACATATGGTTGCATGCATTTAAATTCTTCATTAAAAATGTTTACAGGAGGGGGAAAGTAATATACTTTAAAATGGCAAACATTATAGAGGCTTGCAGAATTCAGCTCCAAAGAGTTTTATATCATTACTTTACAACTTAGAAATAAACATTATGCCTAAGTAAGTTGTTTATACAAACCTCAAGTAACTCACTTCCCTGAGTAAATATTTAGGTTGAAAGTAATTCCCCAAACATTCAGCTCTTCTCATTTACATGGGATACAGGGAGAGAGTATATTTAATCATATTATTATACAGAATTTCAAAGAAAACATTAAGAAAGCATGTTTTCTTCTCTTAATTGAAAAAATATAGTTTATTACATTTTGATAGTTCTGTGGTTAAATATGAGTATAATGGTTGTTAGGATTAATTTTATTTTGATTTAGACTTTGATTTTGATTAATGTCCTGTCCACCTTAGTAGTCACAGCTGGCAGTTCAGTTCGTGTTTATTCTGAAGTGGGTATGAGTGGCTATAATGTTTTTCTCCATCTGCTGTTCAGTTCACCTCTGCTTATACAAAGATCAAAATGGTAAGAATGAACAACTAAACTAATTCAATCAATAGGTCGCTTCAGCAGCTTCTGAAGAATCTGAAACCTCATCCAGATTTAAAAAAAGAACATTTTAAATCAAGCCCATTCATTTAAAGGAGAATAACAAAGAGTGGGGCCCCAAATACTGACTAATCAGAGAGCTGGTATTGGTTATGGGCAGTTTTAAGTATCTGCCTCACTGGACTGAGGGATGCCAGGATGGTTGAGGACCAGTCTGAGTGTGTCACTAAGGTTGCTTCCAGAGGAAATTGGCTTGCAAGTTGCTGAAATAAGAGAGGAAGATCTCCCAATATGAGCAACCAATTGGCGGGGGGCGTGGATGGGACAAATAGGTGGGAGAATGGGGAATTCTCTCTTGTCCTCACTCTTCTAAAGAAGGATACTCTCTCCTCTGGCTTCTTCCAGATTCTAGGTTCTTTGGCCTTTGGACTCAGACCTACACCAGAGGTCCCAGGGCTGTCAGGCCTGGAACTCAGACAGAGATTACATGATTGGCTTTCTTGGTCATGAGACTTTTGTACTTGGACTGAGCCCCACTGCCAGAATTCCAAGGTCTACAGCTTGTAAACAGCCAATCTTGGGACTGCTTGGCCTCCATAATGATATGAACCAAATTCCCTAATAAATCTCCTTTAATATATCTTTATTTATCTTTATCATCTCTCTATTTTACTGATTTGTATTTCTGGAGAACCCTAATACAGTACTTTTTTTCCCTCATAGAAAAAAAAAAAACCTCAGATACAATATTCTAGAAATTATGCTAGACAAGCATTTTGAAGATGTACAGAGGCCAATGAGAGAACTTTAATTTAAAGATTGAGCTTGTGTTCATATTTGCAATGGGGATAGTTAACGATAGGTATCTTTCCTCCTGGAATTTATGGTCCAGTGACAGAACAAAATAGGGAGATATGTTTTTATAGCCAGGGACATTGAGAGTTGGTCACTGTGAATGCTGTACCAACTGTAAATCTTGCTATGGTCCTCTGGAAAATAATATTGTTTTCTTTTGATCAACCAACCTGGTTAGGCTCATTGCATCAGCTCTGCGTGTTCTATGGGCACTCAAGCTGAAGGTAAATTCTCTACGGCTTTGCTACGTTGGTCTGCATCTGCTTTGTAAATACATTATTAAAGGGTTAGGCAGAGACTTACATGGATTCCGATATAGGGTTAGGCAATCTCCTTCGAAAATTTTCTCTCCTTCAAAACCTCTTGTCCCCAAGTTATCTTTCTAGCATATTTTTGTCTTGATTCTTTTGGCCTAAATGGTGACATTTTATCATACTATTTAAAGATCACAATGATGTATCACTCTACCCTTAGGGAAAGGTTGAGAGAGAGAAAAAAAATAACATATGGTTTGCCTCTATAAGTTTTTGACTCTCCTGTATAATTTCTCTTCTTTATTTCTAGTATTCTTATACAGATAGCTGGTTGTGGGTTTTTGCATTTAAATTTTAAACAGAGGGAGGGATGGGCTAAGAGGTGCTATGCTACCCCACTGGAACTGAATTACTTCTCTTATTTGATTATTATTATTTTATTTATTTGACAAATAGAGTTAGACAGTGAGAGAGAGAGACAGAGAGAAAGGTCTTCCTTCCATTGGTTCACCCCCCAAATGGCCGCTACGGCTGGCATGCTCTGCCAATCCGAAGGCAGGAGCCAGGTGCTTCTTCCTGGTCTCCCATGTGGGTGCAGGGGCCCAAGCACTTGGGCCATCCTCCACTGCCTTCCCTGGCCACAGCAGAGAGCTGGACTGGAAGAGGAGCAACTGGGACTAGAATGTGGTGCCCATATAGGATGCTGGTGCCACAGGCAGAGGATTAACCAAGTGAGTCATGGCGCTGGCCCCTGATTATTATTTTTAAAATAAGTGATAAGAAATGTTTATGCAACTGGATCATTAAATCTGTAAGATATTAGTCAAAATTTAAATGTACAGGTTATAAATTTATTTTTCTAAACTAGTCCCTGTTTTAACTTGAATTTGAAATTGTAGGATAAGTCAGAGCTACTTAAGGACCCTAAATGCACATTCTTCATGTCATTTCCTAGTCTTGTAATATAAAATATATCTGAAGAACAGTGCTATAATGATGTTTTTGATAATAATTAGTTCAGATTTGCTTCATGAAGATTGAATACATTCCACGTAGGAAAGTCTAATAGTGATTTGAGTAAGGTTTTTCTTGTTTTGCATTGTCTGCTATTTGTTCTGGCCTTTCAGTTTAGCAAGTAGCCAATTCACCAGCAGGGCCTGCCTTTTCCTTTCACACTTGAGTGTGTTCATTGCCAGTTACTGTGGGCTGTTGTTTTTCACTAAATCCTTAGTAATAGACTAACGTATTATCTCACAACCAAGATTTACCTTAAACGCACCATCAATTTGTCATACTTATTATACTCTGCCTGACAACTTTGTCCTCCTTTGTGCTGTGGTTATTACTGTAGTAGCTGGTTGCACACAAATACAAATACTGAGAAGCCCTCACCTTACCTGTGCCTCATATATTTTGCTTTCTTTTTGGTGCTTTTCTTTCCCTGTTGAATGAAACTTCCTGTGGGATCCTGTTCATTCATACTGGTGCATGCTGACACCTTGAGCTGGGAAGGAGTTAATATTTTCTAATATTCCCTAATTTATTCCCAAAATGTACTGTATATACTGTCTTTAAAATACAGACTCTTATATCCTCATTCTCTTTTAATTGGCATGAGTTCAACCTGGATTCAGGCTTTTAAAAAGTTTTCCAGGTGATTCTAATGTGCAGCAAAGTGTGGGAATCATGAACCCAGGACAGTCCTTGAACCATGGAAGCTGATAGCTAGTTAATAAATAATTCTGTGTTCCAAGTATTAGGCAGACAGTTACATAATCTTCCTCATTGTTCATTTAGTCTTTTTATTCAACTCTCTCTAGTTCTTTGGGGTTATTTCCTGTGATACTACATGGACACACTTTTGTCGGAGAATCCAGACAAGATGGTAGGTACCATAAATGGTTTTGGAAGGCAAATCTTTATAACACGGATTTGGAGAATTTCAGTCTGAGAGCGAAGGGACCATAGTACTTGTAAGAAGGGTGCTGAGGATACCCTGGCAGACATCAGAATCACAATCTCCGACTCAACAGGGATCAGGGTTATGCTGAGAAGGAGTATATAAGGAAAATGAAGCAGTAGTTATGGTTTGGATTGGCATTTAAACAGTATGGGGCCATGATACTTAAAAGGACTATGGAGTTGGCTCTCTTGTTAACAAATGTAGAAGCTCTGAAAAAAGAAACTGATAGGCTCAGATTATCCCGCTTTGAACACAAGGCATACTGAGAATGTCAGAAAACCTCGGTTGTAAAGGTTAGGAGACCTTTATCTCATACAGCTAAAGCAGCAAAACTAAAAGTGAGGCTCAATGAATTAACTCTGTAAGTACTGTGCCAAAGCCATGGCCCTGACAGGATGACTTTGACTTTCTGGAAGCCCAGGTAGGGATATTTAGATGGACAAACCGTAGAATTTTGAATCCTTGGCTTCCTTTTCCTTTCTAGAAGTTGGATGCCTGCCTTTTTCAAGAGACCTATAACTACCTCAGCTGTTGTGGCTGCCTCACAAATGATGATTAGCCTTTCAACCTTGGCCTCCCACCTCCTTTGCTGACTCAAGATTGCTAGCTTGGGTCAGATAATAGCACAGCCCAGGAGGAAATAATATACTCATGCAAAGCACTATAAGGTCTTGTTAACACGTGCCAGCTGGTAATGAGGGAAGACATGTGGGAGAGGCTCTCAAGGGAAGTGGAAGAGCAAGAGAATGTAAGGCTGGGATGGGAAGAATGTTGGCACAAATGCAACTCCTCTGTGACTTACAGTTTAATGTCCTGGCAAGGACGCATAGAGCTGGCCTTAATATGCTGCTGGCATGGCTTCCTGAAGCTTGCATACAACAATGAACTGGAGAGGCTAGAACTGCCTTGGCAGAGTATTAAGAAAAGGGTTTGAAGGCTTGGGGAGAGAAATGATAGGTTGTGTTTACCACATGAGAACAGAGAACCCACCAGCTGACTGCTCTTCTTAGCAAGATTGAGGACACTTTCTTCATTAAGACGTTGAGAAATGTAATGATGAGTACTAGAATTTTTTAAAAAAAGTTTTTAGAATTGAAAAAAAAAATCTATTTGAGGGGCAAAGAGAGTGAGAGCGAGAGAGTGCTTCCATCCACAGGTTCACTTCCCAGATTCTTGCAACAGGCAGGGGATTGGAGTCTGGAACTCAATCCATGTTTCCCATATACATTGCAGGATCCCAGTAAGACACCTTACCTGGGGCTGGCACTGTGACTCACTTGGTTAATTCTCCACCTGCAACGCCGGCATCCCATATGGAAGCCAGGTTCTAGTCCGGGTTGCTCCTCTTCCAGTCCCGCTCTCTGCTGTGGCCCGGGAAGGCAGTGGAGGATGGCCCAAGTGCTTGGGCCCTGCACCCGCATGGGAGACCAGAAGGAAGCACCTGACTCCTGGCTTTGGATCAGTGCAGTGCCAGCCATAGCAGCCATTTGGGGGGGTGGTGAACCAATGGAAGGAAGACCTTTCTCCGTCTTTCTCACTGTCTATCTGTCAAATAATAATAATAATAAAAGACACTGAGGCCAGTGTTGTGTTTTTTTTTTTCTTTTCTTTTTTTTTTTTTTTTTAAAAAAAAGAGAGAAGAGACACCTTCCCTAAGCTGCAGCCCATGTATCCTGCTGCCTCCTTTGAGGTTTCTCTGCTGATACAGCCACTGGGGACTTCAACCACCACTGCTACATTCTAGGGCCTGCATTAACAGGAATTGGAGCTGGGAATCAAATCTAGGCACCCTGGTATGGAATGCAGGCATCATAACCAGTGTTTTAACCACTTCATTAAACTGCTGCTCCATCAGTAATTTTGAAAGACTCAAATTTGTCATCCTTTCATGTCAAATCAGTGTTGATAGTAGGAGATACTGCTGTTCATGGTGTTTAATATTACTGGGATAGATAGGCTTCTGAAGCATCAGAGGATCATTGGTAGAGCTTACCTAATAGCAGCAAGGTAATAACTGGGAGCAAAGCTAGAATGTCTACCACTTAGATTTGTAGGGACCTGGGCCACTGACTAACAGAGCATTGTGTTCCTACAGAGGAAATACAGGAACTGCTGACTAGGGTTTTGCTTGACTTGTATAACCAAAAAACAAAACAAAACAAATCTCTGTGATGGAATAATGCTAACCCTTACCAGCTTCCACATATAAGTAATTTCTCATAGTCACATCCCATTAATTAAAGGTAGGTCCTGTAATGCTCAAGCTGACTTGCCCCAAATGGTAGAGTTAGAAACATACCAGGGGATTCCAATTCAATCCCATCAAGGTAGCATGTACCAATGCCATCTCACTAGTCCAAGTGATCAATTTCAGTTCACAATTGATCATAATGATAGGACTAAGAGTCAAAGGGATCACATAAACAAGTCTAGTACCTGCTAATACTAACCGATAGAATAAATAAAGGGGAGAGTGATCCAACATGGGAAGCGAGATACACAGCAGACTCATAGAATGGCAGATGTCCTAAATAGCACTCTGGCCTCAGAATCAGCCCTAAAGGCATTCGGATCCGGCTGAAAAGCCCATGAGAGTATTTCAGGCATGAAAAGCCAAGACACTCTGGAAAAAACAAACAAAAAAAAAACCTAAATGAAAGATCTCTGTGAGTGAGATCCTAGTGGAAAGAACAGGTCTTCAAAGAAGGAAGTACCTTTCTCTGAAGGGAGGAGAGAACCTCCACTTTGACTATAACCTTGTCTAAACAAGATAAGAGTCAGAGAACTCAAAAGGCTTCCATAGCCTTGGAAACTCATGACTGGAGCATAGGGAGATTACTGATGCCATAGACAGGAGTGTTAATTTGTTAAGTCAACAACAGGAGTCACTGTGCACTTACTCCTCATGTAGGATCTCTGTCCTTAATGTGCTGTACATTGAGATTTAATGCTATAACGAGTACTCAAACAGTATTTTTCACTTTGTGTTTCTATGTGGGAGCAAACTGTTGAAATCTTTACTTAATGTATGCTAAACTGATCTTCTGTATATATAGAAAATTGAAAATGAATCTTGATATGAATGGAAGGGGAGAGAGAGCGGGAAAGGGGAGGGTTGCGGGTGGGAGAGAAGTCATCGGTGGGGTGGGGGATGCCAATGTAGTCCATAAGCTGTACTTTGGAAATCTATATTCATTAAATAAAAGTTAAAAAAAGGTAGGTCCTGTGGAGGAATAATCTTGCAAGCCACACAAAGTATTACAGATTAATATATTCCCCAATCCTTTCCCAATGGATCTGTGGCTATTTACTGTAGCAACTGCCTCCTGAGGACAGGGGAATTTGGTACAGGAATGAAATTCTTTTACCATCTCTACAAATACATCATTTGGGGAAGTTGTTCTTCTTATCCTGAAACCTTAGACTCCTCGGGTATAGAATCTTGATTCCCAGGGTAGAGAAGGTTACTTCCACTGAAGATATGCTGATGATTACAATGAACTTGTTGCTGCCACTGTCACAGGATCTTTCAGAATTCCCATGCCAGTGGCCAAGCTAGAAAAAATGAAAGGAACTACCATGTTGGTTATTGATAAAGGTAAGTGATTCTGATTGCTACACAAAGCTAGAATTGTTAGCCGTAGTAGGAGAATGTGGAGTACAGCTGGAGTCCAGGAGAGTCACTAAGTTCTCTCTTAGTGCTTTGTTTTTCAGTAACACCATAAATGGACATATATAGCAACCATGGATACTAAGTGTAAGTAAATTACAGACTTCAATTCCTCTATGCTTAAGGGCTGAGAAGCAATAAGGAACCTAGAGTTCTTATAGTTCTGACCAAGAGTGGGTCAAATCTGAAATGGAAGTGATGAAAATCGAAGTCTCAGTGCTGCGAGCAGGCATGTTTCCTTGTTGTACTAACCTTGAATTGAGGTTTGTGTACAGTTGAGCACCGACTACCTCCTTGACGTCTCTGTGACCTAGTTTGCTGTGGTTATAAACTTTATTGTGTTAGTTAGCTATTATCCATACCTCACAGTGTCTTAATCTCCCATTTGCTGTGGCCATTGTTAAAGCAACCAGTTACTTACCTGTGTAACCTGAAGACACCTGCCCTAAGTGGCAGCCCATGTATCCTGCTGCCTCCTTTGAGGCTTTTCTGCTGATATGTAGTACAGCCATTGGGGACTGCTTAGTCATTTCTCATGTGTGCTTATTTTGGGAGGGCAAGAAAGTTAAGATATCCTGGAGAATCCTTGATCAGTGGGGAATGATACTCAGTAGACAAACATTTGCTTTTCTGCATCTTGGACAGAAAATTTTGAAGTCATTTCTAAAGTTACTGGCAAACTCACCAATGGAATTAAATAATCATTGCCCACAGCTATAATCATAAGTATGCTATCTTATAGGTTGGCACCTCTCTCTCTCTCTCTTTTTTTTTTGAAGTTCGTTGAAGTTCCTAAACTTACACTGGTGGGGTCATAAAACTTAAGTTAGCTTGAATAAAAGGCTGGAGAAGTTTAAAATGTAAAACCTTCCTTGAGTTTAGGGGCAACACCAAGATATGTTCATTGTATGAAAAGTTACAATTGCAGGGTTAGATTGGGTGGATACAGGGTATTTAGCAATATTTGATCAGAATAAGGAAGTAATGCATTACAACTTGATGAATCAGGTTCAGTTGTGAAAAAAAAGCTAACATTTTGCTCAGTATTTCAAAGTTATATTTTGTTAATTTCTTTAATGTGGGTAATCACACTGTTTATGGGTCACATACAAATATTACTTCTGTTTTAGAATAAGGTTGTATTATTTTACGTGGGGGTAATTTTTAAAAATATTTCTGGAAGATCGGATTGTCCAAGAATGGGGATTAAGGTACATTATGATTCCCAGTCCTATGTGAGAAAAACAAATCAACAAATATTTCTGGAGTTTTCTTCTCTTGCTGAGCCTAATCTCTAACAAGTTGTTATGTATTAGAAAAATTAGTCCCTTCCCAAAATCATCATCAGTAACAATTATTGTAATATATAGACAGAAACCTAACAAAATGATGAATTAGACTAACTTGGGTAACATACAAAAATAAAACTCCAATAAAGGAATGCATAGAGGATGTTATGGTTTTCTTAACATTCATCTCGCCCTTCCCTGTTTGATAGCAACAATACAATTTGGATAATAAATTCAAAAAAGGAGTATTGGAGTATTCGCCTGTTTATTACAAATGTCTTGCTAGACTCTGGTATGTTACCTAGATATGCTAAAAGAGCTTCTGTTCCTGATGAATATGTTGAGCACTAGAATTAGCCCATCCTAAAGCCTATCCATATCCATTAGAGCTTAGTCAGGAAATAGAAGTTACTGTAAATAGTTTGAGCAAAGAAGTTTTAATTAAAGGAATTAAAGTTTCATAGCCATTAGAAAGCCCATGGGGGCACAGGTCAGGAAAGCTATTTTTTTTAGGAAATCTGGAAGTTCAAGAATTCCCCACCAATGATTCCTGGTGCTATGGTGGATGTTTCTTAGGAAAAGTTCCAGTAGCTACGGGAATCTGCTGGGTGTAATGCCTAATATTTCTCTTCTTTCCAAGTCATCTTTAAATATATCTCATGAAGGAATCTTGGTCAGGAGCTATGGAGAAAGGCATCCCTTTCTACATCTAAATATCATATTCAGTGAGTATGGCTTTTTTCACGGATGGTCACCATAATGTTGTTTAT
This sequence comes from Oryctolagus cuniculus, assembly GCF_964237555.1. NCBI lineage: Eukaryota > Metazoa > Chordata > Mammalia > Lagomorpha > Leporidae > Oryctolagus > Oryctolagus cuniculus. Next base: position 60,675,745 of record NC_091434.1, on the reverse strand, counting down.
CCCACTTACTCTTTTTACAATGTGATTGAAGTAGTCCCTTCAAAAGTAGGGTCTGTCTTTCCTTGAATCTAGAGGCACTTATGGGTATAGCATAAGTTACACTACAAAATTTTGCACCAAGGACATAAGACCTGATGCTGCTCACACCTGGCTCCCTTTGGACATTAGCTATTAGAATCCAATCGCTATGCTGTGTGGAAGGCTGAGATACTCCACTCAGAGTCACATTGTACTGAGGAATGAGAGCAATTGAAACTGCACACATTGTTAGGCACTTATCTTTTTGAAGCCAAATGCATTGTTGCTACTGGTTCCCCCTTGTCCTCAGCACTTATAGCTTCCTTGAGATCCTGCAATGACATAGAAAAGACAGAAACATGTGCTCTGTTCTCAGAAAAATATTAGCCTTGGAACATTATTGCAAAATGGATGCAAACAACACAATATTTAGGTCCTGCAAAGCACTTCATTTTTACAAAGTTTTATAAATCATGCTGACTTGTTACATTGCAGAATCTTTTTACAATCTCTTAAGTCAGCACCCCATGGCAAACTAACATAATAAAAAAGAGCCTTTTCCTTATGGTCATAGAAAGAAAAAGTTGAAGGAATAAACTTGGAAATACGAACTTTATCACATTCCCCAGATCAGATGTTTGTCCTAGGAAGTCTCGTAAAATAACCTTGTTTTCATGTAAGTTCTTGGCATCTTATAGCCTTTAACAATTACTCATCAGTTCTAAAAATTTTCTTAGGTGATTTTTGGGCAATTCCAGCATTTTGCAACTGAAAGTCCAAGAAGTTCCGTGTATCCTGAAGAAAGTTTTGAGAAGAATAGAGACAGACTGCGAAAGGGGCAGATCTCCTATTTGCTGATTCACTCCCTAAATGTTTGCAACTCAAAAGTATGGAGCCATAAACTCAATTCACATCTCCCATGTGAGTGGGTGGGTGGCAGGAAATCCATTACTTGATTCATCACTGATACTTCATAAGGTTTGGATCTGCAGGAAGCTGGAGTCAAGAGCTGGAGCTGGGTATTGAACCAAGGTGGTTTGATATTGGATGTGGGCTTCTTAACTGTCATAACTGCTAAGTTAAATGCCCCTCTAAAGGAAGGTTAGATGACAGGAGTTCCTGGAATTACATTTACCAGTAGATGGCTCTATCTATGGGTAATAAAATGCAAGCCAGTGGAGCCCTGTATAGACAGTGTCTAGGAAGACAAGATACAAGTGTGGGCCTACAGTCTATCTAAAAATCAATAAAACCTTTATTGAGTGAAACGATGAATGAATAAAATGAAAAATTCATTACTTTGACATCTGTACTCTAGAGGGATGGTATAGAACATACCTGCCATTTAAAGAATCTCTCAGAATAGTTATAGGTTTTGCAATAATGCTTTAAACTATTGCTCGTAAAAGTTTGGTAAGGCTACACTTAGAGGAATGGATTTTCATGTAAATGAAATTAATATTTATAGATGAGTGACTATACATAGTGACTAAAGGAACCCTTCAAAAATTTTAGGTTAATTTTATTTGTTTGAAAGGCAGAGAACCATCCACTTGTTCATTCCTCAAATTCCTGCAACAGCTTGAGCCAGGTGGAAGCCAGGAGCTCAGAATTCAATCCATATGGGTTTCAGAGACCCAACTGCCTGAGCCATCCATTGCTACCTCCCAGTTTTAGTATTAGCAAAAAATTGGAATTGAAGTTCAAGCCAGAACCCGAGCCCAGAAACTCCAGCATGCGATGTGAGTGTTCCAAGCAACTGCTTAACTGCTGTGAAAATACCCACCCCAGAAGGAAAAAAAAATTTAAAGAGTTGCAGGCTCTTTGACTTGGCTCCTTTATGTCCTGTACTATTTTGCAGTATACGTATGTAATCCATTATTAATTTCTGCTCTTTCCAAAAGTTGAACGCTTTCCTCCAATCCACAATAAAATACGATTCTGCCAAGTCGCTCGGCTCTTCAGCATTTCTGTGCCCCTGTGACATTTCAGATTCACATGGATATACGAAGCTGGTTTGCAGCTAAGTTTCACAGGGTCACCTCTCACCACACATATCCAAGTGCCAAAGTGGTAGGTTGAAAAGACACATGTTGGTTTGAAAGCTTAAGCAGATGACATAAAAAAATATATGAGCAATTCATTCTTTGTGCTGAGTTTACCTCATACACATTTTCAGAAAGAAATAATCAGTAGCTAATCTAGTTAGAAATTATTAAAATTCATAAAATCTAATATATTTTATTCAAGATTATTATTCCTTGAAATTTTTATTTTAAAAATTGTGAAATCTCCAGAAAAGTTAACACTTTGTTAAATTTACTTTATTTTCTTTTTCCAAAATTTTTCCCCTGAAGTTTATCCATGACTGTATCAGTATACATTTTCTAAGTCTAAGGACATTTTACACAACTACAATATTTTCTCATACCCAAGAGATAAAGAGATCCAGAATGTCACCTAATTTCTGGGAAACTCAGATTTCCTCAATTGCTCTCAAAGTATTTGTCTAGCTCTCAGGTGTTTTCAGCAGAAACTAACATCATTGAGAAAAAAAATTCTCATTTTGGTGACACCTTCTTAGGTTTTCTAAATGGGATTTCTCTCATCTCTCTTAGATTATGGTGTTTTCATCTTATTTCTGCATGGGTTATGATAGTTGAACACTAAGGCATCTGTGATGTGTGTGAGCTTGTCACCTCTTAGGTAGGCAGGAGTATCCTTGTGTGTTAACTACCTTTGTATAGGGAAACTTGATAGAATGATGCACAGTGCCTGACCCCTGACTGTAGAAGAAGAAAAAAGGTACTGATTTTTATTTCTAGTGCTCTGGGCAAATCTGAGCATTTATTTCAGATTTACCTTGATGTAACAAATTGGTTGCTCAATTCCTCTCCACAGAGTTTGAATCTCATCAAACTAACAACAATAACCATTTTATTTCTTGAGGCACTTTGGATATTTGCTGCATCTTTCTTTATATAAATTGAACAATACCCAGCTTAACTCCTTCTCATTGCTGACTGCAATGTCTATAAAGCTTATGTGTTTTTTTTTGAATTGTTTTTATGCTTCAGTTTCTACTTTTGAAGGTGACAGTGTCCTCATTCTTTCTTTTTAGTTGCTTTTTAGAAATTTTGAAACATTTCCAATTGGCTAGAATATTTTTCCTGAAACCAAGAGAATGCAATTGATGTCTACATTTAGGACATGTTAATTTTTACTTTTCAAAGCCTTTTTTTTTAAAGCCTTTAACAGATTTTTAAATTAAAAAAGGAGAATATTTGCTAATTTCAGGATAGAACCACTTTGAGAAATGTCAACAGGTTAATTTTCAGAGGAAATTAATGCTGAGACTACTGGACTGTGGAAATAAAAGGAGAACTTTTGATTGGGTTAAATATTCAGGTATGACCTTATAGAATAGCTCTTCAATTTGACACTGAAAAGACAGACCAGTGACCCACATAGGATCTTTCCCCATATTTTCCTAAGATTAATGCAGTTTAACTGATTTTTTTTCCTGAGAACCATTCTCTCCAACTTTAGAGCAGTGTCTAAGTAGTCCCAAGTTTTTCTCATGTAGCAACTAAGCCTAAAACAAAGGCCTCTATTTGGAATATGGTAATGATATTGAGAAGCTCTTAAAATATGCAAACAATGATGGTAAATTTAAACTGGAAATGCAATGATGTATATCACATCTTAATATAATGAAACTAATGATACTTAAAGTTTGGCAAATGTATGCATTTTAATATATAGTATGAATAAGTTGTATATTGTCTAGTGCTGTCTTAGATTCACAAATAAAATCTTTGTTTTTAATGATAATTTGTTTGAAAGGCAGAGTTGCAAAGAGAGAGGGAGAGATACACAGAGTCACACACACACACACACACACACATATCACACAGATCATCTTCCATCCTCTGATTTACCACCCAAATGGCCACCATGGCCAGGGCAGCTTACCCCACTATGCCACAATGTTAGCCCCAAAATATCATCTTTTAAAATATGTATTCTATGGGGGCTGGCACCGTGGCACAGTAGGTTAATCCTCTGCCTGAGGCACTGGCATCTCATATGGGCAGCAGTTCGAGTCCCAGCTGCTCCCCTTCCAATCCAGCTCTCTGCTGTGGCCTGGGAAAGCAGTAGAAGATGGCCCAAGTGCTTGGGTCCCTGCACCCAAATGGGAGACCAGGAAGAAACACCTGGCTCCTGGCTTTGGATCAGCACAGCTCTGGCTGTTTTTCTCTGTCTCTCCCTCTCACTGTCTGTAACTCTACCTCTAAAATAATAAAATCTTTAAAAAAAAATGTATTCTTAGGCTGCCTTGTGACTCAGAGGGTTAAGCCGCCACCTGTGATGCTCACATCCCATATGAATGCCAGTTCGAGTTCAGGCTGTTCATTTACCATCCAGCTCTCTGCTAATGCACCAGGGAGACAACAGAGGACGCCCCAAGTGCTTGACCTCTGCTTCCCAAGTGGGAGACCCGTATGAAGTTCCAGATTCCTAGCTTTGGTTTAGGCTAGCGCCAGTTGTGAAGGCTGTTTAAGGAGTGAACCAATGGATAGAAGATCTCTCTCTCTCTCTCACTTTCTGCTTTTTGAATGAATAATAGAAATCTCTTAAAAATTCATTGATTTTGACACTAAACTCTGTTAAGCACTACTACATAAAGGTTCCTGCTTTATTTGGAAAAAAAGGCTTCATATTTCAAAAGATAAGTTGTCTTGTTATTCATGAGTTTTACATTTTATGAGCCTAACAGTGACATCTAACATAAGACTATATTATACCATACTATGACATTTTAGGCATATGTCATTCTTCTAGCATCAGCCTCTGGGAGACTTCATACCATGAATAGAAATGCTTGAAGTTTCTTGGAAAAGCAGACTAAGGTCTTTAATATTCTTGTTTTGCTCAAGAAGCTGTTGAACCTCTCTTCTTTCCTGAATAATTCTTGGGAAATGGAACCTCTATCATATGACTACTTTGCTGTCAGCACTGTTGGCATAGAAGGATGTATAATATTAATGTGCAGCATGCACTTGAAATGCTTTATGATGGTAGTGGCTTTAACCTAGGCTGTTAGAAATGCCCAATGCCCCTTTCGAATAATCCATCCCCTAGGTGGAGGCTGCTCTGCCTAACAGCTGTTCTTCAGCGAGTAGTTGATGCTGTGTCTCTTTTCTCCTAGGCACTGGATCACTGAGCTATCTGCCTTTGCTGAAATTCAACTTCTACAGACTCATTAGAGAGTTTGAAGAAGAAAGAGATGCCTTCATGCCATGAGAGATGGTTCATGCGGGAGTCTTTCACTATCAGAGGTGAGATATCCAGGCCACAGTGGTAGTAGCTTTTGCTGTGACTGCTGCTTAGAAGGAAGGCTTAGCCTTCTTGAGCCATTATTCTTGTACCTGAGGTTTTCAATTCAATCAGGCTATTGTGTGCTCATGACTCACTTCTTTTGACCTGACATTGCATAGTAAATGCAATCTCCACCTGGGAGTGTTTCTGAAACCTACTGAATAAGGTTTCTTAGGTTGTGCTTTCTTTTATTTACATTCTAATATTAGTTTTCTCTCTATCCAAGCACCAATATTACGTTGTGTTTAAGATGGGAACCTTTGCTTCCTCTAATAATAGGTTTTAAGTCAAGGGGAAGAGAACTTTCGCTCAGTTGGCATGGAGGGCAGAATATATGGTGCAGTGAATAAACAAAGACCTAGAGGGCTTTTGTTAGGGTAAAATACTCTCTGTGCTTGTTTTTGATAAAATAATAATAATTACAATGATGGCTGGTGCTTTTCACTGAAAACCTGTAATTTCTAACAGCTGTGGCACAACCATGACAGCTACTGACACATATAAAATAAAATGTACATTTCTGTAAACCAAGTTTGTCCATGTATGTAAATACCTTGCTTATTCTACTTGTTTTATTTTGAAAATGATTCACCCAAAGCATGGTTGTGATGTTTATATTTTCAAAGTTTTGTCTAATAACCTTTAAAGATAGATTGAAGCCAGTGAATTAAAATTAATTAATAAAACTTATCAGAATATATCTTATTAGATGAAATTAGTTATGCCATGGCTTAAATAGCACAAATACAGCAAATAATAATAAATAGTCATTCACTAGGCAAAAATTTCCTCTTTCCCAAGCATCAGCACTATTAAGGAACTGTGGTAGGAGAGGGATTACACATGTGATTTTCATAACAATCAACAAGCGTATTACAGTTCTGACAGATGTTATCAGTTTAACACTGTTTGCTGAATAAATACCTATTATGTGCAAGGAAGGCACTGTGTTTGTGTTAGGGAAAGTAAAAGAATCAGATATTTGCAATAAGGAATTTCTAGTTTATTAGGAAAGGGAGACATAAATAACTTCATTAAAAGTTAACATTAAGTCAGAACTTTAAGATTGTAGCAGACACAGTAAGTAATTATAGATATTCAGAGGTGACAATTTGTAGATTGGTGAGACAAGAAATTAGGACTAATGAAGTTGCAAATGTATAGCTAACAGGAAATAAATAAGTGCAGTAGGGTGTTTTGTTTACTTTTTTCCTACAGTCATGTAGGTATTTGAGGTCAGCAGGGTAGAGAAGAGGATGAGACTTGCTATTTCTTAGTGTCTAAAGACATTCAGTGTAGATAAATTCATGATTGAACATTACAGATATGGTATTTAGTTGAGTTTTTTTTTTTTTTTTAATGATCTATTTGAAAGGCAGAGTTACAGAGAGAGAGAGAGACCGAATGAGAATTTTAATCGATATGCTGATTAACTTCCCTAACTGATTACAAAAGGCAGGACTGGGCCAGGCTGAAGCCAAAAGCCAGGAACTACATCCTGGTCCCCCGCGAGGGACTTGGGGAAATATTCTGCTGCTTTCCCAGGGACATTGACAGGGAGCTAGATTAAAAGTGGATTAGCAGAACTTGAAGTGGTCCACATGTGGATGCCAGCATCACAGGTGGTGGCTTAACCTGCTATACCACCATGTTGGTCCCTTAAGATTTATTTATGTATTTGAAGGGTAGAGTTACAGAGACAGAGACAGAGAGAGATACCTATGTTTCATCCTCTGGTTTGCTCCCTAAATGACAAGTGCCAGAACTGGGCCAGGCTGAAGCCAGGAGCTTGGAGCTCCATCTGATCTTTCATATGGGTTGCAGGGACTCAAGTATTTGGGTCATCATTTCTTGCCTTCACAGATGCTAATCCAGGAAGCTGGATTGGAAACAGAGCAGTAGGGACTTGTACCAGTGCTGCAATATGGGATGCCATTATCATAAGTGATGGCTTAACCCTCTGCACCACAGTTTTGATTCCTTAGTTGAGTGTTGATTTAAGAAGAAAGAAGGAAGAAGGGAAGAAGTTCTAGGGTGAGGAAATAGCAGGAATCAGAGTGTGGACATAAGAATATTCAAATTGTACATGCACCCATTATGCACTTAGGCTGGGCAATAGCATACATATACTTTCCACTTTAGAATGGAATCAGAATTGAAGAAAGGAATGATTTTGTTAGTCAATTTATATCAGAATGTGATTATATGCCTTTATTTTCTATGTTTTTCTCCAGGAGATTTTGATATTATTATATATGTAAATGTAAAATTATTTGTCAATCAGCAAAATGAACTAAATCCTTCCTAAGTTGGTGTGAAATCATAAATATGTTAGAAAACAATACTTCACGCTGATTTTTCATAAACAATTTGATATCCCCTCACAGCTTGGATGAAGATGCTTTGCTTAACAGGGAGTTGGAGAATATACAATGCTGTGGCCTCCAGTCCTGAAATAAAAATAGTGGTTTGATTAAATGCCAGTTGGTTGTAAATGATAACCCACATAAACAGTAGGAAATCATTACGCTTAAGCAGTGAATTCTAATTTAATTTTATGGCCTTTGGTTAAAAAAAATATACCCTCAGCCAGTTAGCAGAAGCTAAGGAATGGTGACTAAGCTGAGTGTTAGGGGGAATACAATTCTGTTAGGCCAGCCCTGAGGTGACCCATACCTCCAGCAGGTAACAATCTACCTGGGTTCTTTCCCCTGTGTTTTAGATGGGCCCATTTTACTGTTTTGTTGACAACATATGGATCTTACATTCACATAATAATAGCTATACTTCCAAATCTTTGATATCCATGTGTTCCAGTTTATTCTATTGCTGTGTAAAAAATTTCCATAAGGCTTAGTACCTTTAAACAGCAGCTGTTGTATTATATCAAACAAGTTTTTGCATCAGGGAATGGTTAAATGATTCCACTCCTGTATGAGCTGTCATCTTGGATCACTTGGTGAGATCCCGGCTGGTGTCTCGGCTGGTCTGAAGGGAATGAGACAGTTTCACTCACAAGCCTGGTGTTTTGATCCTGACAGCTAGGAGCCTGGGGTCTCTTTCCCCAACTAGTTGGAGGACTTCTTCCTGTTGTCTCTTCAGCATGGTTGTCAAATTTCTCTTACGGAACTCAGACCTCCAAGATTAAAAACACTGGCAGCTTCCTCCTTTTAAGATGAGGTCAGGGCTGGAATAGCATCATTTTTGCTTTACACCCTGGTCAAGGTAATCACATGTCAGACCACATGCAAAAGAAGAGTGAGTGGACTTCACCTCCGGATGAGTACGCTATGCAATAATTTGTGGCCATCTTTAATCTATCAAATCAGGTGTCAAATAGTCTTCTAGGGAAATGAATCTTGAGAAAAACCAAATTCTGAATATGTATACATAAAGGTTGGTGCGGCATTTTTATTTATGGTCAACCAGTTAGGTTACTTTATGTAGTCCCATTGAATAGACCCAGGGCAGGTTGCTACCGTGTAAAGAAAACCTTCACAAGTAAGAGATCTTATGGATATCTATGAAAATTTGTTCCCTATCCTTTCTGTAACTATCTGGATTGTGCTGAACTTTTTTTTTTAATTAATTTTGTTTATTTGAAAGGCAAAGTTACAGAGAAAGAGAGAGGGAGAAACAGAGAGTTCTTCCATTCATTTGCCCTTTCCCCAGATGGGTGCTTCTTCTTGGTCTCCCACATGAGTGCAGGGGCCCAAGTACTTGGATCTTCTTCCACTGCTTTCCCAGGTGCAGGAGCAGAAAGCCTAATTGGAAGTAGAGCAGCCGGGACTCAATCTAGCACCCATATGGGATGCTGATGCATCAAGCCATAGCTTTAACCTGCTTTGCCACAGGCCCCTGTGCTGAATTTCTGAGGTTATTCCTCCTCAGGTATTTGGTTGATAACCATATTTAGGCTTTTCACAAGCACTGCATAGTTTGTTTGTTGGATGTTGTAAATGTGTATCCCAGCTGCAGTACACCCTGTTGTCTCAGCAGCACACACACTTTAAGGCACACACTGCTTCCCCTGATCCTGTTAACATCATCTACTTTGGCACTGACTGGCAGTGAGTGCAATAACATGTAAAGGTGCCTGCTGGCATTGATTTGGCTTTGCAATCAGAGAAGAAAAAAAGAGATTACTTTTCAACATTTTGTGCTGAGGTTGTCCACCTACTCTGGTCTACACAGGGACTCATTTAAAGATGCAAGTTTTTATTAGGCTAGCATCTGGAGTTGTCTGCTAGGGAGGAAGATACAGGATATCAGAACAAATTAGTCAAATTAGTCAAAATTAGCATACAATCCAGCAGTGCCAATACAGGTGTGATATTGGTTGACTGCTAAAAAATGTAACATAGGAACACACATGCTTAGAAAAAGAAAAAAAATAATTGTATAACCATTGTATGAGAGTAGAAAATACCACAGGTCATTTGATAGGTAGCTGTGGTATGATTGGATATATTTAAGCATGTTACAAACCCACCAAATGTTTTTGAAGTTTTGCATTAGAGGAGAAAAGAAAATAGGAAATGAAAGGAGTGTGCTAAAGTTTAGTTTTGGCTTACTTTCCTTGCTTGTGTATTTCAGTTCAATAAGCATTTATTAACTTATCCCGTTTGCATATGTTTCTCCATATTCATACATTCAGCAGGATTTATTGAGGATCGACTACTTACTAGGCACTGTACCAGAAGAGAGAGCCTTGCTAGGGAGCAAAAGTAGACATAATTCCAACCTTTAAGGGACTTTTAGACTAAGGAGATAAATAAATAAGTCATATATACATAAAGGCTATATAATTACAATCAAGAAAAGTGATATGTATAAAGTAGACTAAATACTCCCATTTCAAAACTTTAGGATTTCAGGGAGTTTACATGATGGAGTCTTTATTTCTTGTTCTATACTTGATCCTGATTGTTCCTTAAGCAGTAATCTGGATACCTCTTTGTAAGCAGTGTTTCAAAGAACTGGTTTCCTGTGCTTGCAGATCAGTTCTTTTCCAGACCTTCAAGTTTTCTAGTGTGGAGAGGAAAAAGGCCCAGAGAATTGCCTGTACAGAGTTGTGTGGGAGTGGCTTAGAAATTGTCTCATTCTGAGATTCCTTGATTGTTTACAGCCCTTGTCTCTACTGTTGAGGAACAGTGTTACTTTCTGCTTACTATTTGTTGAATTCTTTCCTAAGTATAGGATTAATCTTATGAGTATAAAATAAACCAAAAGTAGATCTTTGTAAAACTTAAAAGATAGAATTAAAAAGAAAGGAAGGAAGAGGGAAGGTGGGAAATATCACTATGCTCTTAGATCTGTACGTATGACATACATGAAATTTGTCCACCTTAAAAACTAAATAAATTAATTAATCTTTAAAAATCCCAGAAGAAATAAAACATTTTTCCATAAATATAAACATAAATTGTCTGTCTCACTTCTGTCTATATTTCTATTCTTCAGAACTCAGTCATATGACCATATGCAACTTCAAGAGTAGGCAGAAACTGTAGTTTAACTGGTACCTCAAGAGGAGAAGGAAAATTATTAACCAGTTTCTGACAAACATTTGTGAACGAAAACAGTGTACGTACAGGATGTAATGATTGATAAAGGAAAAATATGTAAGGTACAATATCATCACGAAGATTACAATTTTGTTCACAAAATACATGAGATAATTAAGTAATAGCACATTACCATTTTTGAATGAAGAGGACGTTAAAGGAATAACCATTTTGTTCCTTTTTGTATGAAAAGAATTATAAGTCCAAGTTAAAGTGCTTGATAAAGTAATATGTCATGTACCTGTCAATGAATTTTGTAATGGTCAGTGCTCACACTCATAATTTCAGTCCTTACTCACTTAATTGATTCCAATTTCCTATCTACTATCAGATAAGCCACCATTTGCTGTTTTTTTTTTTTATTTTTATTTTTTGACAGGCAGAGTGGACAGTGAGAGAGAGAGAGAGACAGAGAGAAAGGTCTTCCTTTTGCCATTGGTTCACCCTCCAATGGCCGCCGCGGCGGGGCGCGCTGCGGCCGGCACACTGCGCTGATCCGATGGCAGGACCCAGGTGCTTCTCCTGGTCTCCCATGCGGGAGCAGGGCCCAAGCACTTGGGCCATCCTCCACTGCACTCCCGGGCCACAGCAGAGGGCTGGCCTGGAAGAGGAGCAACCTGGACAGAATCCGGCACCCCGACCAGGACTAGAACCCAGTGTGCCGGCGCTGCAGGCGGAGGAGTAGCCTATTGAGCCACAGCACCGGCCATCCATTTGCTGTTAATGATGGTGGTTCCCTGTGCAGAAATTTCTTTTAAAGAGTCCAAAGGGGCCTTGACCCATAGTCGAATCACTGCTCACAACTGACAATAACTTGTCCACTAGAGAAACCAAAGCAGGAGAAGCTCATGTATGAAGTCTGACCTTGCTTAATGGGTTGGGTAGGATAAACTAAAATTCTGCCAGGCACAGCAAAAATTGACTCACACAAACACATTTTGGAGCCATCTTTCTTGGAGGTTTTGTCTGTTTCTGGCCACAGATACTGACAAAAATTAGGGCTGGCTGTACAACCAAGTACTGGCGATGGCTGAAGCTTGGGCTAGCTACAAGGGCAAGGGAGACAGTAGCAACCTTCATTGCATATCTTAGGTGTTAATATCAATACTTTTACACTGAAAGTATTGATGGAGAAAGAGGGAATTGGAAGTATGACCAGTAGGACACTCCCATTCACAAAACAAAGAGAAAACTGTCTTGTCTAGTCTTATTTAGATTGTAATGACTTCTGAAAGTGAAATGTGTAATCTATAATGTGTAACCCCAAAGTAAGGGGTTGGAGAATCCAGGCTGTGTACAGTTTTCATATGTATAGATAGATATTAAGAACTAGCTCTAAAAATATAGTTTGCAAGATGTTCTGCTTCATAATCCTCTAAAGTGCTTGCTAAAATGTAGACTTCTGTGCTGCTTCCAGGTCGATGAGCAAAATCCAGGCTTTTGACCTGAAATCCTGCCTGTTAGCCAGAATTCCCTTCAGCATAAAGGATGGCTACTGGAAAGCAGTGGAGAAAAGTTTCAATATTGGTATTAGGCCGGCACCACGGCTCAGTTGGCTAATCCTCCACCTGCGGCGCCGGCATCCCTGGTTCTAGTCCCAGTCAGGGCGCCTGATTCTGTCCCGGTTGCTCCTCTTCCAGGCCAGCTCTCTGCTGTGGCCTGGGAGTGCAGTAGTGCAGTGGAGGATGGCCCAAGTGCTTGGGCTCTGCACCCGCATGGGAGACCAGGGGAAGCACCTGGCTCCTGGCTTTGGATCAGCACGATGTGCCGGCAGCAGCAGCCATTGGGGGGTGAACCAACAGAAGGAAGACCTTTCTCTCTGTCTCTCTCTCACTGTCCACTCAGCCTGTAAAAAAAAAATTGGTATTAAAAAGTAAATCATGAAATTGTTCATTTGCATTTTCTAAGTACATCAGCTTATACAGTGAACATTTTCCTAGTCATTCCAGATTTGGATATACTGACAGGCTACCTCTATACATGATCAAGTCAAATCTATAATAATCCATTCTTGGTTGTTTCAGACAACTAGTCAAAAACATTGTTTGTCTGCAGTGATTGCTGTTTGCTAGTATCAGTTGTCATGGATTATGTTTGGTATGCCAGAGGTCTTGTGAGAATCAGCTGTCAGGCATGGAATAGAATTATACAGTTGCCGTAGGTCAAAGGAAAGTGTTTTGCTCTTGGAATTTTGACAGTGTGTCAATGGTGGATATGCCTAATTATGTACAGGTGAGATCGCCAAGAAGTCTTGTTAAGAATCATAAATCACTAAAAATTTTATTTATATATTTGATTTGGAAATGGTTAACTGGAACAGTGAAAGTAAAGTTAGAGACAATGGGTATCATTATTTTAGACAGCATTAGTTTATTATAAAAGAAGCATGGGATTACATGATGAAGGATTTCAAACTTCATTGGAATGGGCAGCTTCATATGATGCCACTTCAATAGAGATTTCAGTATACACGCTTTCCAAGAATGTCACCACTCAAAACAGAAAATAATCCTTATTGTCTAGAACTCCTTTGATGCCTCTATTTTCTGGAAGAAGAACTTTATCTCCACCTTTCACACTCACTGGTTGCATCTTTCCACCATTTTCTTTAGAGACTGATCCAACAGCTACCACTGTTGCTTACAGTGGTTTTCCTTGAGATTTTTCTGGGAGCACAATGCCTCCTTTGATTACAGGGTCTGCAGCACTCCTTTCAACCAAGAGATGATTAACGAACAGCAGAAGCTTCCTAAATGCTTGTGCTTTATGGCCCCAGCACTGCAATGCCCGCTGTGCTCTCGTCACTGCAAGGAGAAACCCCTAAAATATTTAAGTTATGAAACATTCATTTTGTAAGTCTCACTTTCCTCATGGCAATAAAGAGATACTGAGTAAAGATTTTTTATTCTAAATCCTGATCTAAGAATTTTTGTTAAGACTTTTAGAAGAACTGTGACTTAAAGCTCTGAATTTTACTGTCTTGAAACTACTCTAGGTGGATACTAGTAGGCTGATGATGCTCATATTTTAAATTGATAATGTATATAATATAGAATATTATTTTTAAAAATATTTATTATTCAACAAGTAGAGTGACAAAGTCAATGTGTGTGTTGTGGGCAGAGGCCTTTCATCTGCTGGTTCACTCCCCAAATGGCTTCAAGGGCCAGGGGTGGGCCATGCCAAATAGAGGAGCCAGGAACTGAATCTGGGTCTCCCATGAGGGTGGCTGTGTCTCAAATACTTGCTCCATCTTCTATTGCTTTTCCCATGCATTAGCGGGGAACTGAATGGGAAGCACTTCAGCCATAACTTTAACCGGGACTCTGAATTGAGATGTCATTGTTGCAAGCAGTGGCTAAATCTGCTGCACCACAATGCCAGCCCAAAGATAGTGCTTTTTGAATCAGCAATCAGTAAAGTGTCCAGAATTATGTGAGTTTTCAATAAATGCAAATCATGAAACTGACAATGCTGTCATACTATCAGTACTGGTAAATTGAATGGCAAGATTCTCACTTCCTCTCTTTGGTTTTATACACTCAGACAACTAAGTGTCTAACCAGAGGGTTACATTTAGACTGTAACTATATTTAATTTGGGTGAAAGAGCTTGAACTTTTTCAAAATTAGTGGAAGCTTTGAAAATTGAATGATTTCACATTTCAAAAAGAAACTCAGATTCCTGAATTCTCATTAAAGATTAAAGTATTAGCATACTCCCCAGTGGAACAATCAGAAATGGCTACTAGTCCCTCTGGGTCGCCAAGGGCATGAACCTACTTCAGCTATTTATACTGCCTGTCTCCTGTGAGTTCCTGTGCCTCAAAAGGCTTAAGACTCTTTTATGTCAAAAAATGATCTGTTCTCCCGGTTTAAATCCCTAGTGCTCCTCATGTGGCATGCTCTCAAATGACAAATTAATTCTCTGAGGGACAGCATAAAGTACTTGACTACATTTTATAAAGATACATGTTTTTTTATTAAAGATTTATTTATTTTTATTTTAACATTTATTTAATGAATATAAATTTCCAAAATAGAGCTTATGGATTACAATGGCTTCCCCCACAACTTCCCTCCCACCTGCAAGCCTCCCCTTTCCTGCTCCCTCTCCCCTTCCATTCACATCAAGATTCATTTTAAATTCTTGTTATATACAGATCGGTTTAGCATACATTAAGTAAAGATTTCAACAGTTTGCACCCACATAGAAACACAAAGTGAAAAATACTGTTTGAGTACTAGTTATAGCATTAAATCTTAATGTACAGCACACTAAGGACAGAGATCCTACATGAGGAGTAAGTGCACAGTGACTCCTGTTGTTGACTTAACAAATTGACACTCTTGTTTATGGCATCAGTAATCACCCTAGGCTCTTGTCATGAGCTGCCAAGGCTATGGAAGCCCGCTGAGTTCACCGACTCTGATCATATTTAGGCAAGGTCGTAGTCAGAATGGAAGTTCTCTTCTCCCTTCAGAGAAAGGTACCTCCTTCTTTGGTGACCTGTTCTTTCCACTGGGATCTCACTCGCAGAGATCTTTCATTTAAGTCATTTTTTTTTTTTTTTGCCAGAGTGCCTTGGTTTTCCATGCCTGAAATACTCTCATGGGCTTTTCAGCCAGATCTGCATGGCTTAAGGGCTGATTCTGAGGCCAGAGCGCTGTTTAGGACATCTGCCATTCTATGGGTCTGCTGTGTTTCCTGCTTCCCATGTTGGATCGTTCTCTCCCTTTTTTATTCTATAGGTTAATATTTGCAGACACTAGTCTTATTTATGTGATCCCTTTGGCTCTTAGTCCTTTCATTATGATCAATTGTGAACAGAAATTGATCACTTGGACTAGTGAGATGGCATTGGTACATGCCACCTTGATGGGATTGAATTGGAATCCCCTAGTATGTTTCTAACTCTACCATTTGAGGTAAGTCAGCTTGAGGATGTCCCGAGTTGCACATCTCTTCCCTCTATTATTCCCACTCTTATATTTAAGAGTGATCACTTTTCAGTTAAGTTTCACTTAAGAATATTGTGTATTGATTATAGTATTCAACCAAAAGTATTAAGTAGAACAAACAAAAAAAAATACTAAGAGGGATGAACGTATTAAGTTGTTCATCAACAGTCAGGGCAAGGGCTGATCAAGTCACCATTTCTCATATTGTTCATTTCACTTTAACAGGTTTCCTTTTTGGTGCTCAGTTAGTTGTCACCAATCAGGGAGAACATATGATATTTGTCCCTTTGGCACTGGCTTATTTCACCCAGCATAATGCTTCCAAATTCCTAAAAGGGATCACTTTTCAGTTAAAATTTAAACACCTAAGAATAATTGTGTGTTAATTACAGAGTTCAACCAATGGTACTAGAACAAAAAAAAAATACTAAAATGGATAAAGTATTACATTGTACATCAAACGTCAGGACAAGGGCTGATCAAGTCACTGTTTCTCATAGTGTCCATTTCACTTCAACAAGTTTCCCCTTTGGTGCTCAGTTAGTTGTCGCCGATCAGGGAGAATATATGATATTTGTCCCTTTGGGACTGGCTTAATTCACTCAGCATGATGTTTTCCAGATGCCTCCATCTTGTTGCAAATGACCGCGTTTCACTGTTTTTGACTGCTGTATAGTATTCTATAGAGTACACGTCCCATAATTTCTTTATCCAGTCTACTGTTGATGGGCATTTGGGTTGGTTCCAGGTATTAGCTATTGTGAATTGAGCTGCAATAAACATTAATGTGCAGACAGCTTTTTGTTTGCCAATTTAATTTCCTCTGGGTAAATTCCAAGGAGTGGGATGGCTGGGTTGTATGGTAGGGTTATCTTCAGGTTTCTGAGGAATCTCCAGACTGACTTCCATAGTTGCTTAACCAGTTTGCATTCCCACCAACAGTAGGTTAGTGTCCCTTTTTCCCCACATCCTCTCCAGCATCTATTGTTGGTAGATTTCTGAATGTGAGCCATTCTAACCGGGGTGAGGTGAAACCTCATTGTGGTTTTGATTTGCATTTCCCTGATTGCTAATGACCTTGAACATTTTTTCATGTGCCTGTTGGCCATTTGGATTTCCTCTTTTGAAAAATGTCTATTGAGGTCCTTGGCCCATCTCTTAAGTGGTTTGTTTGTTTTGATGTTGTGGAGTTTCTTGATTTCTTTGTAGATTCTGGTTATCAACCCTTTATCTGTTGCATAGTTTCCAAATATTTTTTCCCATTCTGTCGGTTGTCTCTTTACTTTCCTGACTGTTTCTTTTGCAATACAGAAACTTCTCAATTTGATGCAATCCCAAATATTAATTTTGGCGTTGGCTGCCTGTGTTTCTGGGGTGTTTTCCAAGAAGTCTTTGCCGGTACCTATATCTTTCAGGGTTTTTCCAATGATCTCTAATGATTTGACGGTGTCGGGTCGTAGATTTAATTCTTTAATCCATGTTGAGTGAATTTTTGTGTAAGGTGAAAGGCATGGGTCTTGCTTCATGATTCTGCACGTGGAAATCCAATTTTCCCAGCACCATTTATTGAATAGACTGTCCTTACTCCAGGGATTGGTTTTGGATTATTGATCAAATATAAGTTGGCTGTAGATGTTTGGATTGATTTCTGGTGTTTCAATTCTGTTCCATTGGTCTATCCATCTGTTTCTGTACCAGTACCATGCTGTTTTGATAACAACTGCCCTGTAGTATGTCCTGAAATCTGGTATTGTGATGCCTTTGTTTTTGTTGTACAAGATTGCTTTAGCTATTCGAGGTCTCTTTTGCCTCCATATAAATTTCGGCACCATTTTTTCCAGATCTGAGAAGAAGGTCTTCGGTATCTTGATTGGTATTGCATTGAATCTATAAATTGCTTTTGGGAGAATGGACATTTTGATGATATTGATTCTTCCAATCCATGAGCATGGAAGATTCTTCCATTTCTTGGTGTCCTCTTCTGTTTCTTTAAGGTTTTGTAATTTTCATCGTAGAGATCTTTAACGTCCTTGGTTAAGTTTATTCCAAGGTATTTGATTGTTTTTGTAGCTATTGTGAATGGGATTGATCTTAGAAGTTCTTCCTCAGCCGTGGCATTGCCTGTGTATACAAAGGCTGTTGATTTTTGTGCATTGATTTTATATCCTGCTACTTTGCCAAAATCTTCTATGAGTTCCAATAGTCTCTTAGTAGAGTTCTTTGGGTCCCTTAAATAAAGAATCATATCATCTGCAAAGAGGGATACTTCGAGTTCTTCCTTCCCAATTTGTATCCCTTTAATTTCTTTTTCTTGCCTAATAGCTCTGACTAAAACTTCCAGAACTATATTGAATAGCAGTGGTGAGAGTGGGCATCCCTGTCTGGTACCAGATCTCAGTGGAAATGCTTCCAACTTTTTCCATTCAATAGGATGTTGGCCGTGGGTTTTTCATAAATTGCTTTGATTGCATTGAGGAATGTTCCTTCCATACCCAGTTTGCTTAGAGTTTTCATCAGGAAAGGGTGTTGTATTTTATCAAATGCTTTCTCTGCATCTATTGAGATAATCATATGTTTTTTTCTTCTGCAGTCTGTTAATGTGGTGTATCACATTGATTGTCTTGTGCACATTGAACCATCCCTGCATAGCAGGGATAAATCCCACTTGTTCTGGGTGGATGATGTTTCTGATGTGTTGTTGCATTCTATTGGCCAGAATTTTATTGAGGATTTTTGCATCTATGTTCATCAGGGTTATTGGTCTGTAATTCTCTTTCAGTGCTGCATCTTTTTCTGGCTTAGGAATTAAGGTGATGCTGGCTTCATAGAAAGAATTTGGGAGGATACCCTCTTTTTAGATTGTTCTGAATAGTTTGAGAGGAATTGGAGTCAGTTCTTCTTTAAATGTCTGGTAGAATTCAGCAGTAAATCCATTTGGTCCTGGACTTTTCTTTGTTGGGAGGGCCTTTATTACTGTTTCAATTTCTGTCTCAGTTATGGGTCTGTTTAGGTTTTCTATGTCTTCCTGGTTCAATTTAGGTAGGTTGCATGTATCCAGGAGTCTATCCATTTCTGATAGGTTTCCCTCTTTGCTGGCATACAAATCCTTGTAGTAATTTCTGATGATTCTTTTTATTTCTGTGGTGTCTGCTGTTACATTTCCTTTTTCATCTCTGATTTTATTGATTTGGGTCTTTTCTCTTCTTTTTTATAGTTAGTTGGGCCAATGGGGTGTCAATTTTGTTTATTTTTTCAAAAAAGCAGCTCCTCATTTGGCTGGCTGATCTTTTGTAATTTTTTTTTTGATTCAATCCTGTTGATTTCTTCTCTGATTTTAATTATTTCTCTTCTCCTACTAGATTTGGGTCTGGTTTGCTGCAGATTTTCTAGATCCTTGATATGCATTGAAAGCTCATCTATTTGGTGCCTTTCCAATTTCTTGATGTAGGCACCTATTGATATAAACTTTCCTCTTAACACTGCTTTTGCTGCGTCCCATAAGTTTTGGTATGTTTTGCTGTTATCCTCATTTACTTGCAGAAAATTTTTGATTTCTCTTTTGATTTCTTCTATGACCCATTGTTCATTCAGGAGCATGTTGTTCAATCTCCATGTGTTTGCATATGCACTAGGGATTCCTGAGTTGCTAATTTCCAACTTCATTCCTTTATGGTCTGAGAAGCTGCATGGTATGATTCTAATTCTTTTGAATTTGCTGAGACTTGCTTTATGGCCGTATGTGGTCAATCCTAGAGAAGGTTCCATGTATTGCTGAGAAGAATGTAAATGCTTTATGTGTAGGATGAAAAGTTTTGTAGATATCTGTTAGATCCATTTGGGCTATAGTGTTGTTTAAATCTGTCTCCTTGTTGATCTTCTGTCTTGTTGATCTTTCTGTTTCTGATTGTGGCGTATTGAAGTCCCCCAGTACTATTGTATTGGGGTCTAAGTCTCCCTGTAAGTCCCTTAACAAATCTTTTAAATAAACCGGTGCCCTGTAATTAGGTGCATATACCTTGATAATCGTTGTATCTTTCTGTTGAATTGATCCCTTAATCATTATATAGTGTCCCTCTTTGTCTCTCCTAACAGTTTTTGTGGTAAAGTTTATGTTGTCTGATATTAAGATGGCTACGCCCGCTCTTTTTTCATTTCTGTTGGCATGGTATATCTTTTTCCAGCCTTTCACTTTCAGTCTGTATGCATCTTCGTTGGAAAGATGTGGTCTTGTAAGCAGCAAATAGATGGTTTTGTTCCTTAACCCAATCAGCCAATCTGTGTCTTTTAACTGGACAGTTCAGGCCATTAACGTTCAATGTGACTATTGATAAGTAGTAACTTTGCCCTGCCATTTGCCAAAGATATTTTCTAATATATGTTTTGAACTTCCTGTGATCTTTTGCTGTGAGGTTTCCTTCCTTTACCTTCTTTCATATTGATGACCGTGTTTCTGTGTTTCTGTTTGTAACACATTTTTAAGCATCTTTTGCAGGGCTGGACGAGTGGCAACAAATTCTTTCAATTTCTGTTTGCTTGAAAGGTCTTTATTACCCTTCATTCACAAATGATAGCTTTGCAGGATATAATATTCTGGGCTGGCAGTGTTTAAAGATTTATTTATATTTTACTTGAGAGTCAGAGTTACACATAGAAAGGAGAGGGAGAGACAGAGAGAGAGGTCTTCCATCCGCTGGTTCACTCCCCAGTTAGCTGCAATGGCAGGAACTGTGCCAATCGGAAGCCAGGAGCCTCTTACTGGTCTCTCACACGGGTGCAGAGGTCCAAGGACTTGGGCCATCTTCCACTACTTTCCCAGGCCATAGCAGAGAGCTGGATTGGAAGTGGAGCAGCCAGGACTAGAACCGATGCCCATATGGAATGCTGTTGCTTCAGGTCAGGGTGTTAACCCGCTATGCCACAGTGCCGGCCCCTAGATAAATGTTCTTAATTATACAAAGGTGGGCAGTTATAGACACACAAAATTCATCTGGATTTGTCAAACTTGTAAGATAGATTGTTGTGTTCTGATTATTTCAGGGACCCAAGTTAATAAAATACATATAATAAATATACATAATACATATAATAAAACTATGAATATATAACTTTTGTTACACAGATACAAATACTTAAACACAAAATAAGGAAAATACAAATAATAGACATCTGATTTGGCAGTACCTTCATAAACACAGTTTTAGGAAGTAAAAAGTTCAATATGCAAGATTAGAGTGATAGAATTTTTAATACACAAAGCCAGTATATTAATTAGAACTAAATAAACAGATTCAGGTGAGTGAATAAGTGATTGATAGAAATAGGCCTAGAAACTAAGTTATATACAAGGCAACAAAGGAAACCAGGGGGCCAGTGCTGTGGCTCTTTGGGCTAAAGTCCCAGTCTGGAACTTCAGCATCCCTTATGGGTGCCAATAGAGTCCTGGCTGCTCCACTTCTGATCCATCCCTCTGCTAATGTGCCTGGGAAAGCAATGAGGATGGCCCAACACCTAAGGCCCCTGCAATCATGTAGCGGACCTGGAGGAGGCTCCTGGCTCCTGGCTTCAGATATTCAGCTCCATCCACTGTGGTCATTTGGGGAGTGAACCAGCAGATGGAAGACCTCTCTCTCTGTCTCTACTTCTCTCTGTAACTTTGTCTTCCAAATAAATGAAATGAATATTTCTTAAAAAAAAAAAAAAGAAACTATGTGTTTAAGTTAGAGAAGATAAAATGGAAATAGGTAACAGAAGTAGACAAGATCTTTAGATATTGCAAGGGGTATTATACCAGTATAGCATATACACTTTTATTCTGTGATTCCAAGGATCAAAAAATGAAAAAAGCATGCTTCTTTTTAAAATGTAGGAGAATGCAAATTGCGGATTGTTCAGACTAATGACATGAACCACCATGCATGGAGAAGTAGAAATCTGTGCTACTAGGTGGATTTTTGAGCGTTTATTAGATAGAGAGCTCATATGTAAACCATGAGTCCCAAAATTGAAACTAATTTTATTTTTTCTTTTGGGATTTTTAAAACTTAGAAGTAATTGTAACAAAACACAGAATAGAAAAATCTAATTAAAATTACTTTAAGAGAAAATCACTGTTAACTTTTTTGATTATAGGTTTCTAAATTTTTATGAAAAATTATGAATATAGATTCTTTTATAATCAAAATTGGGGCTCTAATATATAAATTTCTGTTTATTGTTACTTTTTCCTTTCAAAATACATCACAAATGCTATTATCCTTTGTTGTAACATTTAGATTATTTTAATAGAGTACTATAACATTCAATTACTGTATTATAATCAATTGTCATTAGAAATATTTACTGTTGTACAGATTTATGAAAAATGGTGATCTATTATATTTTTCGTACTTATTCCTATAGGATATATATTTAAAATGGGATGATGCATTCAAAGGATATACATTTTTTAAGGAGTTGTGATATATATTATAAATTTCCCATCAAAAGTATTTTACAATTTACATGATTCCACCAGCTGGTAATGACAGAGAAAGTTTCTCAGCGTCTATATTAAATTTAATTTTACCACTTTTTAGCTTTTTTCCTCCTGATTTAAATTTTTCTAGGATTAAGTGGTTTTTGATCATTAACAGGTTTCAATATTTTTCAGATACATATTTTATATTTTTATTTATTTTAAAAGGTAATATATGCTCATTATTTGGCTCATTTTTTTACATAATCATCTTTCTGCTGTTGACTTCCAAATGTTTTGTCATATTTAAACTATTGTCTAACTTACTGTCTTTCATATAACTGTGTTTGTTGTCTTTTACATTTCTTTTTTAAATTATTATTTGAAGGCAGAATTATGGAAAGAGGGGGAGGGAAAGACACAGAGGGAGAGATTTTCCATCTGCTGGTTTATTCCCCAAAGTGCTGCAAGGACAAGGGCTGGGCAAACCAGGAGCCAGGAGCCTCTTCCAGGTCTCCCATGTGGGTGCAGGGGCCCATAGACTTAGGCCATCTTCTGATGCTGTCCCAAGTGAATTAACAGGGAGCTAGTTTGGAAGTGGAGCAGCTGAGACTAGAACCGGTGCCCTTGTGGGATGCTGGCATGGCAGGTGGTGACTTTATCCCCTGTGCCACAGTGCTGGCCCTGTCATTTACATTTCAAACTGATTTATAGCATATATGTCAATAACTTTGAGAAGTCTGAGATTTTATCCTACTGATAAGTGAACAAGTTAGTCTGTGATAGTATTATGGATGCAAACAGAAGACATGAAACTTCCGAATCAGAGAAAATGGATAGGTGATGTCTCACAGCAACATCAGTAGCCAGAATGTCATTAATTTCTTAAGCTGGTTTGACAAGGCTCAGTTCTCACAAGGCAACATAACAAGGGCTGTGTGATGCTTGCCCATGTAGTGGGTTGCATTACAGGAGTAACACCAAGCCTTAAAAATCCCCCAAATTTTAAACAATCAAAAATCAACCCAATATTTTCTTCAGAGGAAGACATTGCCTTTATCATTCTGGAGAGTAAACAGACATTCCCCACCTCTGTTTAGCAAGACTGTGACTAAATAAACATCCCTAGGGAGATAATCTAGGCCACAAGCCTGTCAGTGCTTCTGCTCCCAAGAAATGCAGAAATGCAAGAGATCCAAGGAGAAATGTCTTGTGAGATTGTGCCATAAAAATGTTAAATTAGGCCAGCGGTGCCGTGGCTCACTAGGCTAATCCTCCACCTGCGGCGCCTGCACCCTGGGTTCTAGTCCTGGTCTGGGTGCCGGATTCTGTCCCGGTTACCCCTCTTCCAGTCCAGCTCTCTGCTGTGGCCCGGGAGTGCAGTGGAGAATGGCCCAGGTCCTTGGGCCCTGCACCCGCATGGGAGACTCCTGCCTTCGGATCAGCGTGGTGCACTGGCCGCGGCGGCCATTGTGGGGTGAACCAACAGCAAAGGAAAACCTTTCTCTCTGTCTCTCTCTCTCTCACTGTCCACTCTGCCTGTCAAAAAAAAAAAAAAAATGTTAAATTAAATCACTTCTTAGTTTCTGTTTGTGTTAGGTTGAAGATAATGTTTCTTTGTGAATATTATTAAACTACACAACTGGGGGAGTTCTCACATTGGTTCCTCTCAAACGTTGCCATTATCATCTTGCAGTGGAAGAATTCGACCATGTGAATCTTCAGGAGCTCATTTTGTAGCAAATACTCAAGCAGTTGTGTTTTTCTATCTAATAAAATATTTGTTTCCATGTATATATTTATTTTCTAAATTTTCATGTGCTATCTAGGAAGATATGCCTTGTTCGTTCCTTAGCTTTGAAAATTCTGATTCCAATAAGTACGGTATTACTCATATTAAGTATCAACTATGTGCCAGAAAATATTCCAAATGCTTAGCAATTTTCTCTCACGATGATCCGAGGCAGGCACTAGTTCACTCATTTCCCTTGGGTAATAAACAGGTGGAGAGCACAGGGTACCCGAGGCTGTTCGGCTTCCTTTTCCTGCCAACATGATAACAAGGCTTGATCAGACGTGTGGATCAAGCCTTCTAAAAATTGATCAAAGTTTTAAGTGTCAAAATAAAGCCGTGCAAGGTATATCATGGGACAATTCAGTTCTTAAAACTAAATTTTTTGTGCCGTTTTGTTTAATAGGACCATTTAAATATATTTGGGTGGTGGTTATGAAGTTATTGGTGCTTAGAGAGGCAGGGGATATAATCAGCAAAACTGAGAAGTTTAAATTACAACAAATCATAGAAACGTTTTTGGCATGCTCCCTCTCCACATAAAAACACATGGTTTCCTAATTTCTACTGTGTTGCTACGTATCATAAATGGGCCTGGATTTGTCAAATTGCTTTTTTTCTAAAAAAAGCCAGATTTAGAAATTTTGGAGTAAAATGTTCCACTTTTTAAATGTATAAGACCAATTAAAACTATTTAAAAGCCAATAGAAAACAACATTTTGCAAGCCAAAAATAGCACATGTTTACTGAAAAATTGCTTCACTGCATCAGCCTATGACTTTTTATCTAAATTTTGGCTTTCATTTCCTTGGGGTATTCACATTTCTGACAAGTCTACTTTTGTAAGTTCTTCTTTGTTTTCTTTTTCTCCTCCTCCTTCTTTCTCTTCCTTCTTTTTTTCCCGCTTTCTTCTTTAGATAGAGTTTCAGTTTGTCAACTCTAACTAACCCAAGGACACTTTTCATGAGAAAAGAAACACAGCATATTACACATATAATATGTTTTCAAATGTTAGCACACAGCTGGTCAGCCTCAAAATCATAAGGTCAATTTAAATCTGCTTTTTGGTAATCAATAGTTTGTCTGTTCCAAGCATCCCAAAAGGCCAAATGAGAATTTTATTCTTTACACATAAAATCACACAATCTTACCCAGTTTAGTAAGATTAAAATTTAGGTTAATAATTTAAGATACAGAGAAAATCAGCATACACAAACAATACATCAATTGACTTCATTTGTAAAGAAAAATTCTGATTGGACATATATAAACCACTTTATTTCACTAGTTCACTACATATTTAAAATAATGTCATAATCAGTAGTTTAATTTCCTTTCATATATTTTCAGCTAATAATACTCTTCTAAACATATCACTCTTAAAATGTCTCTTTTGTACAAATTCTTTCCATATAAAAATTCTGAAAAGTTATAGAAATATCAGGTTTATGTTTTGCCACTTGAGTCACAAATAGAAATGTTAATATTCATTTTAGTGTATAAAATAATTGGGATAAGTTATGATTATATGATATAGATGAAAAGATCCTAAACATTAAGTATTTACTATTTGCTCATATGACATTGACAATTTAATTGATACTCTTTAGTGTTTACAATGTCTATCACAGTATTTATAATCTAGTTTTCTTCCAATAGTTTAGTTGTCAAGTGAAACAAACTGATGTGTTTCTAACTAAAATTGGTTCTTTTGTAATGGTCAATGATAATTCTGATATTCCTTAGAAAGTCTCCTTTATTTCTTGGTTCAATCAAAAGATACAAAGTGCTGTCAACTAGAAAATGACTTGAGCTTCAAATTTATAATGGAATAAGCAAGAATTTAAAGGAATATCTTGACAGAAAAAGGTGTTTAGAAAATTCACACTTCTGTTGCTCTCTCATACCAGTGGTTTCCCAAAGAGCGTCTGTATGAGATAGATAAGGAGTGTGGAAGAGCAAACTAAGCATGACCTATATAAATTGATGAATTTGCTGCCCTACAGAAGTGATAATACCATCTTCCAGATTGGGTTACATTGGGGAAAGTAATGGCAGTGTCAGTGTTTAAATTGGAACTTCCTTTAGTTTTCACAGCTATCTAACTGGTGACACATACTAAATGATACAAACATTTGTGACTGACAAAATTTTCAATACTTAAAATTTGAAAACAATTACATAGACCTGATAAAAATTAATACAACTTGTCAATGTCTTCCTAATTTGGAAGATACAGTGAACATTTTCAGGAGTAATCCATATGCAGAAACAGAGCTAGATAAATAAATACTGCAAACACTCAAATATGTTTTATTATGGTCCATAGATCAATATGTCCATAGAAGTGACTTACAGATTATAAAAGTTGATTTCCCAACACTTGGTGAAAAATCATATGTATACATTTTGAAGTAACCAGAAACTGTCTTTGTGGATGAATATAAGGAAAAAATGCTCATGTTTTATGAGGTATATTTCAAACTAAAGATGACTCATAAACTGTTTTATATAATAACAGCTCTTTTGAGATGTACTTCTCATAGCATAAAATTCATGCTTTTGAAGTGCACAACTCAATGATACTCACAGAATTGTACAACTATCAACACTACCTGATTTCTGAACACATCCTCATTCCCCTCTTATTTCCATCAATAACCACTTCCCAAACCCCCTCCTTTGAGGCCCAGGTAGCCACAAATCTGCATTATGTCTATGGATTTTCTCATTCTGAAATTTTCAGGTAATTGAAATCATACAATATGTAGTCATTTCAGTTTGCCTCATTTTATTTCGCATAATGTTGTCAAGGTTCATACATGTTATAGCATGGATTAGTATGTCATTTCTTTTTAGAGTTAACAGTATCTTAATTATGGGCACACTATTTTGTTTATTCATTCATTAGTTGTTTTATCAGTTTGTCTATCAATTGATACATGAGTTGTTTATATCATTTGGCTACTATAAAAACTGGTTCTATGAAAATTCATGTGCACATTTCTCTGTGCGCATTTTCAATTCTGTTAGGTATGTACCTAGCAGTGAAATTGCCTAGATCGTAAAGTCCCATCTGTTTTGCATTTTAAATAACTGCCAAACTTCTTTGTGCAAAATAGCTGCATCATTTTGCAGTGTTTATAATAATGTATGAGCATTTCAATTTCTCCACATCCTCACCAACCTTTGATTTTCTCTACCTTTTGTATATCAACCATCCTAATGAGAGTGCAATTGTATCTTACTATGTTTATTTTGCATTTTCCAAATGACTAATGCTGAGCATTTTTTCATATGCTGATTGGTCATTTGTGTATCTTTGGAGAAATGTCTATTCAAGTCCTTGGCTTATATCTTAATTGGGTTATCTTTTTAACTGAGCTTTAAAGAAATTTATATACTTACATATATTTATATATTAAAGATTATTTCATTTATTTGAAAGACAAGGAGAGATACAGAGAGATGTCTTTCATCTGCTGGTGTACTCCCTAAGAGACTGGAATAACTAGGGATGTGCAGGGCTGAAGCCAGGTCTCCATACCCAGGTTCTTCCTCACGGGTAGCAGAGGCCCAAGCATTTGGGCCATTTTCCACTGCTTTCCTGGTGCATTAGAAGGGAGCTGGATTAGAAATGGAACAGCAGAGGCTGGCGCCGCAGCTCAATAGGCTAATCCTCCACCTGTTTCATTTCAAACTTTCTACAAGTGAGCAAGACAGTATATTCTTATATAAGACATACAGTTTAATGGAACAGAATTAGGAATCCAGAAATAAACCTTTACATTATGGTCAGTTGACCTTTGAGAAAGATACAAAGATATTCAATGAGGAAAAAATAGACTTTTCAACAAACGGTGATGGAATGTATATAAACACTTTAGTTTAATAGTTGATTGCATATTGAAAATAATGACATAGTGTGTTAATTTCCTTGTATAATTTTTTAGCTAATTGGAAAACATTATGCTGAGTGAAATAAGCCAATCCCAAAGGGACAAATACCACATGTTCTCCCTGATAGGATATAACTAACTGAGCACCAAAAAGGAAACCTGTTAAAGTGAAATGAATACTATGAGAAACAGTGACTTGATCAGCCCTCGCCCTGACTGTTGATGAACAACTTAATATGTTATCCCTCTTAGTATTTTTTTTGTTTGTTCTACTTTACTTTTGGTTGAATACTGTAATCAATACACAATTCTTGTTAAGTGCTGAAACTTAACTGAAAAGTGATCACTGTTAAATATAAGAGTGGGAATAAGAGAGGGAAGAGATGTGCAATTCAGGACATCCTCAAGCTGACTTACCTCAAACGGTAGAGTTAGAAACATACCAGGGGATTCGAATTCAATCCCATCAAGGTGGCATGTACCAATGCCATCTCACTAGTCCCAGTGATCAATTTCTGTTCACATTGATCATAATGATAGAACTAAGAACCAAAGGGATCACTTAAACAAGACTAATGTCTGCACATACTAGCTGATAGAATCAAAAAGGGAGAGAACGATCCAACATGGGAAGTGAGATACACAGCAGACCCATAGAATGGCAGATGTCCTAAACAGCACTCTGGCCTCAGAATCAGCCCTTAAGGTATGCGGATCTGGCTGAAAAGCCCATGAGAGTATTTCAGGCATGGAAAGCCAAGACACTCTTGGGGAATAAAAAAAAAAAAAACCTAAATGAAAGATCTGTGAGTGAGATCCCAGTGGAAAGAACGGGTCATCAAAGAGGGAGGTACCTTTCTCTGAAGGGAGGAGAGAACTTCCACTTTGACCATGGCCTTGTCTAAATATGATCAGAGTTGGTGAACTCAGGGGGCTTCCATAGCCTTGGCAGCTCATGACAAGAGCCTAGGGTGATTACTGATGCCATAAACAAGAGTGTCAATTTGTTAAGTCAACAAGAGGAGTCACTGTGCACTTACTCCTCATGTAGGATCTCTGTCCTTAATGTGCTGTACATTGAGATTTAATGCTATAACGAGTACTCAAACAGTATTTTTCACTTTGTGTTTCTATGTGGGAGCAAACTGTTGAAATCTTTACTTAATGTATGCTAAACCGATCTGTATATAAAGAGAATTGAAAATGAATCTTGATGTGAATGGAAGGGGAGAGGGAGTGGGAAAGGGAAGGGTTGCGGGTGGGAGGGACGTTAAGGTGGGGGAAGCCATTGTAATCCATAAGCTGTACTTTGGAAATTTATATTCATTAAATAAAAGTTAAAAAAATTTTCATTAAAAAAATAAACATATTACTTTTATAACATTTATGTCATATAAATTCTTTCTATATAAAAATCTGAAAATTTACAAAAATATGTATGGTTTATGGTTTTGCCACTCCAATCACAACTAGGAATCTTAATATTTATGATAGTGCATAAAGTTGACTGGTTATATCTATGTCCATGCTGCTGCTTTAGTTGACACAAGCACAACTAGAAAATCACTTGATTTTCCTTGAAAGCTCTTTTATTATTCATGGTACTGGTAGTTCATATAAAATTACAAGAAAAAAATAGCTTTTAAAATTTTTTAATTTTGTTAATATACAGAGAATGGATTTCATGTGCTTCATGGATATAATTCTAAGAGGATAACCATACCCTACCCCCAAATTCCCCCTCCTTCCTTATTTTTTATTTCCTTTAATTTTTTCAATAATGTACATTTAATTTACTTTATAAGGACTGGATTAATGCACCCATAAACTTTATGTTTAAGAAGTACAAAATGGAAAGACCACTGTTCCACAGGAATATAGACAAGGACTATAAGCAACAATCAAATCATGTCTGTTTCATACAGGAATATAGACAAGGACTATAAACAATAATAAAATAATTTCAGTTTCATTCTTATATATTGTGTTTTTTGTATTCTATATAAACTACCATATATCAGAGAAAAATGTGATATTTGTCGTTTGGGGACTTTCAAAATTGCTACTCTAGTATCTTAATTTGGCTCTATGTAAGTCTATTGGCCAGGAGAGTTCAGATAAATCACTGACAGTAAAATCTCTTGGTTTTATTGTTGTCCTATCACCTTTTTCTATAAAACAAAACAAAAAATAAAAAATGTTATAGAATAAGAGTATGAAAAATAATGACATATATTGCTATTTTTCTTCACTTTTTTACCACAGCAATATATAGTAAGTGTGCATGATGCAGGAATAACATGACTGTCATGTCTGTTATAAACTTAAGTGACCTCAACATACACACTCAAGAAATGTTTAATGTTTAAATAACTGAGGGCATGCCAACTGTAACCTCAAAGAGACCTGGAGAACTTGTACTATAGTAATGAAAAGTAATGCAATTTCTAGGTATGAAAAAGTATCAGGTAACGCTGTATAGAATATCAGTTATCTGCAAAAGGTAAAAAAAAATTTAGTCTTAACATTTACAAATGAAATAGATTGGAAAACACTCACACACACGTGTGTGTGTGTGTATATATATATATATTTATGTATGTATATATATATATATATATGGTGACTTAAATTCTGCCAAACTAATAGTAAGGGTATGTATGAGCACAGTATAATACATCAAAAGTGAACATTAACATAGGAATGATTTCGAATGTATAACAACTAAATTCATCTTCACACATATCTTCATATATGTCTCAGTTTTGATAATTTAAAGAGGATCACCTTAAAAATTAAATGTTTCTTCTTCAGTTACTAGATGGCGAAACTAGCATTTTCTTGCTAAACTGTTGAAAAAATGCACTATCACACATATTAGTTATAAAGAAACTGAGCTGATGAATCTATGCTTAATTCAATCAGTAGAGTTAACAAAAATCAATTATGATTGCCAATGCTATCTTAAATGAAGGTTTAAAATTGTGAAGGAAGACAGATAACTGCAAATCCTCATTAAACGACAGCAACAGCAACACTTCATAATGTTTATTTTACACATTTCTTCTTTTATAACATAGGCATCTGCAGCTATAAATTTCCTGACAAGTTCTGCTTTATCTGTATCTCATAACTTTGATATGTTTTGTTTTAATTCATCTCTAATATTTTTCTCCCAACCCACTGATTATTTAGGATTACTCATTAGAATTACACTGATTACTCATTTAATTTCTAAAATGTGTGAATTCAGTAAGTTTTTTCAATTCCTCAGTTTTAATTTTTAATTTCATTCCATTGTGAACTTAAAACATACTTTATTTTAAACATTTTACATGTATGAAGACTCATTTTTGTTCTTAAAATGATCTATACTAGAGATGACCCATACATGCTTGAGAAGAATATGTATTCTGCTATTGCTTAATGGAGTGTTCCAAGGATATCTGTTAGGTTAACTTGGCTTACAGTCTTTTTCAAGTCTTCTTATATTACAGTAATATAGTACAGTACTTAATAAAACTGAGTTATTACAGTCTCTAACTCTTAATGTTAAATTATCCATTTTGTCTTCAGTTCTTTCAGTTTTTGCATTATATATTTTGAGGCATTGTTAGGTGCATATTTGGTTGTAATATCTTCCTAATACATTAACTATTTCCTTATTATGAAGCTTTCTTCTGTATCTATAATAGCAGTTTTTCTCCTAATGGTCTATTTTATCTGATTTACTATGGTCAATTTATCTCTCTTGTATCATATATCTTCTTTCATCCTTTTATTCTTCATCTATTTACATGTTCTCAAGTATGTCTCTTCTAGATAGCATATAGTTGAATAATGTTTTCATTCATTTAGTTAATATCTTTTTTCTTTAGAGTGTTTATCCGTTTACATTTAATGTAACTCCCAGTAAAACAGGATTTATGTCTATCGATTTGTTCCTTGCCTTCTACATCCCATATATCTATAATTTCTTTTGTTACTCCTTTTTACTTTTGTTTTAAATAAATAATTAGCATATTAACTTATAATGATCTATTTAATATTAATACCAGTTTAATTTGAATAGTGATAGAAACTTTATATTTGCTTCCTCTCTTGTGCCATTATTGTGATGGTTATGCATTATAATTTTATGCATTATATCTTTGTGCATTATATGCATCATTTCTACTTGTCAATTTATGTGATTCTCTTTTATTTTCTTTTAAATGTAATGGACTAAAAGAGTACAAAAATACACTTATTCTTTTTTCATCTAGTTGAAACTTTTTTCATTCATCTTTTCATTTTTTCATTCATCTTTTTTCACTCATAGTTTCTTTTATTGTGTTCTCAATCCTCAGAGTGGAATTGACTTTCTTTCTAGTATTACATTTCAGCTGAAAGGACTCCCTATGTTATCTCTCACAGTACAGGTAGAATATCAATGGATTATCTTAGTTTTTGGTTACTCATGAATGTATTAATGTATTTTTTAATTTTATTTAATAAATAT
The DNA here is from genome assembly GCF_964237555.1 of Oryctolagus cuniculus. Taxonomy (NCBI): domain Eukaryota; kingdom Metazoa; phylum Chordata; class Mammalia; order Lagomorpha; family Leporidae; genus Oryctolagus; species Oryctolagus cuniculus. The sequence goes on along the minus strand of NC_091434.1, from coordinate 60,643,171 downwards.
AAATTTCCAAAGTACAACTTTTGGATTACAGCGGCTTTTCCCCCCATAACCTCCTTCCCACCGCAACATTCCCATCTCCCGCTCCCTCTCCCATCCCATTCACATCAAGATTCATTTTCAATTCTCTTTATATAAAGAAGATCAATTTAGTATATACTAAGTAAACATTTCAACAGTTTGCACCCACACAGACACACAAAGTATAAAGTACTGTTTGAGTACTAGTTTTACCGTTAATTTACATAGTACAACACATTAAGGACAGAGATCCTACATGGGGAGTAAGTGCACAGTGACTCCTGTTGTAAAGATTCATTAATTCATTTGAAAGACTTAGAGAAGAGGGAAGAGGGACGAGGGATGAGGGACGAGAGACGAGAGATGAAAGATGAAAGAGAAGAGAAGAGGAGGAGATCCTCCATCCACAGGTTCACTCCCCAGATGGCCACAATGGCTGGGCTGGCTAAGCCAAAACTGGGAACCAGGAGCTCATGTTGGTGCATGGGCCATCTTCTGCTGCTTTCCAAGGTGCCATCTGCAGAGAGCCGATTCGGAAGCAGAGGAGCTGGGACTCGAACTGGTGCCCATATGGGATGCTGACACAGCATATGGCAGCTTGGCCCACTATGCCACAGTGCTGGCCCCAACACCTTCATTTTTTTAAGAATAGTTTTGTTGGTATGAGTTTAATTACAACGTGTCGTGATGAGGATCTCTTTTGGTTGTGTTTATTAGGGGTTCTGTGAGCTTCCTGTACTAGGATTTCTCTGTCCTTCTCCAAACCTGGGAAATTTTCTGCTAATATCTCACTAAAAAGGCCTTCTAATCCTTTCTCCCTCTCCATGCCTTCAGGAACTCCTAGAACCCGGATGTTGGGTTTTTTAATAGTATCCTGAAGATTCCTGACAATATGTTTTAGATTTCTAATTTCCTCTTCTTTTCTTTGGTCTGACTGTATCCTTTCCTGTTCTCTGTCTTCTAGGTCCGATATTCTCTCTTCTGCTTCACCCATTCTGTTTGTAAGGCTATCTATTGTGTTTTTCATTTGATCTATTGAATTCTTCACTTCATTATGATTTCTCGTCACTATCAGTTTCCTGTTGTACTAGTAGTTTCGTTTCATTTTGATTCCTCCTTAATATTTCATTTTCACGAGAGAGATTTTCTATCTTGTCCATTAAGGATTTCTGTAGTTCAAGAATTTGTTTTTGAGAACTTCTTAATGTTCTTATCAATTTTTTGAGATCTGCTTCTTGCATTTCTTCTATCTCATCATCTTCATAATCTTGAATTGGGGTGCCTTTTTCATTTGGGGGCGTCATGGTGACTTCCTTGTTTTTATTACCTCGGTTTTTGCGTTTGTTGTTTGGCATCTTGGAGATATTTGGTTTCTTCACTGTGGTGCTTTTTCTTGTTATACTATGACTCTAGATTAAGTGGACTGTCTGTTTTTGATGGAGCTTAGCAGCTTGAGATGGGTGTGGCCTGAGAGCTCTTACCCCAAACGGTAGAGTTAGAAACATACCAGGGGACTCCAATTCAATCCCATCAAGGTGGCATGTACCAATGCCATCTCACTAGTCCAAGTGATCAATTTCAGTTCACAATTGATCATAATGAAAGGACTAAGAGTCAAAGGGAGCACATAAACAAGTCTAGTACCTGCTAATACTAACCGATAGAATAAATAAAGGGGAGAGTGATCCAACATGGGAAGCAAGATACACAGCAGACTCATAGAATGGCAGATGTCCTAAATAGCACTCTGGCCTCAGAATCATCCCTAAAGGCATTCCGATCTGGCTGAAAAGCCCATGAGAGTATTTCAGGCATGGAAAGCCAAGACACTATGGAAAAAAAACAAAAAACAAAAAACAAACAAAAAAAAACAACAAAAACCTAAATGAAAGATCTCTGTGGGTGAGATCCCAGTGGAAAGAACAGGTCTTCAAAGAAGGAGGTACCTTTCTCTGAAGGGAGGAGAGACCCTCCACTTTGACTATGACCTTGTCTAAACAAGATAAGAGTCGGAGAACTCAAGGGGCTTCCATAGCCTTGGAAACTCATGACTGGTGCATAGGGAGATTACTGATGCCATAAACAAGAGTGTCAATTTGTTAAGTCAACAACAGGAGTCACTGTGCACTTACTCCTCATGTAGGATCTCTGTCCTTAATGTGCTGTACATTGAGACTTAATGCTATAACGAGTACTCAAACAGTATTTTTCACTTTGTGTTTCTATGTGGGTGCAAACTGTTGAAATCTTTAGTTAATGTATACTAAACTGATCGTCTGTAAAAAAAAAAAAAAAAAAAAAAGAAGAAGATATGATCAATTCCCAACTTGACTCTCACTGGAATTAAACATGACAATAGTTCTGATCTGATTTCATCATCATTTAAAAAATCATCTATTATTTTTCACTTTATGTTTCTGTGTGGGAGCAAACTGTTGATCTTTACTTAATGTATGCTAAACTGATCTTCTGTATATAAAGAGAATCGAAAATGAATCCTCATGTGAATGGAAGGGGAGAGGGAGTGGGAAAGGGGAGGGTTGCGGGTGGGAGGGACGTTATGGGGGGGGAAGGCATTGTAATCCATAAGCTGTACTTTGGAAAGTTATATTCATTAAATAAAAGTTAAAAAAAAGAATAGTTTTGTTGGATATAGATTTTTGGTCTCAGTACTTAGAAAATTTCATCCCACTGACCTCTGGACCCCAGCTATTAGTTGTACTGATGATTGCTGGGATATGATTAACCACTTCTCTCATTGTGTTCTAGATTTTTGTCTTTGTGCCTGGCTTTTAAATTTTGTACTTTGATGAGTGTGGGCATGCATATTCTTAAGCTTATTCTACTTTGAATTTGTTAAACTTCTTGGATGTATTAATTACTGTCTTTCTTCAAGTGTGTAACATTTTATGCCAATATGGTTACACATAGTCTTTCTACACTTTTCTTTCTTCTCTCCTTTGAGACTCCCATTTTGCATATGTGCCCTGTAAGTATGTAGGTCTCTGTTCATTTTTATTCATTTTTTTTCTTTCAGTACTCCAAACTAGGTATTCTCAATTGACCTATTTTCAAGACTGGTGATTCTTCTGATAGCACAAATATGTTATTAATTTTCTACAGTTGGGGGGATCGCGGAAGATGGCAGAATAGAGAGGGAGGGAGCACAGCGAAGCTCCACTAAGGGAAGGTTCAAAGAGGGATGAAAATTTGTAGTTTTTAAGCCTTTCCTCAATCTGGGGTGTTGGGGCTGCCCTCCCTCGAGCGGGGAGGACGCGGACGCCTGGGACTCAGGACACCAGCAGGAGCGTGTACGCACCAGCGCTGGAGGCCGAGGTGAGACGGGGCACTTGCCCAGCACCGCGGCACAGCTGCCGCCGCCCCTCCCCCAACACATCCTGGGACGGACACTGGGACATGCACGACTGAGTGGGAGAGGAAATAGAGAACGGGAACAGAGTGAGTGGTGCCGGCGGTGAGAGTGCACGATTCAGGGACACTAATTGAGAGACTGAGTAAGCCAGTGTCTCTTGGAGCCTCCCTGGAGCCCCGGCGGGCGGGAAGCAGCCATTTTGTTTGTTTACATTCGGGCTTAAAGGAGAACTATCTTTGCCTCCACACTAACCTTCGGAGGCGGAGCCCAAAGGTGGAGCTGAGGGTGCTCCAGGGAGGGCAGCCCAAAGTCCTGAGACCCGACTACTCAAGTTACTGAATAGCGCCTCCTGGTGGGGAAAAAGCACAGGATCCAGAGCTGCAGTGGGCAGAGAGCAGCCACCCTGTTTGTTTACCTGCGGGCTGTGTAGAGCAGCCTAGTTACACTGAATATTGGTAGAGACTCACAGCAGCCTATAGTAGAGGGAAATCAACCTGAAAAATCACCCAGACGGAATGCCAAAAAACAAAACCAAAAACCAAAAAAACATAGAAGATAATATAAATTTGCCAATGGAGCAGGCTAAACCAACAGAGGCAGAAGAAGAAGAAGTTGAAAACATGCCAGAAAAAGAATTCAGAAAATTAATAATCAGAATACTTAGAAATAATGAGAAACAGTGTCAAGAGCTGAATGAAAAACAAGCCCAAGGATTAGAGATCTTAAAGAGAAGCCAGAATGAGATACTAGAACTGAAAAACTCAATTGACCATATAAAAAACACCGTGGAATCCCTCGGAAATCGAACAGATGAAATAGAAGACCGAATATCAGAATTCGAAGACAAACTTCCAGAAATAATACAGTCAGTTCAATCGCAGGAAGAAGAAATTAAAAAATTAAAAAACACGGTCGGAGACCTACAAGATTCAATCAAACGGTGTAATGTTCGGATAATAGGAGTCCCTGAGGGGGTGGAAAGAGAGAATGGATTAGACGGTGTCTTCAATGAAATAATATCAGAAAACTTTAAACAAAGGCAGCTGGATAACAACACACAAATACAACAGATAACCAGGACCCCAAACAGAGTAGACCAGAAGAGAAATTCACCACGACACATTGTGGCAACACTCAGTTCAGTGACACACAAAGAACAAATCCTAAAATGTGCCAGAGAAAAGCGACAAATCACATTCAGGGGTAAGTCAATCAGACTCACCCCAGACTTCTCATCGCAAACACTACAGGCAAGGAGACAATGGCATGATATATTCCAAGTTTTAAAAGACAAACAATGCCAACCTAGAATACTATATCCTGCAAAGCTATCATTTGTGAATGAAGGGGAAATAAAGATCTTCCACGACAAACAGAAACTGAAAGAATTTGTATCCACACGTCCAACCCTACAACACTTGCTCAAAGACGTGCTGCACACAGAAATACAAAAACAAGAACTTCACTACAAAAAAAAAAAGCGAATGTAGAGTAACCCACAAACAAAGTTCAAAATACATAAACAGCTCGTTTCAGGAAACATGAAGGGAAAAAGACAGTACTTAACAGTAATCACATTGAATGTGAATGGTCTTAATTCCACGACAAAGAGGCACAGACTAGCAGATTGGATAAAACAAGAGGATCCAACTATATGCTGCCTTCAGGAGACAAACCTCATCAGCAAAGATGCACGCAGACTGAAAGTGAAAGGATGGAAAAAGATACTCCAAGCTAATGGAAGTCAAAAAAGAGCTGGTGTGGCCATCCTAATATCAGACAAAATAGACTTTAACATAAAAACTATTAAAAGAGACAGAGAAGGGCACTATATAGTGATTAAAGGATCTATCCAACAGGAAGACATTACTATTATAAATGTATATGCACCTAATTACAGGGCGCCTGGCTACCTGAAAGAATTACTAAAGGATTTAAAGGGAGATATAGACTCAAATACAATAGTAACAGGGGACTTCAACACCCCACTCTCACCAATGGACAGATCAACCAGACAGAAATTCAACAAGGAAACAACTGAGCTAATTGACGCCATAGACCAAATAGACCTAATAGATATCTTCAGAACCCTCCACCCCACAGACACAGAGTTCACGTATTTCTCCCCAGTACATGGAACATTCTCTAGGATTGACCATATACTAGGCCATCAAGGGAGCCTCAACAAGTTCAAAAAAATTGAAACTATACCATGCAGCTTCTCAGACCATAGTGCAGTGAAACTTGAAATCAACAACCCAAGAATCTCTACACCATATGCAAATATATGGAGAATGGACAACATGATCCTAAATGAACAGTGGGTCATCGAAGAAATTAAAAGAGAAATCAAAAGATTTCTAGAAACAAATGAAAATGATAACACAACCTATCAAAACCTGTGGGACACAGCAAAAGCAGTGCTAAGAGGAAAGTTTATAGCAATTAGTGCCTACATCAAGAAGCTGGAAAGGAACCAAACAAATGAACTCTCTATGCACCTCAAGGAACTAGAAAAACAGCAGCAAATCAAGCCCAAATCCAAAAGGAGGAAAGAAATACTAAAGATCAGAGAAGAAATAAACAGAATTGAAACCAAAAAAACAATACAAAAGATCAACAAAACCAGGAGCTGGTTCTTTGAAAAAATAAACAAAATTGACACACCATTGGCCCAACTAACCAAAAAAAGGAGAGAGAAGACCCAAATCTGTAAAATCAAAGATAGTAATGGAAATGTAACAACTGACACAATAGAAATAAAAAGAATCATCAGAAACTACTACAAAGAGATGTATGCTAACAAATTGGGGAACCTGGAAGAAATGGATAGATTCCTGGACAAATGCAACCTTCCTAAACTGAGCCGTGAAGATATAGAAAATCTAAACAGACCCATAACCATGGAAGAAATTGAATCAGTAATAAACACACTACCGAAAAAGAAGAGCCCAGGACCGGATGGCTTCACTGCCGAATTTTACCAGGCATTTAGAGAACAACTAACCCCAGTTCTTCTCAAATTATTCCAAACGATTGAAAGAGAGGGAATCCTCCCAAATTCCTTCTACGAAGCCAATATCACCTTAATTCCTAAGCCCGGAAAAGACACAGCAGAGAAAGAAAACTACAGACCTATCTCCCTGATGAACATAGATGCAAAAATACTCAATAAAATTCTGGCAAACCGAATCCAACTACACATCAGAAAGATCATTCGCCCGGACCAAGTGGGATTTATCCCTGGTATGCAGGGATGGTTCAATATTCGAAAGTCAATCAACGTAATCCAGCACATTAACAAATTGAGAAACAAAAATCATATGGTTATCTCAATAGATGCAGAGAAAGCATTTGACAAAATACAACACCCCTTCATGATGAAAACCCTAAGCAAATTGGGGTTAGAAGGAACATTCCTCAACACAATTAAGGCAATCTATGATAAACCAAAGGCCAGCATCATATTGAATGGGGAAAAGTTGGAGGCATTTCCATTGAGAACTGGCACCAGACAGGGATGCCCACTCTCACCATTGCTATTCAATATAGTCCTAGAAGTCTTAGCCAGAGCCATCAGGCAAGAAAAAGAAATTAAAGGGATACAAATGGGAAAGGAGGAAGTCAAACTATCCCTGTTTGCAGATGACATGATACTATATATAGAGGACCCAATAAACTCCTATAAGAGGCTACTGAAACTCATAGAAGAGTTTGGTAAAGTAGCAGGATACAAAGTCAACGCTCAGAAATCAACAGCCTTCGTATACATGGACAATGCCAGGGCCGAGGAAGAACTACTAAGATCAATCCCATTCACAATAGCCACAAAAACAATAAAGTACCTTGGAATAAATTTAACCAAGGAGGTCAAAGACCTCTATGATGAAAATTACAAAACACTAAAGAAAGAAATAGAAGACGACACAAAAAAATGGAAAAACCTGCCATGCTCATGGATTGGAAGAATCAATATCATCAAAATGTCCATTCTCCCAAAAGCAATTTACAAGTTCAATGCAATACCAATCAAAATACCAAAGTCATTCTTCAAAGACCTAGAAAAAACGATGCTGAAATTCATAGGGAGAAACAGGAGACCCAGAATAGCTAAAGCAATCCTTTACAATAAAAACAAGGCCGGAGGCATCACAATTCCAGACTTCAAAGCATACTACAGGGCAGTTATAATCAAAACAGCCTGGTACTGGTACAAAAACAGATGGATAGACCAATGGAACAGAATAGAATCACCGGAGATCAATCCAAACATCTATAACCAACTCATATTTGACAAAGGACCTAAAACCAACCCCTGGAACAAGGACAGCCTCTTCAACAAATGGTGCTGGGAAAACTGGATGTCCACATGCCGCAGTATGAAGCAAGACCCCAACCTTACACCTTATACAAAAATCCACTCAACATGGATCAAAGAACTAGAGTTGCGCCATGACACCATGAAACTAATTGAGAGCATAGGGGAAACCCTCCAAGATATCGTAATAGGCGAAGAATTCCTGGAGAAGACCCCACAGGCACGGGTAATCAAAGATAAAATAAACAAATGGGATTACCTAAAATTGAAGAGTTTCTTAACAGCAAAGGAAACAGTCAGGAAAGCGAAGAGGCAACCAACAGAATGGGAGACGTTATTCGCAAACTACACAACAGATAAAGGATTAACAACTAGAATCTACACAATGATCAAAAAACACCACAGAATCAAAACAAACAACCCAATAAAAAATGGGTCAAGGACCTTAACAGGCATTTTTCAAAAGAGGAAATCCAAATGGCCAACAGGCACATGAAAAAATGCTCAGGATCCCTAGCCATCAGGGAAATGCAGATCAAAACCACAATGAGATACCACCTCACTCCGGTTAGATTGGCTTACATACAGAAATCAACCAACAACAGATGCTGGCGAGGATGTGGAGAAAAGGGGACACTAATCCACTGTTGGTGGGAATGCAAGCTGGTAAAGCCACTATGGAAGACAGTCTGGAGAGTCCTCAGAAACCTGAACATAGCACTACCACAGGACCCAGCCATCCCACTCCTTGGAATATACCCAAATGGAATTAAAGGGGTGAAAAAAGCCATTTGCACCTCAATATTTGTTGCAGCTCAATTCACAATAGCTAAGACATGTAATCAACCTAAATGTCCATCAACGGATGACTGGATAAAGAAACTATGGGATATGTACTCTATGGAACACTATACAGCAGTAAAAAACAACGAAATCCGGGCATTCACAACAAAATGGAGGAAGCTGGAAAACATCATGCTGAGTGAAATAAGCCAGTCCAAAAGGGATAAATATCACATGTTCTCCCTGATTGATGGCAACTAAACGAGCACCTAAAATGATACCCATTGAAGTGAAATGGACACTATGAGAGACAATGACATGAGCAGCCCTTGTCTAGACTGTTGAGGAAAAACTTACTATTTTGTTCCTTTAGTATTTTTGTTGTTGTTGCTCGGTATGCTCTACACAAGACCACTGGTTGAACTCTGCAATCAATGCACAACCATTCTTAAGCATTTAAAAATTAATAGGAAATTGATCTCTGTGGAACATGGGAGTGGGAATAAGAGAGGGAGGAGATATATAGGACGGCACATACTCAATCAGACCTACCTCCAATGGTGGAACTGGAAATGTGCCAGGGGATTTCAACTCAATCTTACCAAGGAGGCAGGTACCAATGCCAGCACACTTGGTAAAGAGACAAATATAAATACACAACTGATCCAAGAGATAGGGTAAGTGTCGAAGAGAGTACACAAATAAGACCAGTGTAAGCAAATAATGAAAGATAGAATCAAAAGGGTTGAGAATGATCCTGCGGGGGAAGCAGGTCACACAGCAGACTCATAGAATGGCAAATGCCCAAAACAGCACTCCTGCCTCAGAATCAACCCTTGGGACATTCGGATCTGACTAAAAGGTCCATGAGAGTCTCGCAGGCATGGAAAGCCATGACACGGTGGCAAAAAACAATCTAAATGAAGGATCCTGGCGAACAACACTCCAGCAGAAGGATCAGGCCATCAAGGAGGGAGGCGCCTTTCTCTGAAGGGAGGAAGGAACCTCCACTGTGATATGGCCTTGACTAAACAAATTCAGAGTTGGTGAACTCAAGGGGCCTCCATAGCCTAGACAGCTCATAGCAAGAGTCTCGGGTGATTGCTGACGTCATAAATAAGAGTGCCAATTGTTAAATCAGCAACGGAGTCACTGGGTTCATGCTCCCCTCGCAGGATCTCTGTCCTTAATATGTTTATCTATGAAACTCAAAAACAACACTACTAGTCGAACAATACCCTATCCCTGGTTCGGTTGTGTGAGTGCAACCTGTTGAAATCCCTGCTTAGTATAGACTAAATTGATCTTCGGTATATGAAGGTAACCGAAAATGAAACGTGATGAAGGGGGGAGAGGGGAGAGGAAGTGGGTGAGGGGAGGGCCACAGGAGGGAGGGAGGTCGGGGGGAAGCCACAACAATGCAAAAGATGCATTTTATATTCTACTTAAAACTATTGGTTGAGCTCTGTAATTAATACACAATTACTCTTAGGTGTTTAATTAATGCTATAACTAGTACTCAAATAGTATTTTACACTTTATGTTTCTGTGTGGGAGCAAAATGTGGTAATCTTTACTTAATATACGCTAAATTGATCTTCTGTATATAAAGATAATTGAAAATTAATTGTGATGTGAAGGGGAAGGGGAGAGGGAGTGGGAGAGGGGAGCATTGTGGATGGGAGGGAAGACACGGGCGGGGGGGGGGGGAGGCTATTGTGGTCCATAAGCTGTACTTTGGAAATTTATGCTCATTAAATAAATTAAAAAAACAAACAAAAAAAAAAAAAAACAAAAAAAAAAAACAAAAAAAAAGAGACAACAGGGGCCGGCGCCACGGCTCACTAGACTAATCCTACGCCTTGCGGCGCCAGCACACCAGGTTCTAGTCCCGGTCAGGGTACCGGATTCTGTCCCGGTTGCCCCTCTTCCAGGCCAGCTCTCTGCTGTGGCCAGGGAGTGCAGTGGAGGATGGCCCAAGTGCTTGGGCCCTGCACCCCATGGGAGACCAGGAGAAGTACCTGGCTCCTACCATCAGATCAGCGCGGTGCGCCGGCTGCAGCGCGACGGCCGCGGCAGCCATTGGAGGGTGAACCAACAGCAAAGGAAGACCTTTCTCTTTCTCTCTGTCTCTCTCTCTCACTGTCCACTCTACCTATTCCAAAAAAAAAAAAAAAAAAAAAAAAAAAAAAGAGACAACAGGCAGGAGCTGGTCTGTGATGTATAAACCCACCAATGTGGGGTCACACTGTATTGGCCTGCCACATTAGGGAGCCAAGTTTCTCTCACTTAATCATCCCAAAGCTGGGTACAAGGTGCCTAAATACCTCTCCAGTAGCTTAAATCCACCAATCTGAAACTGCCTTACTCGTCCAAAGGAGACTACCAAGAAAAGATACAATCTTAAGCCCGCTCCTCATTCCTGTCTTCTGCCATCTGACCATCCCCGTGATCCTATATGACAGTCTCCTCCTCTCGGGGAATCTTAAGTGCAATAAACTTTGTTTTCTGTGCTTCTCTTCTTGTGGCTACACCTGACTGACCATCACATGAAAGAAATTAAGACACCATAAAATTTGCCCGTTCCAAGTACACAGTCACTGGTTTTTAGTACATTTAAATAACTGTGTTACCATCACTACAATCTCATCTTAATACTTTCAACAACCCAAAAAGGAATTCTAAACCATTAGCAGTCACTGCCCATTTTCCACCCTTACTCTCTGTCCCTAATCTATTTTCTTGTCTCCACAGATTTGCCTATCCTAAATATTTCACATTAAAGTCATTCAATGTGTGGTCTATTATGACTGGCTTCTTTCATTTAGCATAATGTTGTCAAGGCTCATCCGTCGGGTTGGAGCATATACTGGTAACTTTATTCCTTTTCATGGGCAAATAATATTTCATTGTATGGATATATCACATTTTGTTCATCTGTTCATCAGTGAATTTGAGCTATTCATTTTTAATTTTTTGGTTATTAAAAATAATGTTACTATTAAAAAAAAATTTTCTACAGTTAAGACATTTATTTTAGTTATTACATTTTTAACTCTAGAATTACATTTTGATTGTTGTTTTAAAATAAAACTTAGATATCTTTATTGTTTACATTTTGTAAAACATCTTTTTTATGTTTCCTTTAGTTCTTTAGGCATTGTTTCTTATGGTATTTATACTTACAGTAGCTGATTAAAAAATTATCTACTGAGTCTAACATCTAAGCTTTCTTAGATATGGGCTATCTTCACTGGATTATAGGCTATTTTTTAAATATGGGCTATTCTTCACTGTTCAATTCATACTTCATTTTTTTTGTGAAAAACTGGGAATCTTAATATATGTGGCAACTGTAGAAATTAGATCTCCTCTTGAGTCTTTTTGCTGTTTGTTCATCAACTTTCATAAACTAATTCTGTAAAGTCTGAACTCCATACACATTGAAATCACTGTTTCTTTAGCTTAATGGCACCTTATGATTGAGTAGAGCAAAAAATAAGTCTTCCAGTTAGTTAAGGGGATTTGTGTGTGTGTTAGGAGATACCTTAGATGTTCTGATAGTTTACAACTATGCGTTAGTCTTCACTTCTTGATTTTATAGAGACTGACGTGAGAGCTAAGTGTCATTTCAAATCTTTCCTGAGCATACACATGGCCTTGGGTATATACACAACCCAGTCCTTGTGTGTGGTCTTTCCGATTCTTAGGAATATGAACTTTTCTTTTCTTTTTTTCTTTTTTTAACTTTTATTTAATGAATATAACTTTCCAAAGTACAGCTTATGGATTACAATGGCTTCCCCCCCATAATGTCCCTCCCACCCGCAACCCTCCCCTTTCCCACTCCCTCTCCCCTTCCATTCACATGAGGATTCATTTTCGATTCTCTTTATATACAGAAGATCAGTTTAGCATACATTAAGTAAAAATTTCAATAGTTTGCTCCCACAGAAACATAAAGTGAAAAATACTGTTTGAGTACTAGTTATAGCATTAAATCTCAATGAACAGCACACTAAGGACAAAGATCCTACATGAGGAGTAAGTGCACAGTGACTCCTGTTGTTGACTCAACAAATTGACACTCTTGTTTATGGCCTCAGTAATCACCCTAGGCTCTTGTCATGAGCTGCCAAGGCTATGGAAGCCCCCTGAGTTCACCAACTCTGATCATATTTAGACAAGGCCATGGTCAAAGTGGAAGTTCTCTCCTCCCTTCAGAGAAAGGTACCTCCTTCTTTGATGACCCGTTCTTTACACTGGGATCTCACTCGTGGAGATCTTTTATTTAGATTTTTTTTCCCCAGAGTGTCTTGACTTTCCATGCGTGAAATACTCTCATGGGCTTTTCAGCTGGATCCGCAAGCCTTAAGGGCTGATTCTGAGGCCAGAGTGCTGTATAGGACATTTGCCATTCTATGGGTCTGCTGTGTATCTCACTTCCCATGTTGGATCGTTCTCTTCCTTTTTGATTCTATCAGCTAGTATGTGCCCACACTAGTCTTGTTTAAGTGATCCCTTTGGTTCTTAGTCCTATCATTATGATCAATTGTGAACAGAAATTGATCACTGGGACTAGTGAGATGGCATTGGTACATGCCACCTTGATGGGATTGAATTCGAATCCCCTGGTATGTTTCTAACTCTACCATTTGAGGTAAGTCAGCTTGAGGATGTCCCGAATAGCACATCTCTTCCCTCTCTTATTCCCACTCTTATATTTAACAGCAATCACTTTTCAGTTAAGTTTCAGCACTTAACAAGAATTGTGTATTGATTACAGTATTCAACCAAAAGTATTAAGTAGAACAAACAAAAAAAATACTAAGAGGGATAACATATTAAGTTGTTCATCAACAGTCAGGGTGAGGGCTGATCAAGTCACCGTTTCTCATAGTGTTCATTTCACTTTTTTTTTTTTTTTTATCTTTTATTTAATGAATATAAATTTCCAAAGTACGTCTCATGGGTTACAATGGCTTTCCCCCCCATACCGTCCCTCCCACCCACCACCCTCCCCTTTCCCACTCCCTCTCCCCTTCCATTCACATCAAGATTCATTTTCGATTATCTTAGTATACAGAAGATCAGCTTATTATACCTTAAGTAAGGATTTCAACAGTTTGTTCCCACACAAAAACATAAAGTGAAAAATAATAGATGATTTTTTTTTAAATGATGATGAAATCAGATCAGACCTATTGTCATGTTTAATCCCAGTGAGAGTCAAGTTGGGAATTGATAGTTTCTTTTTTTTTTTTTTTTTTTAACAGAAGATCAGTTTAGTGTACATTAAGTAAAGATTTCAACAGTTTGCACCCCCATAGAAACACAAAGTGAAATATACTGTTTGAGTACTCATTATAGCATTAAGCCTCAGTGTACAGCACATTAAGGACAGAGATCCTACATGAGGAGTAAGTGCACAGTGACTCCTGTTGTTGACTTTACAAATTGACACTCCTGTTTATGGCATCAGTAATCTCCCTATGCACCAGTCATGAGTTTCCAAGGCTATGGAAGCCCCTTGAGTTCTCCGACTCTTATCTTGTTTAGACAAGGTCATAGTCAAAGTGGAGGTTCTCTCCTCCCTTCAGAGAAAGGCACCTCCCTCTTTGAAGACCTGTTCTTTCCACTGGGATCTCACTCACAGAGATCTTTTTGCCAGAGTGTCTTGGCTTTCCATGCCTGAAATACTCTCATGGGCTTTTCAGCCAGATCCGAGTGCCTTTAGGGCTGATTCTGAGGCCAGAGTGCTATTTAGGACATCCGCCATTCTATGAGTCTGCTGAGTATCTCACTTCCCATGTTGGATCACTCTCCCCTTTATTTATTCTATCGGTTAGTGTTAGCAGATACTAGACTTGTTTATGGGCTCCCTTTGACTCTTAGTCCTTTCATTATGATCAATTGTGAACTGAAATTGATCACTTGGAATAGTGAGATGGCATTGGCACATGCCACCTTGATGGGATTGAATTGGAATCCCCTAGTATGTTTCCAACTCTACCAATTGGGGCAAGTCAGCCCGAGCATGCCCCAAATTATACATCTCTTCCCTCTCTTATTCCCACTTTTATGTTTAACAGGGATCACATTTCAGTTAATTTTCAACACTTAAGAATAACTGTGTGATAATTACAGAATTAAACCAGTCATATTAAGTAGAACAGACAAAAAAAAAATAGTATGAGGGATAATGTATTAAGTTGTCCATTAGCAGTCAGGGCTATGCTGATCAAGTCACCATTTCTCATAGTGTCCATTTCACTTCAGGAGGTTTCCTTTTTGGTGTTCAGTCAGTTGTCACCGATCAGGGAGAACATATGGTATTTGTCCCTTTGGGACTGGCTTACTTCACTCAGCATGATGTGTTCCAGATTCCTCCATTTTGTTGCAAATGACTGGATTTCGTTGTTTCTTACTGCGGTATAGTATTCTAAAGAATACATATCCCATAATTTCTTTATCCAGTCTACCATTGATGGGCATTTAGGTTGGTTCCAGGTCTTGGCTATTGTGAATTGTGCTGCAATAAACATTAGGGTGCAGACCGCTTTTTTCTTTATCAATTTAAACTCCTTTGGGTAAATTCCAAGGAGTGGGATGGCTGGGTCGAACGGTAGGGTTATATTCAGGTTTCTGAGGAATCTCCAGACTGATTTCCATAGTGGCTTGACCAGTTTGCATTCCCACCAACAGTGGGTTAGTGTCCCTTTTTCCCCACATCCTCGCCAGCATCTGTTGTTGGTAGATTTCTGTATGTGAGCCATTCTAACTGGGGTGAGGTGAAACCTCATTGTGCTTTTGATTTGCATTTCCCTGATTGCTAGTGACCTTGAACATTTTTTCATGTGCCTGTTGGCCATTTGGATTTCCTCTTTTGAAAAATGTCTATTGAAGTCCTTGGCCCATCTCTTAAGTGGGTTGTTGGTTTTGTTTTTGTGGAATTTCTTGATCTCTTTGTAGATTCTGGTTATTAACCCTTTATCTGTTGCATAGTTTGCAAATATTTTTTCCCATTCTGTCGGTTGTCTCTTCACTCTCCTGACTGTTTCTTTTGCAGTACAGAAACTTCTCAATTTGATGCAATCCCAATAGTTGATTTTGGCTTTGACTGTCTGTGCCTCCCGGGTCTTTTCCAGAAATTCTTTGCCTGTGCCAATATCTTGAAGGGTTTCTCCAATGTTCTCTAATAACTTAATGGTGTCAGGACGTAGATTTAGGTCTTTAATCCACGTTGAGTGGATTTTTGTGTAAGGTGTAAGGTAGGGGTCTTGCTTCATGCTTCTGCACGTGGAAATCCAGTTTTCCCAGCACCATTTATTGAATAGACTGTCCTTGCTCCAGGAATTAGTTTTAGATCCTTGATCAAATATAAGTTGGCTGTAGATGTTTGGATTGATTTCTGGTGTTTCAATTCTGTTCCATTGGTCTATCCATCTGTTTCTGTACCAGTACCATGCTGTTTTGATTACAACTGCCCTGTAGTATGTCCTGAAATCTGGTATTGTGATGCCTCCGGCTTTGTTTTTGTTGTACAAGATTGCTTTAGCTATTCGAGGTCTCTTGTGCCTCCATATGAATTTCAGCATCATTTTTTCTAGATCTGCGAAGAATGTCTTTGGTATCTTGATTGGGATTGCATTGAATCTATAAATTGCTTTTGGGAGAATGGACATTTTGATGATGTTGATTCTTCCAATCCATGAGCATGGAAGATTTTTCCATTTCTTGGTATCCTCTTCTATTTCTTTCTTTAAGGTTTTGTAATTTTCATCGTAGAGATCTTTAACGTCCTTGGTTAAGTTTATTCCAAGGTATTTGATTGTTTTTGTAGCTATTGTGAATGGGATTGATCTTAGCAGTTCTTTCTCAGTCATGGCATTACTTGTGTATACAAAGGCTGTTGATTTTTGTGCATTGATTTTATATCCTGCCACTTTGCCAAACTCCTCTATGAGTTCCAATAGTCTCTTAGTAGAGTTCTTTGGATCCTCTAAGTACAGAATCATATCGTCTGCAAAGAGGGATAGTTTGACTTCTTCCTTCTTGATTTGTATTCCTTTGATTTCTTTTTCTTGTCTGATGGCTCTGGCTAAAACTTCCAGAACTATGTTAAATAGCAGTGGTGAGAGTGGGCATCCCTGCCTGGTGCCAGATTTCAGTGGAAATGCTTCCAACTTTTCCCCATTCAATAGGATGCTGGCTGTGGGTTTTTTATAAATTGCTTTGATTATATTGAGGAATGTTCCTTCTATACCCAATTTGCTTAGAGTTTTCATCATGAAAGGGTGTTGAATCTTATCGAATGCTTTCTCTGCATCTATTGAGATAATCATATGGTTTTTCTTCTGCAGTCTGTTAATGTGGTGAATCACATTGATTGATTTGCGAATGTTGAACCATCCCTGCATACCAGGGATGAATCCCACTTGGTCTGGGTGGATGATTTTCCTGATGTGTTGTTGTATTCTATTGGCCAGAATTTTATTGAGGATTTTTGCATCTATGTTCATCAGGGATATTGGTCTGTAATTTTCTTTCAGTGCTGCATCTTTCTCTGGCTTAGGGATTAAGGTGATGCTGGCTTCATAGAAAGAATTTGGGAGGATTCCATCTTTTTCGATTGTTCTGAATAGTTTGAGAAGAAATGGGATTAGTTCTTCTTTAAATGTCTGGTAGAATTCAGCAGTGAATCCATCTGGTCCTGGGCTTTTCTTTGTTGGGAGGGCCTTTATTACTGTTTCAATTTCTGTTTCAGTTATGGGTCTATTTAGGTTTTCGATGTCTTCTTGGTTCAATCTTGGTAGATTGCATGTGTCCAGGAATCTATCCATTTCTGATAGGTTTTCCTGTTTGCTGGCATACAGGTCCTTGTAGTAATTTCTGATGATTCTTTTTATTTCTGTGGTGTCTGTTGTTACGTTTCCTTTTTCATCTCTGATTTTATTGATTTGGGTCTTTTCTCTTCTTTTTTTAGTTAGTTGGGCCAATGGGGTGTCAATTTTGTTTATTTTTTCAAAAAACCAGCTTCTCGCTTGGCTGATTTTTTGTAATGTTTTTTTGGATTCAATCCTGTTAATTTCTTCTCTGGTTTTAATTATTTCTCTTCTCCTACTAGATTTGGGTTTGGTTTGCTGCAGTTTTTCTAGGTCCTTGAGGTGCGCTGAAAGCTCATTTATTTGGTACCTTTCCAATTTCTTGATATAGGCACCTATTGCTATAAATTTGCCTCTCAATACTGCTTTTGCTGTATCCCATAAGTTTTGATATGTTGTGTTGTTGTCTTCATTTACTTCCAGAAAGTTTTTGATTTCTCTTTTGATTTCTTGAATGACCCAGTGTTCATTCAGGAGCATGTTGTTCAGTCTCCATGTGTTTGCATACTTTCTGGGGTTTCCTGAGTTGCTAATTTCCAGCTTCATCCCGCTGTGGTCTGAGAAGCTGCATGGTATGATTCTAATTCTTTTAAATTTGCTGAGATTTGCTTTATGTCCTAGTATGTGATCAATCCTAGAGAAGGTTCCATGCGCTGCTGAGAAGAATGTGAAGTCTGTAGATGTAGGGTTGAAAGTTCTGTAGATATCTGTTAGATCCATTTGGGCAATAGTGTCAATTAAATCTGCTGTTTCCTTGTTGATCTTCTGTCCGGATGATCTGTCTATTTCTGAGAGTGGAGTATTGAAGTCCCCCAGTACTATTGTATTGGAATCTAAATCTCCCTTTAAGTCCCTTAACATATCTTTTAAATAGACCGGTGCCCTGTAATTAGGTGCATATACATTTATAATAGTTACATCTTCCTGTTGAATTGAACCCTTAATCATTATATAGTGTCCCTCTTTGTCTCTCTTAACAGTTTTTGTATTAAAGTTTATTTTGTCTGATATTAATATGGCTACACCTGCTTTTTTTTGGTTTCTGTTGGCATGGAATATCTTTTTCCAACCTTTCACTTTCAGTCTGCATGCCTCTTTGTTAGAGAGATGTGTTTCTTGTAGGCAACAAATAGTTGGGTTGTGTTCTGTGAGCCAGTCAGCTAAACGGTGTCTTTTAACTGAAGAATTCAGACCATTAATGTTCAATGTGACAATTGATACGTAGTGACTTTGCCCTGCCATTTTCCCGGAAATATTTTCTAGTATACGCTTTGAGCTTCCCATGCTCTTTTACTGGTAGGTGTTCTTCCTTTCCCTTCTTTCATATTGATGGCCGTGTTTCTGTGTTTCTGAGTGTAGCACATCTTTAAGTATCTTTTGCAGGGCCGGACGAGTGGCCACAAAGTCTTTCAATTTCTGTTTGCTATGAAAGGTCTTTATTTCACCTTCATTCACAAATGAGAGCTTGGCAGGATATAATATTCTGGGCTGGCAATTTTTCTCTCTTAGCACCTGTGCTATGTCTCGCCATTCCCTCCTAGCTTGTAGGGTTTCTGATGAGAAGTCAGCTGTGAGTCTGATTGGAGATCCTCTGAGAGTAATCTGACGTTTCTCTCTTGCACATTTTAGGATCTTTTCTTTATGTTTCACTGTGGTAAGTTTAATTACCACGTGTCGTGGTGAGGATCTCTTTTGGTCATGTTTATTGGGGGTTCTATGAGCTTCCTGTACTAGGATATCTCTGTCCTTCTCCAAACCTGGAAAGTTCTCTGCTAGTATCTCACTAAAAAGGCCTTCCAATCCTTTCTCTCTCTCCATGCCTTCAGGAACTCCTAGAACTCGAATGTTGTTTTTTTTAATAGTATCCTGTAGATTCCCAACAATATTTTTCAGGTTTCTAATTTCCTCTTCTTTTCTTTGGTTTGACTGTATGTTTTCCTGTGCTCCATCTTCTAAGTCCGATATTCTCTCTTCTGCTTCACCCATTCTGTTTTTAAGGCTTTCTAATGTGTTTGTCATTTGATCTATTGAGCTCTTCATTTCATTTTGATTTCTCTTGACTATTACACTTTCCTGTTCTACTAGTTTCTGAGTTTCATTTTGACTCTTCCTTAAAATTTCATTTTCACGAGAAAGATTTTCAATCTTGTCCATTAAGGATTTCTGTAGTTCAAGGATTTGCTTTTGAAAACTTCTAAATGTTCTTATCATAAATTTTTTGAAATCCGTATCTTGCATTTCTTCTATCTCATCATCTTCATACTCTTGGCTTGGGGTGTTTTGCTTATTTGGAGGCATCATAGTGTCATCGTTGATCTTGCTCCCTCTATTTCTGTGTTTGTTACTCGGCATAGTTAATTCTTCTTGCGTCACTGTGCGCTTTTTTTTTTTTTTTTTTTTTTTTTTTTTATACTGTGTCCGTGTTAAGTGGACTGCCTGCTGTTGGAGGAGCCTTGGAGGCTTGAGATGGGTGCGGCCTGAGAGCTCTGCCTGGTTCTTCCAGGTTAAGGGTGTGCAAAGGTGACACCCTCAGGTTATGCGTGGTAAATCTCTCTCTTTTTATTTATTTTATTTATTCAGGGGGTAAGTAACACTGCAGGGCAGGGCTGTGCAGAATTGATGGTATTTAGCTTCCAGTCTTTGGCTCCTCTGGACTCCCACTGGGTTGCCTAGGCTACTGAATTGTAGTGACTCAGTTCCTTAACTCTCCCCCACTGATATGTAAATCCAAAGAGGAGGCCTGCTCTTTGTCTCTTGGGAATTCTTCAAGTCTTGCAGCCTTGTAACCTTTGCAAGGTTAGGGGGAAGAGAAACCCCAAAGCTTTTTTTTTTCCTTCTTTCCGGTAGTGAGTTTGCTGCACTTTCCGGCCCCCCTCTAGATTCTGACCCCCGTTTCCCCACCAATGTCTCGGGTTATTGAGCTCACCTCCCCTTCCAGCGCCGATGTGTGGACTCGGAGCCCTGAGCGTCTCAAGTCTCCCCGCTGTTTTCTGTGTGGCGTGCACTCTCCTTGGAGCACTGTCGCGCAGACCCTGGGGCTTCTGCGGCTGGGTCCCGCGACTTTGCTTCCGTGCTGTGGGCGACCTTGTTCTCCCAGTAGGTCGTCCGATTCACGCCTGCTCCATTCAGAAGGGTTTCCCCTGCAATTTTTGTTTGGTTCTATTTTCTGCGGCTACCGTAACTCCCCTTTTATTAAACTAAATTTTCCCGGACTATCGGTGCGCGCCCTCACTATTCCGCCATCTTGGCTCCGCTGCCAGTGTTCATTTCACTTTAACAGGTTTCCTTTTTGGTGCTCAGTTAGTTGTCACCTATCAAGGAGAACATGTGGTATTTGTCCCTTTGGGATTGGCTTATTTCACTCACCATAATGCTTTCCAAATTCCTAACAGGGATCACTTTTCAGTTAAAATTTAAACACCTAAGAATAATTGTGTGTTAATTACAGAGGCATCACAAAATCAGATTTCAGGACATACTACAGGGCAGTTGTTATCAAAACAGCATGGTACTGGTACAGAAACAGATGGATAGACCAATGGAACAGAATTGAAACACCAGAAAGCAATCCAAACATCTACAGCCAACTCATATTTGAACAAGGATCTAAAACCAATCCCTGGAGTAAGGACAGTCTATTCAATAAATGGTGCTGGGAAAATTGGATTTCCACGTGCAGAATAATGAAGCAAGACCCCTACCTTTCACCTTACACAAAAATTCACTCAACATGGATTAAAGACTTAATTCTACAACCTGACACCATAGCAACTATAAAAATTAGAAGTAACAGGATTTTTCTATAATACTGGTGTTCAAAATACTTTTCAGGGTTTACAATACACAATAAAACAAAAACACAACTAAAGAAAGAATGATAAATCTAGCTATACACTAATCTCTGAGATTAAAATTGCTATAAGTTAAGGGCCAGCATTGTGGTTAAGCTGCTGTCTGCAACACCAACATCCTATATGGGCAATATTTTGTGTCCCTGCTGCTCAACTTCTGATTCAACTCCCTGCTAATGTGTCTGGGAAGGCAGCAGATGACTCAAGTACTTGAGCCCCTGCCACCCCTACCTATATAGGAGACACAGATAAAGCTCCTGACTCCTGGCTTCAGCCTGGCCCAGTCCTGGCCATTGTGGCCATTTAGGGGGAAATCCATAGAGGGATTTGTTTTCCCAGTTCATTTGAAGTTATGTGTACCCATGTCACTTTGACTAATGAAATGTGAGGAGAAGTGATGTGTATTACTTCAAGTCAGAAGGCTTAAGTCCCACATTCTCTTCTTTCTCCCTCAGTGATTGTGGAAGTTTGTGTTAAGATGGAACCTCTGTTCACCAGATATCTGAATTAGCAGCACACTGTGCCTGCTAACTTGTTGCATGAATTAAATAGACTTTTATTGTTTTAAGTCACTTGAGTTGAAGGTTGGTTGTTACCCAAATGTAAATTTGTTTATCCTGATACAAGTTTAAATCTTACCTTTCTAATAGTGGCTTATGGTTTAATGTTGTAAATTATTATCTAGTAGAAGACACAAAGAATTATCACTTCTTCCTCTTATTAATTAATGAGGGAAATAGAAATTGAGGCATATACAATACATCCACTCAGTAGATGACCAAAGACTACAAGTCAGACCTCTTCCTTCTTGATCAATGGCTCGAATACCATATTGGAGATTTAGTTAATTTGTTAGTGCCAAATTAAAAGCATTAGAAAATTTATTCTTAACAAGATTGAGAAGGAAGAGCCCTTTACTCCTGATTTTGCGTACCTTAAAGAGGTATATAGTATATCCAAGTCTATGCAGGGATAATAGAAGCTTCAGTCCATTTAGTCTCTGCATGCTAGGACTCCTTAGCATTTATATTTATTTTAGGTGGCTTACTTATTAGGAAAATTCTCAAATATGTGTATCCACTTGCCATTGATAGAGTGCATTTACAGTGTTGTCAACTTTTCAAACTTTAAACCCTACAGGTCAGGGAGTGAATCAAAACTTAATTGAGAAAACAGAGTAATGGCTTTTTGCATCAATATGTTGTAAAGCCATTAGATATACTGCAATTCTCTTTGAAGAGTTACAATTTCTCCAATTGTAAGCTAGCACCTAGAGATCATTCTTTTCTAGTGGAAATGTATACAAACTCTTGTAAATAGTTTTGCTTAACATTAAAATATTAAAAATATTATTCTTAGGTGTTTAAATTTAACTGAAAAGTGATCCCTGTTAAATATAAGAGTGGGAATAAGAGAGGGAGGAGATGTACAGTTTGGCACATGTTCACTCGGACTTACCCCTAATGGTAGAGCTAGAAATGCACCAGGGGATTCCAATACAATCCCGTTAAGGTGACATGTACCAATGTCATCTTACTTGTCAAAGTGATCAGTTTAAATTCATAATTGATCATAATGATGGGATTAAGTGTCAAAGGGACACATAAACAAGACTAGTGTCTGCTAATACTAACTGATAGAATTAAAAAGGAGAGAACAATCCAACATGGAAGTGGAATACACAGCAGACTCATGGAATGGCAGATGTCCTAAACAGCACTCTGGCCTCAGAATGAGCCCTTAAAGCATTTGGATCCAGCTAAAAAGCCCATGAGAGTATTTCGGGCATGGAAAGCCAAGGCAGTCTGGCAAAAAAAAAAAAAAAAAAAAAAAAAAAAAAAAAAAACCTAAATGAAAGATCTCCACTAGTGAGATCTCAGTGGAAAGAACAGGCCATCAAAGAAGGAGGTACTTTTCTCTGAAGGGAGGAGAGAACTTCCATTTTGACTATGGCATTGTCTAAATAAGGTTGGAGTAGGTGAACTCAAGAGGCTTCCATAGCCTTGGCAGCTCATGGACAAGAGCCTCGGGAGATCACTGACGTCATAAATAAGAGTGACAATTGTTAAATCAACAACAGGAGTCACTGTGCACTTACTCTCCATGTAGGATCTCTGTCCTTAATGTGTTGTATATGTACTATGAGAATTACCGGTAAAAATAGTCTTCAAACAGTACTTTATACTTTGTGTGTCTGTGTGGGTACAAACTGTTGAAATCTTTTTTAGTATATACTAAGTTGATCTTCTGTACATAGAGATAATTAAAAATGAAAAATTAATGTGATATAATGGTAATTTATTTACCAACTTCTTAGTAAGCTGTGGTTTTGCATTTACTGTGCTATATATTGTCTGATGTCACCTCAGGACAAGATTTGCCAAAGATAGGTGGTATTGTAAATACATTTTTTTTAGTTAACTCTAAACATCATGTGCATACTGCTTCTGAAAGCACAAGGTTGACAAATAGGTGAAAGAAGAAAGGCTTACAAAAGTTGAAAATATATGCTCTAGGTGATGTCGGGTAGAATAGTGACATTCAGTTATTCTGCAAATGCTTACGGGGTGTCTGTGATATTCCAAGGATAGTTTTTGTCACCAGGAATAAAAGTGAGAGCAAAATAAAACTCTGTGGTTAGGAGCTTATATGACAATAGGATAAACAAGAAATACAAGAACAATTAAATCATAATACATTATCTGGTTCTGATAAATTCAGGGAAGAAAATTATAGCAAGATAGGGAAATGGAGAAAGGGTAGTGTTGTCAGAGTTGTCTCTGAGGAGATAACATTTGGCAGGGACATGAATGAAGGCAGGTGATGAGCTGTGTGACTATCTGGGGAAGATTATTTCAAGAAGAAGTTACAGTAATTATAAAGATACTGAGGCAGGAGATTGCTTGAGTCTTGCAAAGAGGCCAACAAAGCCTCATGGGCAAGGAGAGAAAATGCAGAAAATGGGAGTAGAGAGTAGAGGAGCCAGATCAGGTAGGATCTAATAGACTGCAATAGGGATTTAGGACTATTCTGTGTGTTTTTTTTTTTTTTTTGACAGGCAGAGTTATACAGTGAGAGAGAGAGAGAGAGAGAGAGAGAGAGAAACAGAAAGGTCTTCCTACTGTTGGTTCACCCCCCAAATGGCTGCTACAGCTGATGCGCTGTGCTGATCTGAAACCAGGAGCCAGGTGCTTCCTCCTAGTCTCCCATGCAGGTGCAGGGGTCCAAGCACTTGGGCCATCCTCCACTGCCTTCTCGGGCCACATCAGAGAGCTGGACTGGAAGAGGAGCAACTGGGACTAGAACCCCGGGAGCCGGCGCTGCAGGTGGAGGATTAGCCAAGTGAGCCGTGGTGCCGGCCCTATTCCATGTATTTGGAAACTGCAGGTCATCCAGGAGCACACTGATATGACATGGTCTCCTTTTGAAAGACTCACTCTGGCTGCCCTTGGGAGACTGGAAGTTGATTTGCCATAGCAGAAGTGGAAGAATGCTTGGAAAAAGGGGGAGATGAACACAGGAGATAGATGTCAATAGCTTAGATTAAGCTGGTAGAGGGAAAAGTGATTACATGCTGTATCATATTTGAATGTCAACCCAATAGGATCCATTTGATGAATTGAAAGTAAGTTATAAGAAATGGAGTGGAATCGTTGACGACTCCAAAGTCTTCCCCTATGAAAGTGGATCTTTTCTAGTAATGACTTCACTGATGGGGATCTTTAAAGGAACATGATTGGCAAGGGATAAGGGAGAGCACCCAGAGGTCAGTTTCTGATTTGATAAAGTTGAAATGTGCATTAGGTGTACTGTAGCATGTGTAAAGATTCAGAGAAGAGGTTTGAGAGGGAGATCTAAATTTGGGAGTCAGCATGTAGGATATATTGAAGATCATTGGGGTAGGTGGGATCACCTTAGTGCAGGACATCATGGAGGGGGAGATGAAGAGAATCTAGCAGAGGAGACTGAGAAGGAGTAGCCAGATGGGTAGAAAATAAATCAAGAAAATATGCACTGAATTTCAAGATACAAAAAAAAAAAAAACTTAAGGAAGAGGGAGTGATGAAGTAGAGCTAAAGACACTGAAAATCTGAGCTAAGAGGGTGAATGGAGACTGAGAAGGGGTGGGGATAGAGATGGCCTGTGGGCTCATTGTAACAGATACTCAGCAAGTTTTTATGATTCCATCAATTTTAAAAAGAGAGGGAAATAATGATGTGACGAAGCAGAAGATAGAGGAGGTAATCACACAGCTAATGCCCTGAGTAAGGCAGGAATGAAATCCAGTATGTGGGAGGATACAAGCAGAACAAGGAGAATGAATCCATTGAGTCACTTGTAGAGGCAATGCATATATGGTTATAGATGTTGGTAGGATGGAAGAATTAGTGGCAGAAGAATGAAGAAGGTCTTTTCTGATTAATTCAGTCTTTAGAATGGGCAGAAGGTTATTAGCTTCAGGTAAACCATTTGTATTTGTCTCCTTCCCCAGTTTTTATGTCAAGGGCAAGGGTCATGTCTTTTTTATATTGATATCATTATCATCTGACACATATTAAATACCTCATGAGTAATTGTAAAACTCAAAGCAATCATAATGTTTAAAAATTACTTTGCGGGGAAGGTATTGAGGCACAGTGGGTTAAGCCTCTGCTTGAGACACCTGCATCCAATAGCATAGTGCACTTCTAATTCCTGTCCAGTTTACTGCTAATGAACACCCTGGAAGGCAATGGATGATGGCTCAAATGCTTGTGCCTCTGCCTCTGAGTTCCAGGCTCTTTAGTTACAGTCCTGCTTTTGTGGGCATTTGGGGAGTGAACTAGCAGATGGAAGATTTCTCTTCTCTATTACTTTGCCTTTCAAACAGGTAAAAATAAACGCACATTTCGAAAGTTTTTTTGGCTTCATTTTAAGATAACATAAATTTGAACATATTTACATTAATGCTTACTTATTTTTTATTTATTTGAGAGGCAGAGCTCCCATCTGCTAATTTATTCTCAAATGCTCACAATTAGTATAGGGCTATTTGCTAATCATTATCTTTTGGTATTCCTTTCAAAACAGCTGAAATTTTCACATTCCTTGTCACCTTTCACCTAGAAAATTGCATATAAGTGTACTTTTAAAAATTAGGACCATCATTGAAAGTCACATAATCGTTTAGAAATTCATTTTGATACCATAGGGAAAATGCTGGATGCTTGGATGTCTTTGATAGATGTATGCCCATTTATAGTCTCTCTGGTCTGAGAAAATCAATCCCCTTCTACTTCTAAAATAGAACAATTGTCGGTGGATGACCATCTCACTTTGATATAAGACATTAGAAATCAATCTTCAATAAGCACTTAAACTCTACTTACGTAAGGCAAGCACTGGGGCAGGTGTTTAACCTAGTGGTTAAAATGCCAGCTCCCCACATCAGAGTAACTGAGTTCAATACCCAGCTCCAGCTCCTGACTCTAGCTTCCTATGCAGACCACAGGAAACAGCAGTGATGACTCTGCGCATGAGATCTGGATCGAAGGGGAGCACAATTGCCAGACATATTTTCAGAAGGTACAACTGTGATCAGTGGTGCTAACTATAGGGAGCCATGACTTGATCATGATCAGTAGTGTCTAGAAATGGGAACAAACAACCCTGAGCTTTCTCTCAATAGAGCCAGTCAAACTGAAGTCATATGGTAACATTGCAGGAATATTGTAGAGGAATGAAAACAATGGTGGGTTTAAGATCTTCAGGGGCTGGTATTATGGCATAGTTACATTAAGCATCTGCCTGTGACACTGGCATCACATATGAATGCTGGTTCAGGTCCAGCTGCTCCACTTCCAATCCAACTCCCTGAAAATGCACCTAGGAAAACAGCAGAAGATGGTCCAAGTGCTTGGGCCCCTGCCACCCATGTGGGAGACCCAGATGGAGTTTCTGTTTCCTGGCTTTGGCCTGGCCCAGCCCTAGCTGCTGTGGCCCTGTGGGGAGTGAACCAGTGGAAGAAATATCTCTCTTTGTGTCTCCCTCTCTCTCTGTAACCCCAACTTTCAAGCAAATAAGTAGGTCGTCTTTTAAAAAGTAGGAAATAAACATTTGTTATCAGTCCTAAGGGTTCAGAATGAGCAGGAGGGCCATGGAAACATCCTAGATTAACTGGCATCAGAGAAAAATATAGGGGAGACAGGAAAGGGAGCAGTGACAGGAAGCAACAAAGTGGAATTGGTATTAGAATTAACCTTCAGGAAGGATAGCTCAGGGAGAATGAAAGAGAGACTTCGAATGTGGTCATCCTTTTGTAATTAGCTGCAGAATTGGGACTTGCAGTAATTCCTTGTACTATTTTGGACCCTGCCAAAACCCCTACTCCTTTTTGAGAGCTTCTGTCATTTTCAAGAGTTAGAACACTGGTCAGAAGAATTTTCTGGGATACCTATCAACAGAACACATCTGTGGGCTCTGCATGCAGAATCCAATCCCTTTATCTCTCTGTGAGCTGGGGATTCTACATTTCAGAGAGGCACCCTTTGAATCACCCTTTGAGAGACACTATTTCAGAATGCATAGTTAGGTTTTCCATATGACTCCTCCCTGAACCATTTAAATTTTGTAACTTTTCAGGAAAGAGATATTTCAAGGAGAATGGCAGTTTACACAGGCCTCTAATCTCATCTTCTTTCTTGCTATCCCGTTCCCTGAGTTGAAGTGGAACCAAAAGCGGTATGGTGACATTTTTCTACAAGTTTGAGGATTTTTTTTTCTGGGGCAGGGGATTCTTTTTATAAGGTTTCTCGCTGGTAGTCTCTCCCCATGACTATAAATTTCTTAGCTTAAAAAAAGTCCAAAGGTCCCAAAAGATAATGTTTGGGACTTCTTTACCTGTCATTGTTACTGCACTCCAAGCACTGCGGGCACAGCCTTGTCCTCTCCTCAGCAGTTACCCATTGACAGACAACTCATTTGAAGGAGAATTTGAAATTCCTGGTAAAGCCCCAGAATGACAACCGCATGGGAGAGAGCAGCAGTTTCTCTCAGCATTTAACAGTTCATACTAACTCCAGTGTGGTTTCTGTTCTTTGTTTCTAAGGTGAATGGGTCTTTATATTGACTGTCCTTTGTGACATATGAATTTAGAAAATGTCCAGATGTTAGAAAACCGGGGTCCAATGGAGGAAGCAGCTTTAGGTCCGGCTGCTTCTTTGGTTGCACCCCATCCTGAACTCTGATCTCTGTTTTTTCATTGCTGTCTCTTGGATCTGATACTTCTTACAGCATCACGAGAATTCCAATGCTGTCATGCTATTTTCCTGGATAAACTGCCTTTTGCTGTACCTGCATGACCCCACACCCTGATCCTGATCAACCTTGAAGAACTATGACTTGTCCCCAATCTCTACTTGAAATTCATCTCCTGTGATACTCATAGGAATGAGAATGAAATCAATGTGTTGGTTTCATACATCATTGATTCATAGGTAGATTTACCATGAGGCTAATTAAGCTTTACCTTTAGGGCTGCCATTTTCTTGGGCCACTACCAAGGGCTAGAGATGGCCCTAGCAGTGTGCTCACATATCCATGTGGTTTGAAAATATTTATAAAGGAACATATATTTTTTTAAAATGTTAAAAATACTTTTATTACATAGAATATAATAGTTATAACAGAAGTGAACAGTTGACTGAAAATGTTTGTAGAGAGCTAATGTGTGTGATATGGATTAATGGCCCAAGCATTCTAAACAGATAGATTTATCCAAATAAAAAAGCAGCTATTTTATTAAGATTAAACAACATTATATTGGAGTTTTTTTAAATGTGTCTGAAAAAATATTCACCAGTAAGAGCAGACCTTGGCCATTTTCAGACTGATATCTTGGGCTGTCAATCACCCTTGCTCTATTTTTATTTCCCCCCTTTTCATTACTTGTCTAGTCCTTTAAATAGTTTATTACACATCATTCACATGAAGAGAATTTTCACAAATTGATACATCTTATTTCTAGCTGAAGACACTGAAAAAAAGGTTTATTTTTTATTTTTATTTAGTAAATATAAATTTCCAAAGTACAGTTTATGGGTTACAATGGCTTCCCCCCCATAACTTCCCTCCCACCTGCAACCCTCCCCTCTCCCGCTCCCTCTCCCATTCCATTCACATCCAGATTCATTTTCAATTATCTTTATATGCAGAAGATTGATATATTCAGTAAAGATTTCATCAGTTTGCACCCACATAGAAACACAAAGTGTAAAATACTGTTTCAGTACTAGTTATAGCATTACTTCACATTGGATAACACATTAAGGACAGATCCCACATGAGGAGTAAGTACACAGTGACTCCTGTTGTTGACTTAACAATTTGACACTCTTGTTTATGGTGTCAGTAATCTCCCTAGGCTCTAGTCATGAGTTGCCAAGGCTATGGAAGCCTTTTGAGTTCGCCAACTTCGATCTTATTCCAACAGGGTCACAGTCAAAGTGGAAGTTCTCTTCTCCCTTCAGAGAAAGGTACCTCCTTCTTTGATGGCCCTGTTCTTTCCCCTGGGATCTCACTCTCAGAGATCTTTCATTTAGGTCATTTTTTTTTTTTTTTTTGCCAGAGTGTCTTGGCTTTCCATGCCTAAAATACTCTCATGGGCTTTTCAGCCAGATCCGAATGCCTTAAGGGCTGATTCTGAGGCCAGATGTGTATCCCGCTTCCCATGTTGGATCATTCTCTCCCTTTTTGATTCTATCAGTTAGTATTAGCAGACACTAGTATTGTTTGTGTGATCCCTTTGACTCTTAGACCTATCAGTGTGATCAATTGTGAACTGAAATTGATCACTTGGACTAGTGAGATGGCATTGGTACATGTCACTTTAATGGGATTGTATTGGAATCCCCTGGCACGTTTCTAACTCCACCATTTGGGGCAAGTCTGATTGAGCATGTCCCAAATTGTACATCTCCTCCCTCTCTTATTCCCACTCTTATATTTAACAGGGATCACTTTTCAGTTAAAATTTAAACACCGAAGAATAATTGTGTGTTAATTACAGAGTTTAACCAATGGTACTAGAACAAAAAAAATACTAAAATGCATAAAGTATTACATTGTACATCAACAATCAGGACAAGAGCTGATCAAGTCACTGTTTCTCATAGTGTCCATTTCACTTCAACAGGTTTCCCCTTTGGTGCTCAGTTAGTTGTCGCCGATCAGGGAGGTGTAGTATGGTCATATCCACGGCTCAAGGTAATATTTGCTCCTAGTTGCTTTCTCACCCAGTGACATGGGAGGAAGTTGTGAGGCTATAAATTATAACAGATTTGAATAGGTCCTATCACAGGATATATGTGGACAAACAAGCAATGTTGAAAACATATAAAGGCAGAAGTAGTTACTGTTAACTTTTTTCAATCATCAGGTGTATAAAGTGTTTTTTAAACTTATATAATTGAGGGGCAGAGAGAGAGAGGATGTGTATGTGTGTTAGCTAGATAGTTTTCATCACTGGTACACTCCTAAAATATCCACAGTGACTGGGACTGGGCAGGGGCTGAAGCCAGAAGCCAGGAACTCAATCCCCATCTCCCACAAGGATGTCAGGAACTCGACCACTTGAGGCATCATGACTGTTTCCCAAAGTCTGCATTAGTAGGCAGCTGAAATCAGGAGCTGAAGCTGGGAATCAAACCCAAGTACTCTTATGTGAGACACAGGAACTTAACCCATAGACTGAATGTCCGTTACAGGTGTATAAAATTTTAAGCCAAAGATTCTGTTCTCATCTGTATAAATTCTAAACAGAAGTATCTCCTATCAATAATATTCTTTTTTTTTCTTTTAAAGATTTTATTTATTTATTTGAGAGGTAGAGTTAGAGACAGTGAGAGGGAGAGACAGAGAGAAAGGTCTTCCTTCTGTTGGTTCGCTCCCCAGATGGCCTCAATGGCCGGAGCTGTGCTGATCCGAAGCCAGGAGCCAGGTGCTGCTTCTTGGTCTCCCATGCGGGTTCAGGGGCCCAAGCACTTGGGCCATCTTCTACTGCTTTCCCAGGCATAGCAGACAGCTGGATGGGAAGAGGGGCAGCTGGGACTAGAACCAGTGCCCATATGGGATGCCAGTGCCGCATGCAGAGGATTAAGCTACTGCACCATGGTGCCAGCCCCAAGAATATTCTTAATAATAAATATACCCAGCTAAAAGTGTATTGTACATAGCAGATTTTAAAGAGATATGGAGGGGCTGGCATGGTGGGGGAGCAGTTTAAGCTGCCACTTGTGGTGCTGGCATTCCACATGAGTGCTAGTTTGAGTCCCACCTGTTCTGCTTTTGATCTAGCATTCTGCTAATGGATCTGAGAAAGCAGTGGAAAATGGTGCAAGTTCCTTGGTCCCTGTCACCCATGTGGGAGACCCAGATGGAGTTCCAGGCTCCTGGCTTTGGCCTGGTCTAGCCAGGGCTATTGGAACCAGTTTGGGGAGTGAATCAGTGGGTGGGCAATCTCTGTTTCTCTTTTTTGTGTCATTCTACTTTTCATATAAATAAGTTAATCTTCACAGAGATAATAGAATTTGCTAGAATTTGTGGTATGAAGGTACAATGAAACACTATTACAAAAGAGATAGCACATCTAAATGTGAAGAGCCATGTTTTAAATGTTTCAGTTACCTGTAATAAAAATATGTTAATCAACCACTCTAGAGGACAGACTAAATTGTGCTTTCTCTTTGGAAAGTGTTATTACAACATTATGGTCATATGAAAAGGTAATAAAAGAGTAGGTAGCCAAACATTTTAGATAAAAATGTTTTTGGATTTGTGTCAGGTATTTATTAAATTTTTGTCATGTTATTTTCCTGGAAAATATGGACTTTTCATCAGCCTTTCAAAATTTGAAATTGCTGTGATTCCTCATTCTACAGAAATGTTCATTTTGTGCCAAATTATATAGTTGTGATTTTGTATTCTATTTCTAGGAGAAGTCTCTGAACTATAGGTTGGGGTCTGAGAAAACCTGATCTGACCTTTGTTTATATCTTCTAACAAATTTCATAGGATCTAGTGAAGTGAAAATTGCTTTGCTTCCTTCAGAATATTGGTTGTCCTGCTAGGAAGTAGTGGCCAGTTCACAAAGAAGAACTGAAAAGCTCAAGAATTCTATGTGAGAACCATTTCTGACAGCCTTCTCCAAATCTCTGCCAACTCTAGGATTTGAGTGACACAACAAATTATGGAACCTGTAGAAATAACTGTATAAGGCTTTTGCAGAGATAAAACTTCATAGTTTATGGAATTTTTAATGCTTTTTGCTTCATTAGATATTCAAAAGGACCCTGTAGCACATCAAACCAACCAGTAAGGTATGGAACACACTTAGATTCCTGGTTCTTAAGCTTGAGTACTTATTCTTGCCCACACATATTAAGGGACCTGCTGAAATCCTTGACAAATATTCTACTTTTAGAGGCAAAATTTTAAGTCCTTTAAAAGTGATGCCGAGTTGACCTCTTTTCAGGTAGAATGTAATCCACTTTTCTGGCACAGAGCCTTGGACTACATTCTGTCTTTATTGATAGCTGTCAAGAATCTGTTGATATTTTGTAGGCAAAATCAAGATTGCATAATTCTTTGTTTACAAAACTGCAAAGTACAAAAATACGTGGGAAGAGGTACTACATAGGAATGAGATGATACTTTGTTTTTGAAATTTTCATTTGCTTCTTTAAAAAACAGAGACAGAACAGATAAAGAGAGATCATCTATCTGCTGGTTCATCCCCTAAATGTCTGCAAAAACTAGAGCTGTACCAGACAAAAGTCAGAAACCCAGAACTCAAACTGAGTCTCCAGTGTGAGTGGGCAGGGCTCAGTTAGTTGAGCCATCACTTGCTGCCTTCCAGAATGTGCTGGAAATTGAAGCAGAGTGGGGACTCAAACCCCAGAACTCCATTCCAATATGGGATACAGACATCCCAAGTGGCATCTTTACCACTGTGCCAAACTCCCACCCCAAGATAATTCTTTATAATATATTATAACATTATGTCATCTTTCCTATTGAATCACTCACTTGCACTCTGGGCATGGTTGGGATGAAGATGGAGGTGAAGAAATAAAATGTAGGAACAGGATATTCATGGTTGTTCTGAAAAACCATCCTCTCTCCATGTTCCTGTCTTTTCTTTCCTTCTTCCCTTGGGGGATATCCACTTGTTGTTGGTGTTCTTTTTAATACACTTTGAGGTACTTAGTGATATTTCTGTTTGCATGTTTTTGTCACTTGCAATTGCCTGTGTTTAAATCTCTAGGAAGTTGTTCATCTACTCCTTAAAGAAGAGTACTTGAGCTCTCTTATTCTCTGGTACATTGTGCAATGTCCACAGTGTTACTACTAAAACTGAGTGAATGAAATGGTGAAGAAGAGCGAAAGAACATGCACGGTCAGCATGAAAATGTACTGCAAATAAAATAGTTTGCCCTTCAGGGTCCCAAAGTCACAGATCAGAGTGATGTCTATCATTCTCTTCCTTGCTGTATCTCCCTATTATTTCTTTTGTATGGATTAATCTCTGCAGTGAGGTCTATAAACAGCCTCTTTCTGTTTTTTGCCTTCCATATCCACCACAATGCCTTGCTTACTTTGTCAGCCACCAAACTGACCTCCAAGTGTTTTTCAGTCTCTTCTCCATAATCAAATTTATGCACTTGTGGGGATTCAGCTTGACATGACCACAACCACTTTCGTCATAACTGAAATCTTGCCCCTTAGATAATGCTGATGATCATCCTAAGCCTTATGGGATAAGGAAAGTCATTAAAGTAACCAGGTGGGCTTGTCTCACAGGGCTGAACTCTGAAATGTCCCTTAGCTAATGCCCGGAATGTTAATATTTTTTGGGAAGGTCGATGTGCACTTAAGTTAGCCAGGGGACACCTGGCTGAACATATAAACTGTTTATTACTGACTGGGGACATGGAATTCCATGTCTCACAGAGCAGGGGTGGGACAAAACCATGTGTCTGTGAGTAAGCCTCTCCCCCACCATAATGTGTGACACATTGAGTAATCCTCAGTTTGGAAACCTGTTTCTTTGGTCTCTCTGCACTTCTGCCTTTAGCGGTTGGTTCTTTTGTATTGTCATCTCCTAAACAGCATTTCTTTCAGATTAATTATTATTATTAATAATTATTAATTTCCAAAATTACTTCCTCATTCAGTCCATTTGCCTGCTGAAGATGGCTCCCCATTTACACTGGGATGGAGGTGCAAAGTTGTCGATGATGTCCCACTGCCTTTCTCACTTGATTGCTTTGATTCTAATGTGCTGTTCAAGTAAAACTGAAATTTGACCTGTCTCTTGCAATGTTCTGCTCCTCAGAGATCTGCATCCCCCTCTCCGATCTCCCTGGAATACTTTCTTCTATCTGTGCACAAGCTTCATTTTTAGTGGTATTCCCTCTATGAAGAATTTCTGCTTTAGATTCCCGTGAATTCCTGTGGCTCTCTCAGGCCACTAAGCATATTCTATCTGGTATTGTATATATCGATGTATTTGTTTCAAACCTATAAGAAGATAGTTAAATTCTGTAAGAATATTTAATAATGTTTACAAAATATTTACAAAAATATTTAGCAATATTTACATATTGATAGTTTGAATAATAACACATGGAGCTAAGGCATATAATTTATATTATTTATTTACTTTTTTAAGCTAACTATTAAACAGAGGCAAGTGACTGGGACAGTTCAGAGAAAAAAGGCATTTCTACCAAATGCTGTCATATATATATGACATTGCTTGGTATCTGAGGGAGACTGATTTCAGGATAGCCTGTAATACTAAAATCCATGAATGTGCAAGTTCTTATGGATAATCTACACACATTATACCCTATACTTTAAGTATTCTATAGATTATCTGTGATATGTGTGTGGTACAATGTAAGTGCCATATAAATATTTGTTTTACTACAATGTTCAGGAAATAATGACAAGAGTAAAAGTACATCCATATTTAGTACACAGATAACCATCACAGTCCTAAATACATAGAACACAGCAGCAATAATGTGACACTTTGAATCCGTGGTTGGATGAATCCACATATGCAGTACACAGAGATAAGGAGGGCTGTGTATGTGTTTGTGTATATATATCATAAGATACATATATAAATAAATAATCAGAAAGATAAAACAGGAGCAATTCGGGCTGCTTGAAAATACTTTACTCCTTTGTCTCTGACCTAATTCATTCATTCAATTCATATCCACCACCAGCTCCATTTCCACACAGCCCTAAAGTATTCAGTCCTGCTAAAGCTGGTGTGAGAATTTTTGTACCTCTTAATATAATCAATAAAATAGCACTCATCTTGGACTGGAGGTCGGCATCATGCAGGATGAGGAAGGGCAGAAACGATGGAATGTTTTCCTTGAAGGAACAGTGCTGCATACATAGCTGAACTGATAAAGAAGAATTTTGGGCCACAAAATCAAAAATGGCATGCTGAGATTGTCTGCAGTGTTTTCTTTCACTGTTTTATCAGATTAACCTAGATTTACTGTGAAGCCAAAGGAGTTTAGCTGATGTTTTAGGATGTCACACTTGGAAGGACTCTGAGCTAGACTATGGCCATGTTGTGTTTGTAGTTTTGTATTCTTACACTCCAGGCCTTGCTGCTTCCCTCCCTTGCCAAGTTGTAGAAGTTTCAATTCCCACAAAGCATAGATCTACCCCGTGCCTTCCTCCGTGTGGGGTCCTGACGTTGCTAACATTTGAACTGCACTGACACTAAGGAGCTATGAGCTTTTTGTTTACGTTTTGATTGAGCTAAAAGTCCCTGTGGTCTTGTCTTTCTACATTTTTACTTCTTATTTGTCAGGGCAAAAACAATAGAAATAACAAAAGATATATATTTTCACAAAACAGCAATTGGACACTATCTGTTATAATTTTAACCAGGAGCAAAGCAACAATTTGTCTGCAAAATTAGGGAGATGATTTCCATATTATACTGAATTTAAAATGAGAATAATACACAAATCAGAACAAGGATGATAGGAAGAAGGCCAGGAAAGGACAGCATATAAACACTACTATAAATAGCTATTGGGAAAGAACATATGCAATGCCCTAGACAAGGGGGGTATTGCTAATGGCTGGGAAACAATTCTCTGTGGTTCTTGAGTGTTTTTGCACATTATGTGAGCCATTAACTTCCCTTTGTTCTGGCCTGTTTGGTCCAGGTTGTATGGATACCAAACATCCTTGGAAGATACAGCGTCTCCTGTTGGAACAAAGGGAAGGACTGCTTACTGTCTCCTATAAAACGTTGGGTTTCTTTTTAGTAGTACAACCCACTGCCTTTGCAGAATCATGTGAGTCTATTGTTGACATCACTGTGGGAGTTGGAGGCAAGGAAAAGTGACACAAATGTGCTGATGCCCCTGCTGCTTCCTGTGATGTGAGAAGTAATGGTCTTTGTTTCTGAGCCAGGAGTCTTGTATTTTCTTCCAGAATCACAGAACTGTTGCTGACTAACTTGCTATAGATCACACAGGTCTTGACAATTACACAATGACCTTAAACAACACAATTCAAAAATATCCAAGCCAAATAGAATAGATCAACACTATAACGAACATTTAGTAGAAAGTAAAATGTAAAAATCTGTGTTTTAATATCTTACATTTTTAGTGATCAGGAAAGGTAAAATAAAATGAGATATCTTCTTTTTACCCATTAGATTGACAATAAGTAAAAATAGTAATAGAGTCAGATGTAGAGAAGAAATGGAGAGAGAGATATTCTCATGCATTACTAGGGAAAGTAGAAATAATACAAGTTTAGAAAATGTAGTGTTTGTTAAATTTATTTAGCAAGCTATCAGTGAAAAGTAAGTCCCCACTGACACACACACTTTTTATATACATATAATACACAGAAACAAATAGATATGTTTGCGTGGTATGTGCGTGTACGTATGCATACCCAGAAACTATTGTGACATTGTTTGTTAGACCCAAACTTGGAAACAACTTATATGTCCTCCAATAGAAGAATATTTAGATATGGCTAGTTACTCCATGCCATGATATAGAAGGCAATTACAAGAAATCAGTTTGATCAGTATGTATTAACTTTAACAGATGCCCATGAAATAGTTAAAAATTAAAGACATACTGTTGATGTACAATGTAATACTTTATCCATTTTAGTATTTTTTTTTGTTCTAGTACTATTGGTTGAACTCTGTAATTAACACACAATTATTCTTAGGTGTTTAAATTTTAACTGAAAAGTGATCCCTGTTAGGAATTTGGAAAGCATTATGCTGAGTGAAATAAGCCAGTCCCAAAGGGACAAATACCATATGTTCTCCCTGATCGGTGACAACTAACTGAGCACCAAAAAGGAAACCTGTTAAAGTGAAATGAACACTATGGGAAACGGTGACTTGATCAGCCCTTGCCCTGACTGTTGATGAACAACTAAATATGTTATCCCTTTTAGTATTTTTTTTTGTTTGTTCTACTTAATACTTTTGGTTGAATATTGTAATCAATACACAATTCTTCTTAAGTGCTGAAACTTAACTGAAAAGTGATTGCTGTTAAATATAAGAGTGGGAGTAAGAGAGGGAAGAGATGTGCAATTCGGGTCATGCTCAAGCTGACTTACCTCAAACAGTAGAGTTAGAAACATACCAGGGGATTCGAATTCAATCCCATCAAGGTGGCATGTACCAATGCCATCTCACTAGTCCCAGTGATCAATTTCTGTTCACAATTGATCATAATGATAGGACTAAGAGCCAAAGGGATCACATAAACAAGACTAGTGTCTGCACATACTAGCTGATAGAATAAAAAAGGGAGAGAATGAACCAACATGGGAAGTGAGATACACAGCAGACCCATAGAATGGCAGATGTCCTAAACAGCACTCTGGCCTCAGAATCAGCCCTAAGGCACGCAGATCTGGCTGAAAAGCCCATGAGAGTATTTCACGCATGGAAAGCCAAGAAACTCTGGGGGAAAAAAAAACCTAAATAAAAGATCTCCACGAGTGAGATCCCAGTGGAAACAACAGGGTCATCAAAGAAGGAGGTACCTTTCTCTGAAGGGAGGAGAGAACTTCCACTTTGACCATGGCCTTGTCTAAATATGATCAGAGTCGGTGAACTCAGGGGGCTTCCATAGCCTTGGCAGCTCATGACAAGAGCCTAGGGTGATTACTGATGCCATAGACAGGAGTGTCAATTTGTTAAGTCAACAACAGGAGTCACTGTGCACTTACTCCTCATGTAGGATCTCTGTCCTTAATGTGCTGTACATTGTGATTTAATGCTATAACTAGTACTCAAACAGTATTTTTCACTTTGTGTTTCTATGTGGGTGCAAACTGTTGAAATCTTTACTTAATGTATGCTAAACTGATCTTCTGTATATAAAGAGAAATGAAAATGAATCTTGATGTGAATGGAAGGGGGGAGGGAGTGGGAAAGGGGAGGGTTGCGGGTGGGAGGGAAGTTATGGGGGGGGAGCCATTGTAATCCATAAGCTGTACTTTGGAAATTTATATTCATTAAATAAAAGTTAAAAAAAAAGACATAATGTAAAAACTATTCCATTCTTATTTTAAAAAGAATAAGCATAATATGGATAATTTGTGTGTGTGTGTGTGAGACAGAGCTTTATTGTAACCTGTCACAATAAGAAACTAAGGGTTGAACATATTTAACTCAGTGGTGACTGCAAATTGACTTTCCTCTAGTGCTGTGAAAGGAGCTAATAGCTTACATTGCTTTAACATCTCAATCTAAGTAGCAGATTGGTCCAGGACACACTTAAATTCTGGAATCATACAGACCATAGTTTCTATCTTGATTGGATAGTTGACCGCTAAATGAACTTGAGCAAGTCATTTGTTCTTTCTTAGCCTCTGTTCCTTATATGTTAAACTATAAATAATGGTACTACCTACCTCACGTACCTATGAAAACTAATTTACAGATATCATATGACCTAGTTACACAGTTCTCTCATAAAGTCAATGATGGTGTCAATGAGGAAGTTTAACAATTACTGAGCATTTTTTATGTGATTTGTCTCAGTAAGTAACAGATGGTTTTATTTGATCTTGTGATTTTTAAATTCATATTAATGACGTGGCTACCTGTAAAGGAATGATGGTACCTCAGATTTCCATGTTAATTTTCTGTATAAGCATATTCAAGTAGCAAGTGACCAAAGGTCTTGGCGTGCCCAGAAGGCAAAGTGTGCACATGTTGCTTGTTGTCAGTGAAGGATGTTGGCGCTGTGGCCAGTAGGTGGCTTAATGGGTGTGACAAAGCCTCAGTAATGCATCTGGGGGAACATTGCAATGTTTACACTAAAGCAAATAAAATAGTGCTTTTGTTTTGTAAATGAAAAATAATCACCCCACACCTTTCTTAAGTAAAAACAATTGTTTCTTGTCAAATTGAACATACAACCCTCTAAAAATTTTTTGGAAGGCCATCATGCAAGTCTTTATTGCAAGAACATCAGAGAAATAAAGCACTGAGCCACTTATCCTCTGTTTAAATTTATCAGCTCCCCAGTGCCGCAGCCCAAGAGCTATTTATAGGTGTTATTTCTCCTTTAAATCCTTTCCTTGTAGGGAATGAGCTAGATCAGGAAAAGCCCATTTCATTCAGGGTTGCATTGGCTGCCAGAGGATCACAGTTTTGAATTAATCAGGAGTCTGATTACTTTCCCTGAAACTATTCAAGTAGTAATGATTTCGCTGTCAGCACTTAATGAGCATTTCCTTTGGATTGATAGTCTTCATTGTTTTATTCACATACTTAACAATTTTTGATCAACAGTTTAGATAAGAATGGAATATTTGTTTCCAAGACTAGTGGGAAAACAGATAGGACAATAGAATAGCTAGTATAACTTAGAAACTGGAAAACTAGCAAGCTAATATATGAGTGCAAAGCTGGCCCCTGGAAATCATGTATCTCCTGGTGTTGACATTTCTGTAAGAACTAACTGAAATCCTGGGAATCAGGCAATGCTATAGACTCTGTCTCTGCACCTCTGCGACCTAGAACAGTGCCAGGCACTCAGCCGCAGGCAGGAAAAGGGAGGGAGAAGAAGCCCCTACCAAAGGATAGCAAAGAAGGTTGTCAATTAAAACATTCATTTCATGCTGGAAACAAGCTGTGAATTCCTTTAAGTGCCAGAACTTCCATTAAAGCCTTTTATGAAATCTACAGTTACATGATGCATTATTTCATCAAAGACAGAATGTCACTTTTGAGGTGTAGAATCGTGGTGCATGCCCTTTCTGATTATTCACAATTCCTCTCAATCCCTTGTCAAGTGACAACTTCAATAGCTTTTTAAAGGAAAGGCACATGTGCACAGAGAGAGCCAGAGCATTTCTTATAAGGTGCTAAGAGGCCAGCAGGGATTTCAAGGTTAGCTCCTAAGACTTTGAGGGGGAAGAGGACTTAAAAAATTCACCTATTTCCATAAAATGCATGGCCTTTGGAGGGTACCACTTAAGCATTCTAGAGATAAATGTTATACATTAAAAATTAAGGCCACCATAGCAGAGAGCTGGATCAGAAGTGGAGCAGCTGGGACCCGAACTGGCGCCTAAATGTGATGTCTACACTGCAGGTCGTGGCTTTACCCACTACACCACAGTGCTGGCCCGAGGATTCATTCTTGGGAGCAGATATGTGTCACAGCAGGTTAAGCCACTGCCTGGGACACTGGCATCCCGTATTTGAGCGCTTGGTTCAAGTCTCAATTACAGTCTCTGATTCAGCTTCTCAGTAAGGCACATCCTTGGAAGTAGCAGATGGAGTCTCCAGTACTCAACCCCCTGCCATCCGTGTGGGAGATTTAGATGGAGATTCTGGCTCCTGACTTTGGCCCATCCTCAGCTGTTGCAGGTATTTGAGGAGTGAACCAATGGATGGAATTTCTCTGTCTCTCTCTGTCTCTACTCCACCTCATCACTCCATTTTTCAAATTAAAAAAACAAATTTTTAGTAAAAGTTTCAAAAAAAAGTGACTGCATAATGAGACACATCTATTTTACCAGCAAATTTAAATAATAATCTGGCGTTGCACTGCTCCCTAATTCAATTTATAAATTTATGTGCTTTATTTAATAAAAATGAGATGCTAAAAAAAATTTAAGGCCAAGCTTTAGAAACCTTTTAAAATTTTGAATACTATAAAATAAAAACAAAAAAATTGATTCCAGAATAAACAGTTTAATTACATTAGTTTGTTTTTCAATCCATGAGACTGTATAGAGGCCAAGGGGTCAGAAATTTTCAGCCCTGTTTTCCAGATGGAGACACAAGCAGTAGACAAATCAGTGAGCAGTAAAGTCTGTCAATGAAACCCCCTCATATGGTAGTTAAGACCACAAACTCCAGAGCACGTTGACGCTTTCCAAATTTCTCTTCTTAGACAAATTCCTTAGTCTCTCTGTGGTTTGATTAGCTCATTCATGAAATGTGGACAAGGCAGTACTTTTCTTTTAGGGTTAATTTGAGGATTAAATGATTTGGTTTATGTAAAGCTTTTAGAAATACACCTGAAAAACATGATATTTGCCTTTTTGTACTGGCTTATTTCACTAAGTGTACCAGTCTACAATTGCATACATTTTGTTGCAAAAAAAAAAAAAAAAGGAATACACAGAGTACAAGAAAGGGTAATGCATGAGTGAAACTGACAACTTGAAATCTAATTATTGTGTATGGCCCCGCCTATACATCTAAGAAAGTATGGCCTTTCTGTTTACTATTTGTTGGATTCTTTATTTAGTGGAGGATTAAGCTTGTGATCATAAAGTAAATTGAAAGTATGCCATTGCAAAAATTAAAAGAAAAATAAAAAAGGAAGGAGGAGAAAGGTTAGAAAGTATCATTATGTTCTTAAATCTATGCATATGAAATTCATGAAATGTTCCTTTATATAAATGAATAAAAATATATGGTTCATATTTAATAAATATTCACAATTTTCGGAGGAAAGATAGATAGGTTGGAAATAAAGACAAATATGAAATTGGCACTTGCTTGTTCAGTGTGATGAGTTTGTATCTTTTGCGTCCAAGGTCCCAGGAACAAAAGATGGGA
Source organism: Oryctolagus cuniculus (assembly GCF_964237555.1). NCBI lineage: Eukaryota > Metazoa > Chordata > Mammalia > Lagomorpha > Leporidae > Oryctolagus > Oryctolagus cuniculus. Next base: position 60,600,786 of record NC_091434.1, on the reverse strand, counting down.
CTCAAAGCTCGTCCATCCAGCAAGTAAGACAGGCAATAGATGGACAGCCACTAGTGCAGATCCAGGGGATTTCAGGGAAGATATGGAATGCATAAATCACAGCTGTCTCAAGGGGACTATGCAGTCTAGTGCGACAGGCACTCTTGGGAAATGGTTGGCCACTTGCAAGTGTCATTGTGCTAACTTCAACTGTGGACTCGCCTAGAGAAGGAATGGAGCTGTAGTTCTCAACCTGTGTTCTGTGGTGGTCACTGATCATGGCCCGCCACAGGTGTGTGTGCCAGGGTGAATGCTAGCTGAAAACAGTCAGTGAGTTTGCTAAAAGAGAGTCGGTGTTTCCAGTTGAGGTGCATAGTTAGCATCCCCAGTGTATAGTCAAGCATTGGCTTGCGCTTTGCCTTCCGGAACAAGTTCAGAGGGAACTCATAGAAACAGTGACTGCCGCAAAGGGCAGCATGGAGCTTTTGAAAGGCAAGTGAGAATCTGCTATCTGGTGGTTATGACTGCTTAGTTGATTCTGATGATTTGCTTAATGTTGTTTGGGAAATTTTAAACTCTTCATGTATTTATTCCTGATTCCTACCCTAGTTCCAAAGAGTCCCAGGAGCAGAGTTGAGAATCACTGTGATAAGGTCCTGTGGCTTCGGGTGAAGTTTCAAGATTACCAAGAAATTTTCAGTGTGTGAATGTGGTCTTTCTGCATAGAGATTAGAATATGTGCTATTGTTTTAGTTCTAACACTGATTATGTAAAATCAAAACCGCAATAAGATATTGTTTCACCTCTGTCAGAATGGCTAAAATTCAAAACACAGAGAGTAACAAATGCTGGTGAGGATGTGGATGAAGGGGAAGACTTGTACACTGTTGGTGGGAATGTAGACTGCAGAAAACTGTGGAGATTTCTTAAAATACTAGAAATAGAGTTGCCATCTGATCTAGGACTCTCATTACTGGGTATGTACCCAAAAGGCTTGAACACATTATATCAAAGAGATACCTGCACCACTATATTCATAGCAACACTGTTCATAATAGACAGAACTTGGAATCGACCAATCTGTCCATCAGCAGATGAATGGCTAAAGAAAATGTGATGCATATACACAATGGAATATTATTCTGCCATGAAAAAATGACATTGTTTCATTTGCAGCAAAATGGACACAATTGGAGGATTATGTTAAGTGAAATAAGCTAAATCCAGAAAGATAAATACCACACATTCTCCCTTAGATGTGGGAACTACAATTTAAAAATAAAAAAGAAGAAAAAAGAAAGAAATGTCTGTGTCTATCAATACTGCTACAAATATAGCTTGAAAAACCTTGTTTTATACTTTTGTGAAACCAATGGTTAAGCATGTTATATCACTATAGTTTTAATGATCTATAATTACTTTACAATTTACTGTGTATTTTTAAAATTGTTATTTTGCCATTTGATTATTGTCTATAGCTGTTGTCTATATTCCCAATAAACTTGGGTCTTTTTGCTTTTTACTTTTTAAACTTCTTATTCTGTGAATTTTAAGCCTTTTCATTGTAATGTAAATTTAAAATATATTACCTCAAAAACTAAAAAAATAAAAAGGGAGCAGAAAGGAGGATAGGAAGGAGAGAAGGGGATGGAGGGACTAAAGAAGGAAGGGAATATCATATTCTATCTTTTTTAAAGATTTATTTATTTGAAAGTCACAGTTACAGAGAGGCAGAGGCAGAAGCAGAGGCGGAGAGAGAGGGAGAAATAGAGAGAGAAAGAGAGAGAGAGAGAGAGAGGGAGATTGATCTTCCATCTGCACAATCAAACCACAAATGGCTGCAACAGCCAGAGCTGGGCTGATCTGAAGCCAGGAGCTTTCTCCAGGTCTCTCACATGGGTGTAGGGTCCCAAGGGCCTGGGCCATACTCTACTGCCTTCCCAGGCCATAGCAGAGAGCTGGATTGAAAGTGGAGCAGCTAGGACTCGAACTGGAACCCATATGGTATGCTAGTACTGCTTTAACACACTACACCACAGTCCTGGCTCCAGATATTATTATATTTGTAGAATTGTTTCTACAAAGCTCATTGAATCTGTTAAAAACCAATTAAAATTAAACTAAATAAAAATCAGTTATCCATGGTGGGGTGAGCTGATGATGTAAACATGAAGTAAGTCCTTTTCCAATATTTAGACTCTCCTCTAAAACATTTACAAAAGGGGTTAAGGAAGAAAAAATAATTATAAATTATATTGCCATAAAAGGGCAGCAATTTGGGGTACAGCAGGGGTGGGCAGGTGAGCATTTCCCTAAACTTCTCATATAAGATTTTTTTCCCTAGTGATTATTTGTTAGAGTTTTTGAAAGTGTACCAGTACTAAACTGGTAGATTTTTTTTTTTTATAAATTCTACTCTACTACTCTAGGCTATGAATAGAAACTAATATTTACAAAAGTAGTTATTTTTAAAATGGCATTTAAATAATAGACATACATCAGTTGACAAACCAGAGACCCAACATTTTCCATATCTTGCAAAAAAAAGTATTGTATTAAACATAATTACAGTTATTTTTGTCTTCACTTGAAAGCATATTTTTGAAAATTCTATTTGTGTTCCAGAATTTAAATTTCTGTTTTGTGTGAACAATTCTACAACATAATTGATCTAGTTTATTAATATAGAATTATTACTGTATTGGTAACTTGAAATAATACACAGTGTATACATGTTAGAAAAATGTAAAAATGGGCCGGCGCCGCAGCTCAATAGGCTAATCCTCCACCTTGCGGCGCCGGCACACCGGGTTCTAGTCCCGGTCGGGGCGCCGGATTCTGTCCCGGTTGCCCCTCTACCAGGCCAGCTCTCTGCTATGGCCCGGGAGTGCAGTGGAGGATGGCCCAAGTACTTGGGCCCTGCACCCCATGGGAGACCAGGAGAAGCACCTGGCTCCTGGCTCCTGGCTCCTGCCATCGGATCAGCGCGGTGCGCCGGTCGCGGCGGGCATTGGAGGATGAACCAACTTCAAAAGGAAGACCTTTCTCTCTGTCTCTCTCTCTCTCACTGTCCACTCTGCCTGTCAAAAAAAAAAAAAAAAAGAAAGAAAGAAAGAAAAATGTAAAAATGGGAAAATAACATGTGATGTTGCTTTAGGGCAGAGAACAGTGAAGTCGTGGGAGTGGGAGTTTGAAGGTCTAGAGGCTTCAACTAGAACTCAGTTCTAGTTTAGAATCTGGTCTGGAAACTTAACCACATCACAGAACCTCATGAAGTGTCAGATTTCACCTATGCAAATAAGGTAGAATGTTCTCTGGAATATCTATTTTAATAGCTGTTATAATATAAATACATAACTATTATACATAAAATTATTATGTATAATGATATATAAAATAGCTAATATCTGAATCTATTCATGCCAGCCTCTGAGTTTCTCTGAGGATTTTGATACAATATATGTGAGAACACTGTAAAAATAATGTCACTGTTTAAGAAAGTCTGCTTTTAGGATCTCCTATTCTCATCTTCTTTTAAAAAATTTGTTTATGTTTATTTGAAAGACAGGCACAGAGAGACAGAGATCTGTCATCCACTGGGCCACTCCCCAAGTGACCACAGAAGTTGGGCCTGCGCCAAGTTACAGTCTAGCATGCAGGATTCAATTCAGATTCCCCATGTGAGTGGCAGTGACCTAAGAACTTGAACCATCATCTACTGCCTCCCAGAGTGCACATTATCAGGAATCTGAAATCAGGAGCATAGCCAGGATTCTAATGTAGGCAGTCTAATATGGGATGCAAGCAGGCCAAGATGTAGCTTACCAGCTGCACCAAATGCTTGCTCCCCTATTCTTTTGTTATTATCAATATTTGATTTAAAATTTTCTTTTTATTATATATGAAATACATGGATATAGTATCATCATAGAAAATCAAGCGTTGCCCTATTATACAGAGAAGAAATTGGAAGGCCCTTGACTCACATCCCTCCAAATCTCCCTTTCTTTTTAGTGGTATTTTCTCGAAAGAGAGAAAGAGAGAGAGAGAGGGAGAGAGAGAGGGAGAGAGAGAGTGAATATGAATGAATGAATCCAGACTGTAGCCATTAGTCCAGACTTCCATCTGGGTTTTCCACAGGAGTGGCAGGGTTCCAAGCATCTAGAACATCCTCCATTGCTCTCAACAGGTGCATCAACAGGGAACTGGTTTGGAATTGGAGCTGCTGGGACTTAAACCAGAACTCCAGCATGGAATGATAACAGCACCATTGATGACCGAACTGAACGTAACAGAACACCGGACCTTTTGTGGTATCTTGTCAGCAGTTTATGAGTTTCCATTCAGAAATGTTCTAAGTATGCACATATGCATATATGTGAATTATAATTTTATTTCATTTAATTAGGATTCCAAAATTTATTTAAAATAAATATTTTTCTGTTTCTCACCTAAGAAGGATGTGACAAAATAGTACCACAGTTATTTCAGGTAGACGATTGATGTATAAAAGGTTATAGGAGTTATAGAAGAGAGAGAATTGGGTTTTTGTGTCTTCAACAAGGACAAAACCCAAATAGAAATGAATGTATTTCAATTGTCATAGTTGTGAAACCCCATTGCGTTAACAAATGGGAAATTACACCTCATGGCAGCCAATCTAAAATAATCTCAATGTGTTGAGTACCACTGGCAGATCTGCCAACACGCACAGATTCTCAGTGTGATCACAGATTTCATTGGTCACAAACAGAGAAAAGCACATGATTGTGCTGAAAACGATAACAGTGCTGCCTGCCCAGAAATCACAACTTAGGCTCCTGGGTGATAGCAGACTATCACACCTGCCACTTGACAGGTGTGCACGGAAATTTATGAAAAGCTTTTCTAGCCAAGCCATCATGCTGCTGAAAAGAATGGTGGATTCCTTGAGCCTTGACATTTATTACAGCTTTGCCAGCATATCTGTCTTGTAATGTGTGATTTGAAAAACGATATGTCTAACCGTGATCTTAATAAGCTCATTTGTTCCAGGATCTCATTGTGCTTGCACTTGCTGATAGAAGAGAGAGGGCCAACAAAATAAATAACAGAGGCTTCTTCAGGAAATAACTGTACTTATTTCAATATGGAGACAGTCTTTATGTTTAACATTGCCCGTTGCTATACATAGAAAGGAGTTACAGTACTTCTTTGAGATGTTTCATAACTGAGGCTCCCATTTTTTAACAACCTGAATTTAAATTCACTTGGCCAAAAACACTGAAATTACATCATATGATAAATAGTCTGGTGGAGGTGCAAATTTGTTAATATTATCAGGTAAAATACATCTTTAAATATAAATATATTTTAAAAAAAACAGTATAATACAGAAAGAAAACAACATATCGATCTCCCAGAACATGATGGGACTTCAAAAAGTTCATGGAAAATGGAGTTAAAAGAAATTATTTTCCAAAAGTGTTGAATTACATGCATCTCCAAATGATAGCAATTCTGTTGTTTTTCTTCTCATTTCTCATACCAAATAGGACAGAGTAACTGTCTTCTAAATGCTGTTCAATAAAAGAATTTCAAAAAATGAGCACATTCCATTAAAATTATAAATGGTAGGATGTGTCTAAGAATAATAATTTTATGACTATCTTCTCTTGAGATCATTTAATAATTGGGCAGATCAGCATATTCCAGGAGTCAGAATTTAGTCTTTTAACCACTTTGTCATGACATTGTGGCTTTTCTGATCATATAAGAGAAAGTACTGCATATTTTATTACATGATGGGGTTTATAGTATTATCTACCATAGGAAGATAATTATTACTTCTTTTTTCTTTATATTTTCATATTTGGGGAATGGTGGTAGACATTCTCTGTAGTATGGTAATGCAACAAAGGAAATTGATTTTTGTTAATATTTTAAAATCATGGAGTCACAACAATTAATTAGGAAATTCCAAAAATAAACTGAAGCTCCTTTAAATAATATAGCACTTTACTTCTAAATAACCAAAATTACTTTCATCTACTTTATATGATTTTAAATGGGTCATCTTATCCAGAGGCTCAAAAACACAATTCCATAATTCTTATGAAAGTATATCTTAAGGATAAATCCAAAATGACCCCACATTGTATAGAATTTGCTCAGTAATATTCACATTAAGATGTCTCCACATTGCTTTTATCTCTAGATTGTAAATTTAAGATACCTCTTCCGTATGCTTAGTGTATTTGTACATGGTTGTTTCACAGAGAGTAACAAGATGTAGTAAAAAACATAAGGTTTGGTACTAGACATAATTGGTCTTACAATATCACTTACTTCTGTGTGGGTGGGTTAGTGGGAGCACATCACATCATAATTCTGAGTTTCTCCACATAGGGGTAAGGAGTTTGTATTTAAGTTGAGGATTAAATATTCTGAAAGAAACTAACTCATAGCAACTGCACAGCAAGCTGTATTTCCCTTTTGCATGAAAGATCATGCATCATTGGAATTTCTGTGTCTTTACTAATTAGTCCTAAACTTGTCTTCTGAGCACCTAGAGCGAAAGAACGTTAAGTTCCAAAAGGGCAGGAGCAGCCTACTATGTCCTAGTGAGTTATCCAGCATTTGACAGATAAAGATGTTCAATCAGTTGAATAAAAGAATGCATGCAGATGTTTCTGATCATTTATTCTCTTTGATCCCTCAAAACCTGGAAATCATATCTCATAGCTTTTTTATTGGCAATTTTAGATTCTTTAAATCCTTTGGCATCTCCTTAACATCCTCACTCCTAACCCTCTGATTTCAAATACAATTCACATTTATCTCCATAGTTTTATTAGGACTTATTTACATTTTTCACTACTTTTTCCTTTTTATTTATTCCTATTAATTGTATTAACCCAATAGGATACTAAAATAACAACATTTGCTTATTCTTTTCCTCTAATTGCTGTTCCAGTTGAACATTAAGAATTTCTCTTTGTTGTCCCCCTTAAAGCTATTTCAGATTCTATAACTTTTTATGATTTTCAATTATTAAAGTTATTTTTATTTGTACTCAGTTTAAAATACATATATTTCATATCCAAATTAATTTCATCTTGAAGTTGGGAATGGGACACAGCCTACTCTTCCATTGCTCCCCTCCCTCTCACTTCTAATCATTCTGTCTACTGAGATAAGGGAATAGATAAGATAGAAAAGGCCAGACACACCTGCAACTTTTTTGATATTGTGATTTTTCCCTTGGCTATTTCTGCTTCTCAGGTGATCTTTGCCTGGTGATTAGTTTTTCTCTTGATGATAGACAAATACTCTCACTTTAGTTGAAGGTACAGTTGAGTTCTTCAAATATCTTGTAGGAGCATCCTTATTGCTACTACAATTTTCCTGCTTTTCCTTTTTTATATAACCCAGAAGAACTCCCCATGGTTTCTCATTACTGAGGTTATTCTTTGAGCAGGTGGTCCTCTTCAATAAATTATACACAGTTCAGGCTAACAACCACAGTATCTATTTGAGCCACCAGAAAAGTAATCAAAATTGCCATTCCAAATGATGAAAGTGTTGAGCTCTTCTCTGCCCTGCTGTCTCTTTCCATCTCATTTCTTGCCAGCTGAAGCAGATAGAGAGAGAATATCTACACATTTGCTACTGTACCCATGTTCTGTTGAGGAATGAAATTCCCTTGGTTATAGCATCTTATTCTATTGGATATCCTCTACCTTGACTCTCTGCAGACTCTCGCTCTGACTACAGCCAATGTCTCAGGACTTCTAAGATTTCCTCCCTCTCACATCTCTCCTTACTGCTTTAGTTTTCATTGTGTGTCGCCTGTGGTGAGGGAGTTCTGGGAGAACTGTTGATGGTTGCAGAGCAAGTTTAACCATCTTCTAATAAATTCTAAAGTGGTTTCCTTTTCTCTTCTCCTCCATAATTTTGTTCTTTTCACATTGATGGATATGTGACATTTTATCCTCCACTCTGGATTCAGTAATTAAGTCTGATGACATAGGGAAAAAAAGTCTATCACCATTCCGTTAAATTTTTTAGGTTATGCTGTCTTTTTTCTCCTAAATTTCCCAACAAAATGATGAAATCTAGTTTATTATGAAATATCATTCTGTATCTTACTTATTGAAAGTGAAGAAATGTCAGGAAGATGAAAAGAGGAGAGAATTTCCAAATTTTTCTCAAAGAAATCACTATAACTATCAGAGGGTAGAGCCAGGCAAAAAATGGTACCAATGAAATTAAAAAAATTTTCAATATTTCATTAATTTAAAGTACTTATTGCTTGAGTATAGATGAGGCTAGCTTAGCCCCAGCTAAACAGAGTAAGCAGTACCCTGTCAGGAAATGCAGCAGATAAAAATCTAGGCAAAGTGTTATCATCACTAGTGAGAAGAAAGATGGAAAGGTAGATCCAGCCCACGAACAGATAGGAGCACTGAGTGTCACCTTTAATGCAACAAAGGATTTACATTCAGCCATATAGCAACAGGAGATCAAGTTCATTGCTAACCCAAATAAAAAGACTGTCAATGCCGAGATTTTCTCTGGCCTAAATTTTCTCTTTGACTGCTGAGTTCACCAGGATGCAAGGAAATGCTTTCCCGAATACAAAAGATACCTCTTCAGACAGCTAGAGCCCTCTCTACCTTAGGCATAAAGTGCCAAAAAAGAGATCAAATTCAATCACACAAGAAGCCCGGATGTTTATGAAGTAGATTCAGGTCAAGTTATTTAAAAAATTGTATTTCAGGACTTTAAGGTTGACAAAATGTACATTAATTTTTAGAAATCTTTGCATCAAATTAAATCAGTTATAAAGGGTTCACAGCATATAACAAATACAGACATTTATCTATATTTTAGATAGCAAGAATTTAAACATATATTCAAACATAAAATTAATATTAAGAACAAGTTTCTATAATATTTGCAAAATGGAAAATTCTCAAAAGCTTGTCATACAGACAGCAATCTCAGTTAACTGTTGGAAGACTTACTTCAATTAATTAAGCTAAGGAAAGGATATAGTGGTCAAGAATCAGAAGCTTACACAGGAGAGGAGTGAATAGAATCTTCAGGATGGTACTGAAGGGAAGGATGGCAGGTGTGCACTAACTAGTGATAAATCAGTACAGATGTGAGCTGTGGGATATGAAAGCCAAAAAAGATAAAATGGAGAGAATGACTCTTGGTCGATGCTGTAGGGAAGAATTTAAAATTGAAGACAAATAACCCAGTGATCCCACAGCTGGATATATATCTAAAGGAAATATGAGTACCTCATAAAGACATCTGCACTCCCATATTCATTACAACTTTATTCACGATTGCAAAGATATGGAAACAACCTAAGTATCCATCACTGATTGAATGGATTTAAAAATATGGTATATAAACACAGTAGAATACTTCAGTCTTTAAAAAGGAGATACTGCCATTTGAGATAAAAATGGGTAAAAACTGGAGGATATTTTACCAAGTGAAATAGACAAATGCTACATTATATCACTTGTATTTGGAATGGAAAAACATGTCAAAGGCTTAGAAACAAAGGGTAGAATGGTGGCTATCAGTGAGAAGGAGGGGACAAAAATGGGGTTGTGTTGGCCAGAGGGTACTAACTTGGAGTTGCGTAGGATGAGTAAGTCTAGAGATCTAATATGTGGCAGGGTGACTACAGTTAATACTCCGTGGTTTATCAAGACTTTTCTGAAAGAATGTATTTTATGTTCCCCCCTCCAAAAGTAACCAGGTATATGTATAACAAAAAAAAAATTTAAGCAAAAAAACAGACAACTATTAATTGGGGGAAAATATACAAGAAAAAATGAAATAATTTTATACTACATTTCTCATCTTTTAAAACTGACTTATTTGAAGTTATCTTCAAAACAAAATTCTGAGCTAACCTCCATCCTGGATGGAGGGAAAATACATCTATGAGGGACAGTATTGGTGGAAAAGCCAATCCTGTACAACCAAGATAAACAAACAAATCTTTAAAATGGAAATATAAAGAAAATGTGGCATATGTACATAATGAATACTTCTTAGCCATAAAAAGAATATTCTATCTTTTGCAACAAAGTGGATGCAACTGGAGACCATTATGCTTAGTGAAATAAGCCAATTCCAAAAAAGATAAATATGTTTTCTCTGATATGTAGTAATTAATATAGAATACAAAAATGTGTAAGAATTACACATCTTGTGATTTGACATCTTGTGACTTGATTATTGCTTTTAGTCCTTATCTATACTCCTATGGAACAGTGGTCTTTCTACTTTTTATTTGTTGAGCATTATGGTTAGTGGTGCATTACACCTGTAATTATAAAGTAATTTGAAATTATGGTGTTAAAAATTAAAGAATAAATGTAAGGAAGGAGGGGGGATTGAGAGAGGGAAGTTTGATGATCTCAGAATTTTATCTATGAAATACATGAAATTTGTTCTCTTTTAATCTTCATAAAATTTACAAAGAAAAAATAAAATGGCAGAATAAGTCTATTTTTAAAGATAAACTTTTAAAGATAAAGTTTTAGATAAAGATAATTTTAAGTATGAAATATCCAAGGAATTGATAATGATTACCTCTATAAAGAAAAACTGGAAGTGTAAAAGGGAATTCTGAAGATAGCTATTTTCATAACAAAACAGGGTTGTTGTGCTCCTATGTAATAGATACAAAAAGAAGCTCAGAGGTCTGCTTTCACAGTCGGGTGACAAGAGATGGTGATAATATCCTGTATATTTCTCTAAAACACTACTAGAAGAAAGGCTTTTGAATGATTTCACCACAGAAAACTTTGAGGAGATAGATATGTTTACCCTGATTGGACATTGCCCAATGCATATACATGTATTGAAATGTCACACGGTACCCCATAAATGTGTACAATGGTATGTGTCTGTTAAAATAAAATTTATTTTAAAGTGACAGCTCAATACTGAAAGAAAAAGAAATACTTGAAATAATTAGTGAACTACTAGTTATATTTAAATAGATACAGCTAGTATTTATTGAACTGCTTTCCTCTTCTTCCATGGTTCTAGAATTTTCAGCTGACCTAAAGAAAGTTCAGGATAAGGATTATATTTGGCTGCTTCTCACAGGAATAGGTACAGCTACATGAAACATGTGGCCAGAGAGATGTAAGCAGTAGAGTTGTCTAGCAGATTTCCAGAGTCTTCCTAAGAAAACCATGTGCATGTGCTCTTTACTTTCTTTCTTCATCTGTGTCCCTTCCTTAATCTTCATTCTCACCAATCTTGCAACTGATACTGGTTGTTGCCCTCATGCACTGCAATGCTAAGACTATGCACAATGCAGTAATGACTTGGGAATTCTCATCTGCTTAAACTACCTTCCTTCTTAAATACTTAAGCAACAACAGGCTCCAGAACTGTGAGACAATCATAATTGTTATTTCAAGCTACCAGTTTATGGTACTTTGTTATGGTAGCCTTAGGAAACTAATATAAAAGAGTAATGAGGTACTATTTTTCAAATCTCAGATAAAGATTAAGATGATTTCTACATACTGTCAAGAATGAAGTGGAAATTGGACTAATAATTGTCTGAAGAATTTGGCATGAATAAAATGCATGTATTTTGAACCTTTTATTCTATTTTCAAGAATTCATTTTTTTTTTTTTTTAGATTTTATTTATTTATTTGAGAGGTAGAGTTACCGACAGTGAGAGGGAGAGACAGAAAGAAAGGTCTTCCTTCCGTTGGTTCATTCCCCAAAGGCCGCAGTGGCCAGAGCTGCACCCATCCGAAGCCAGGAGTGCTTTTTCCTGGTTTCCCATGTGGGTGCAGGTGCCCAAGGACTTGGGCCATCTTCTACTGCTTTCCCAGGCCGCAGCAGAGAGCTGGATTGGTAGAGGAGCAGCTGGGACTAGAACTCTAGAATGGTGCCCATATGGGATGCCGGCGCCGCAGGTGGAGGATTAACATACTGTGCCACGGTGTCAGATCCTCAAGAATTCATTCTTAAAATGAGTAGGAACGCAGGAAAAATATATAACGAAGGGCATAAAATTATTGCTTGTAATAATATAAGATTATGCAGTATACCTGAAATTAGTGGGTAGTTAAATAGGATTTACTACTGCCTTTAATATTTAAAAGATGTATTTTGAAATGGAAATTTAATATACATATATTTTTGGTGGAAATAAATATTCACAGAAGATCCTGTCTGTGGAAAATTTGAAAACAAAAAACCTAATATGTGAATAGTGACTGTTGTCTATAATATACAGCACAATTTTTCCTTTTTGTATATATGCACGTCAAAAGCTTGTAAAGTGATAAATATGTACTTTTTGTCTATATGGACTTTTGAATTTTTTAATGAATAGAAACTGATGCAAATCATGTTTTTTTTCCTTTAGATTCAGTTTTCTTATTTATAAATTAAGGTACTGTTAGCTATGCTCACTATGTTTTCTGAGAAAATATTAAGGTTAAAGTTAGTAATGAAAAGTGACTAGTACCTTAAACATCGTTTTTCATATCATGGAAAGACAACTGTTTTGTTCCCCACAGTGTCTTTAAATCTAATCACATGTGTTGACCCCATCTTGATAATTGGATAAACATTGTTTCTGAGGAGGTAATAGAAGTCACACACACACATCTCACCTTCTCCATTCAGTAATTAAAAATGTCCAGACCCAGGTAGCAATCAACTCTGAATTTGATTCACAATGAAATCTTTCTTTCTCACTCATTGATGTTGGCAACAAACAGAGCCTGATCACAGAAAACCCTTATCTTTCTTCTCCCTCTCCCTGTCGTTACCTTGTTTCTTTTTGGGACTGGCTTAATTCATTAAGTACAATGGTTTCCAGTTACATCCATTTTGTTGCAAAAGAAAAGGATTTTATTTTATTTTTACAGCTGAGTAGTATTCCATAGTGTATATAAACCATAATTTCTTTATCCAGTCATCAATTGATAAACATTTGGGTTGATTCCATATAACTTTGCATTGTGGATTAAGCTGCAATGAACACAGGGGTACAAATAAATCTTTCATATACTAATTTCTTTTGGTTTGGGTAAATTTCCAGGAGTGGGATGGCTGGATCATAGCATAGGTCTATATTCATATATCTGAGGTATCATACTGTCTTCCACAGTGGCTGCACCAGTTTACATTCCAATTAGGTTTCCTTTTCCCCCACATTTTCACTAGCATTTGTTGTTTGTTGATTTCTGTATGAGGGCCATTCTAACAGGGGGTGAGGTAGAACTTCACTGTGGTTTTGATTTGCATTTTCCTGATGGCTAATGATCCTAAGCATTTGTTTCAAATGTCTGTTGACCATTTGGATTTCCTCTCTTGAAAAATGACCGTTCACGTCCTTTGCCCATTTCTCAACTGAATTGTTTTTTTATTGTTGAGTTTCTTGAGCTCTTTATAGATTCTGAATATCAACCCTTTATCAGTTGTGTAGTTTGCAAATATTTTCTCCCAGTTTATCAGTTGTCATTTACTTTGCTGGGTGTTTCTTTTGCAGTGCAGAAGCTTCTCAGCTTGATGCAATCCCATTTGTCAATTTTGGTTTTGATTGCCTGTGCTTCTCTTTTCTTTTCCAGTAACTCTTGACCTATGCCAATGTCTTGCAGATAGTCCGTCTTGAAATTCCCTGAGCATCTATTGGCTTCTTGTTCAGCTGCAGGAAGCAAAAACAGCAAAGCTTTTATTTTTAATGTTTTACATTTTCTCCTAATATTGTTATTATTTTGTCATCAAATTTTAGACTCAGGGGCTTTAAAAGCACGAGTTCATCTTAATTCTTTTAAAATTCTTTCCCCCTCATTCTCCTGAAATTTACCTTACACTTGCTTACTAAAAGCACTACATTGTCATAAGAAACAAGGCTTCTCCTGGCAGGAAGTTTAGATAACGTATTTGAGCTATTGTCCAGAATCCGCATAGTCCGTTTCTTCATTTAACTAGGGAGATGTCTGTCATGGAAGGGAAAGAAGTCAGGTACTCAATGTGATCTCTTTGTCCAGTGGATGTCTATTTAAATAGACTAACATCATTTGATAAGAGGAAGAAATGCTCTTGACAAGATGTCCCTGTCAAAGGATCACAGGATCTGTGATGCATGGCTCCCTAGAGGATTGTTACATAGGGTGCAAAACTGTACTGAGTAGAAAATTGAGATGTTTCACAGTTTAATCATGCCCTCCTGTTCCATGAGCCTCCTCTAAAGACCTTATCTATTATCATAGGCTATAGGTGGGTAAATGTCACTGCCCTTGATGGCTTGATTCCATTCTACTTCATCTGAGTCTCTTAAATGCCTAATAATTTTTTATTAGAAAGGTTTGATATTAAAATCTGAGTCAGATGAATCTGATTTCATATTCTGATCTCATGTTAGTTCGTTTCTTCAGCTTCTTTGAAAGAAAATTCATCTTAGATTGTCCTGTGTTAATAACAATCAGCTTTTTTCCAGGAATATTTTGCCTGCTTTCAAAATATGTCATACTAATACATTTTTGACCTTGATTCCAACTTATTGATGACTGGAATTACATTTAAATTTTCAGAAAAGCATCTATAGGTGCCATTTTGCAATTAGCTGATTACACATGTCTGCACAATTGTTTTGTTACACCAAAGATATTGTTTGGACAATAGATGACATGCCTCTAGCTCTTAATGGACTTGGTGTAAATTTATCCATACTTTTACCAGGCTTATGTCATTTTCCTTAAGTTTTTGTAAAGATTTATTTATTTATTCATTTATTTGAAAGTCAGAGTGACAGAGAGAGGGAGACAGAGAGAGTTCCCATTGGTTGGTTAACTCCCCAAAGGCTAAAATAGCCAGGGATGAGCCAGGCTAAAGCAATGAGTCAGAAATTCTTTGTCTCCCACATGGGTGGCAGGGACCCAAGTACTTGGTCTATCATCTGTTGCCTTCCCAGGTACATTAGCAAGAAGCTTATCAGAAACAGAGCACCTGGGATTTGTAGCATCACTGATATGGGATAACAACATCGCAAACAGCACCTTAACCTGCTGTGTGACAATTCTGGCCCCCTTCTTAAATCCTTAGAATCATTTTAATTTTTTTATTCTACCTCCTTGATAGGAATTTATTTGATTCTACTGATGTTAATTTTTATACATAAAGTCTTTGTTTTTATTCTTTCTTGGATATAAGATCTACCTAGAACCAGACCTATTGCTTGCTTGGCATCTGATAAGTATCCTAGCCTATTACTCTCTTTTTGCTTTTTTTTCTTTTCCTGACATTTTAGAATGCTAATAATTTGGCTTTCTTTATCAAATATAATTGGCACAATATTTCTAATAATCATCATAATGCAAATTGTTCAAGAATTGGCATTCCTTTTTGGCCAGGTTTAGCTATAAACACAGGCCCAGTGGATGTGAAATAAATTCAAGAGACATTCACAAGGCATTTTTGTCAAAAATGAAGTATATAGAAAGATTTTATTCTAAAGACTCTGATGGGGCTTGGATTGGGGGTGTGATACTAACCATGTTACTGGGCCAAAAAGAGTCAGGAGAGAGAGAGATACGGAAGTGGGAGAGGAGAGGGAATAGTTCCTTTTTAGTTTGAAAAATGGTGAGGCTTTAATATAGGAAGTGTCACCTTAACATGCATGGGGTTGAACTGAGTTTCATGACTAAGCTAGAGAAAGGCACTGGGGAAGAGGAACCCATGCAGAACTAAGAGACCAGAGAAAATGGCCAAATATTTGAGGATGCTTAAGAGTCCATAGGTTACTTGGCAAGCAGTTGCCCTAGATTGCCACACACACTGGCTGTTTTGTGTCAGAAGGAATATTTGATGGTTTTCTCAGCATTATGAGGATTGCAATATAAAGTAAAACCGCTGTGGGTATTTAAACAATCATTGAGTCAAAAAATGCCACCTTTGGGAGGTAGAGATAGTTAGCAATAGAGTTAGTTATCAATAGAGATAGCAAATACCCCTTGAAAACATATTCAGAACTCTACTCTGTTCCTTTTCTTCTCCCTTTCTAGGCAACCAAGAGTTAATTTTCACTTATCTGGAGCTGACTAAGGTAAATAACTTTTTCAATAGTATTTTCCTTCAAGGATCTTCTTTAACATGACACTAGGAATAAAGTTTATAGATTCTTGAACATTTCTTCATTATTCAATACTAAGCTAAGGTACAATCAAAACTTCATCAATAAAACATCCACAGGCCAACAAGAAACATTAAACTTCAGAAATGTATCTCTTTGCTAAACATGAGTGAAATGAATGAACAGATAATAAAGATCATAGACAGATTTAGTACCATGGTTTTTAAAAAAGCACACTTCATTAAATGAAGATAAAGACATTTTAGATTCAAAATTTTCACCGCTAGAAACAGTCTGCACACTTGAGAAATCCTATGTGCTACGCGATCTGACCACTTCTCCTCAGTCCTGCTGCCACCTTCATGGATGAGTCCTTCCCATTTGCCACTTTGATCATTGGAGTTAACTGCGAATTTTTCTCTCTGTAATTTTGCCCCATTCTACTACTACTCAGAATAGCCACAGTGGTCCTGTTGGAGCCTGAACTGCCATGTCCACTGTGTTCAAAATGCTCCATGGATGTCTCATCACCTGCAGGGTAAAGCCAACATCCTCCCTGTGATGGCCAAGGTACGGATGACCTGTTTCTGCTCCCCATTACCTTGCAGTCCCTGTTCTTAACATCTTTCCTTCCTTCACTCATCAATGGCCACACTAGCCACCTTACTATTCTTTTTTACATTTTTAAAATTTATTGTTTAAGGCCGGTGCCGCGGCTCACTAGGCTAAATCTCCGCCATGCGGCGCCGGCACACGGGGTTCTAGTCCCGGTCGGGGCGCCGGATTCTGTCCCGGTTGCCCCTCTTCTAGGCCAGCTCTCTGCTGTGGCCAGGGAAGTGCAGTGGAGGATGGCCCAAGTGCTTGGGCCCTGCACCCCATGGGAGACCAGGATAAGTACCTGGCTCCTGCCATTGGAGGATGAACCAACGGCAAAAGGAAGACCTTTCTCTCTGTCTCTCTCTCTCACTGTCCATTCTGCCTGTAAAAAATATAAATAAATAAAAAAAATAAAAAATAAAAAAATTATTGTTTAGATTTCATTTTATTTGAAGGGAAAGGGAGGGAAGAGGAGAGAGAGTGAGAGGAAGCGAGAGTAAGAGATCATTCTTCCAGCCATGGTTCACTCCCCAAATGTTCACAAGAGCCAGGGCTGGGCCAGGCCAAAGCCATGACCCCATAACTCCATCTGGATCTCCTACATGTATGACGTGGACTCAGGTACTTGAAAAGTCATCTTGTGGTGATGCCTTTCAGGGTGTGCATTAGCAGGAGCCTGGATCTGAAATAGAGTGGAGAATACAGCCAAGCACTCCCAAATGGGATGAGACGTCCAAAGCAGAGACTTAACTGCTACACCAAATTCCACCCCACCTTGCTATTTTTTACACAAGTCAGATTAAATGCTGCCTCAGGGACATTGAAATTGCTGTTTCCCTTTGGTGCTTATCCTCAGAGAAAGATCAGCTCAATTAATTTTCTGAGTGAGGTACTTCTCTAGCACAAAATCGAAACTTCCCACTCTTATTCCCATCTACCATTGTTTGAGTGTGTTTTTACCCCAAAAAATCACGTTGAGGCTTGGTGTTCAAAGTAACAGGGTTGAGAAATGGTTGGGCATGTAAGAGGTGAGTAGATCACGGGGGCTTCAACTTCACTGAGGGATTAATGTAGTTCCCCTGAGACTGGATTAATTATTGCAAAAGCAGGTTGTTACACAACTGCTCAGCTCCTTTGTCCTTTTTGGCACATTTCCACTTCCCTTTCCACTCTCTGTCATGTTGTAATCCACCATGAGGCCCTTACCAGAAGCTGAGAAAGTACCATGCCCCAATCTTTATGAGCCAAAATAAACTTCTTATAACTTACTCAGGCCCAGATATTTTGTTATAGTGACGCAAATGGACTAAGACATCATCCTTCATCAATATTTTTATCATTCTTTGCCTTTAAAAGATTTTAACTTTTTACTGTATTATGTATTTTTAAAAAATTTACAGTTTTACATTCTGCCTCCCTGAGCTGAATATAAAACCCATGAAGTCAAGGATTCTTACTTGTATTGATTTGTACCATACCTCTCCAATGTCTAAAACATTTCCTACCACATTATAGATACTAATTAATATGTCTAAAAGGAAAAAGTTAATTGTATTCAGTATGGAATCCCTGCTGGCACATATTTTGTATGCAAAATTATAAATATAGCATTTGGATAATTTCATTCATCCTGTAACTTGGGAAATACTTATCCAAATATTTTTGTAAAGTTTTGTTGCTACAAGATTTTCAATGCTCCTTTGTGTAATAAAATTGTTTCAGAGGTGGAAACTGTGAAAATTCAGGTTAATATTTTTAAATGCTTTAAGGAAATTGAAACAGAGATTTTTTTTCCACCTTGCCTTCTGACTCGGGTATTTGCTTTTGAGCAATTAGAGACTTCATTAGTGGCCATATGGCTAAATGATCTCACTATGGGCCTTTGAATTAATTTGCATTTCTATTACAGTTCTGCTTTGTAATCATATGAACCACATTTGATTATTTGTGTATTCTCAAATGAATTATTAATTCTTATTAAGTTGAAGAATTTATATTTAGATGGAATATAGATAGTATGTACATTTCACATTTTTTAAAAAATTTAAATCATTAGATTAACAAAAGTGAAATAAAAAATAAAACTGAGCTGTTTACTTCATTTAATGTGCCTCCTAACATTTTTTCTGCATCTTTTGTATGATAATGGCACTGCATTTACTAAGTAGCACTGGTAAAATTTTAAGAAAACTGTCATTTTTAAGTTAGTTGTGTCTTATTAGGTTAAATTGGTAAGAGTAGGGTGGACTTCTCAGTTCAGGAAATGTCTCTGAGAACTTTTTCCCAACTTTTCTATCATTATAAAAACAAAATCATCTTCAATATAAGGCCGGAGGTACCTGCTCACTTGAGAAAAGTAGAAAAATATTTATGGTTTGGGGGAGACTGGCCCTTCCCATCCTTTCATCTGTAGTTTCTGGTCAGTAGGGAGAAAATAGTGAATTGGAAAAGAGAATTTGGATTTTCATGGGAAGAAAAAATCAGCTATTGTGGGAAGGGAAATAAGGCACTCCTCCTCCCAGGAATCTGGTCAGCATGCCTTTCTCATGTATACACTGCTGTTTCTGTCCATTTATACCTTCAGCTGGCTAAGAAAGTCCGAGGAGGCACTACTGCAGATAATCTGTCTTCTACATATATTTCTCCTAGTCCCCATTGTGTAACAGCTGTCTTATGTCCTCCTGATGATCCAATTCAGTTATTACTTCTGTTCCCCCACACAAACCCCCAGAGAACAGTGATAGCTTACATTTCTATAGAACTTTTAGTGTCCTCTGGTGAAATTGTGACCTTTTTGTTGATCAGTGTTTTTAACACTGCAGAGCGCTAGTTCTGTGGACAGACAGCACAAATCCTCACCTAGAATCTTGGTTATGGTAGTAAAGGGGCCCAATCCTGCGTCCATCCTTGGCTCTGGAGTCTCTGAAGTATGCTAACTAGAGACGCTGTGCAGCAGAAAGTTCTTGGTTCACTGTAAATACCAGGTCTTTGAGTATGACAACCCTTCATGATAGAGTACTGCCTCTGATCTGATCTGGTGCGTCAGTTGGGCCATCAAGGGCCATTTCAAGGCTCTAGTCTACTCAGCCAGCCATCAGTGTCTGCAAAGCATGGTTGGTGGTATAACCAGTGAATGTCATGGCCATGGGTCCACAATAGGACTTCCTATATTCTAAGTAGTCTGTTGATCTGAGACTACTTATATTAGACTCCATAGTGGTGGTTCAAATATCTCAAAATCCCTTAGATAGAGGGATTTTGGGCAGGAGAGCAAACCCATGCCTGAAATACATGTTGTACCTAGTCCTGTCCACATAAAATAATGGTACTTCCAGGACATAAATGGCTCATGTGATTGGTTGGATTCATTGAAGAATGGTGTCATATTGGGGGCTCCATACTGATTAATTTGTTAATGTATTGAATAGTCCTGGTACAAAACTGAGGATTTTCCTTGTCTATTCTCCTTTCTTCTTTCTTTGTCTTTCACAGGAGTTTCTCCCAATAAAGGTCTTCCTTTGCCGTTCGTTCACCCTCCAATGGCTGCCGCTGCTGTCGCGCTGCAGCCAGCGCACCACGCCTCTCCGAAGGCAGGAGCCAGGTGCTTCTCCTGGTCTCCCATGGGGTGCAGGGCCCAAGCACTTGAGCCATCCTCCACTGCACTCCCTGGCTACAGCAGAGAGCTGGCCTGGAAGAGGAACAACCAGGACAGAATCCGGTGCCCCGACTGGGACTAGAACCTGGTGTGCCGGCGCCGCAAGGTGGAAGATTAGCCTAGTGAGCCGCGGCGCCGGCCTAAATTTCACTTCTTAATCCAATTTAGCATCTACTTTTCAGAAGACCTGTACTGACACGTGCCCTCCCCCACTCTTTCAAAGGTATTTTAATAATTTTATTTCTAGTTACCATTGTCAAGTCTGACTTTGTATGCAACTGCATGTGGTGTTTCTGAGTACCCCTAGTTTCACAAGGCATAGTTATCTGAGTCAATGACTGTAGATTCTTTTGGGTAAGGAATGGGGAAATCATTCGTTTGCAACTTTGTGTGATATACAGCATTGCTTTTTCTAAGGACCTAAGCTCATCTTCATTCACAGTGTTATGGATCTGGGAAATGGTTTAAATGTGAAAAATAGGAGGTGGATTATACTTTTTTATTGCAATATAGTCTACAACACTCTGGTCACTCATTCTTGATTTTTTTTCTGCTATTACAAATTGAGAAGTATTCTTGTTGCTTACACATCTTTGACATTATTAGGATATGTGTCCTATTAATTATCTTCCTAACTATTTGTAGCTTAAGTCTCCTTGGCTACAGCTCTGCCTGTTATAATCACTATAATGATTGCTATCTCTTGATTTATGGGGATTAAATGCTGCCACTTAGCCCAGATAGTTTTAGGGTCTATTATTCATGTTGGCTATCAACAACCCAATTTATATAAAAATCTGTCCTATTGTCAAACTTGACTTAAAAAAGAAGGTCACCATAAAACTTTCATTATTCTAGTGCCCCCCCATGACTGTATTTCTATGACTTTGATAAATAGCTTGTCTTCTTTGTCTTCTTATAGGATATAATCATTTCATTGGTCTTCCAACATTTCACACATTTTATGGTGGCCACTTCTCTGAAATCTTCATTTCCTTTCTTCATGTTCTTCCATGACAACTCTGGTACTTCAGTTTCTCTCAGAATGGGCCGTCACCTTCACAGTGCTAGGAAGAACCATCCTAGTAATGAATCCCACCATTTCTTGTGCTTTTTCACAGGGTATATCCAGAGAGAAAACTCTAAAGACAATTGAATGTTTTTCCAATTGAATGTTCTGTTCTTACTGATCAAAAATCAGAATCCACGTACATGTTTATTACTCTGATTTCTATAAGTCTATTTTGACTAGGTCTTACAGCTACTTTGGACGTTTCCCAACACCTGCACCTAACATACCTTCTTTGGTTTGCATTCAACATTCTTTGACATAGAGCCATTCATGTCGTTATGTACTAGGATCAATTTTCTATGTTCTATTCTGCAGTTAATGAGAACTTCTTTTTATATTTTTAACCAAAGAAGTTCACTGGCTTTCATACTTGGGTTTTAATTGGCTGTCATTTACCCCTTGCTGTACATGTTTTGGTGAGGTATCTTGGCACTTAGAAGTAGTCATCTAATCCCATTATCTTTTTTTTTTTAGATTTTATTTAATGAATGCAAATTTCATAGGTACAATTTTAGGAATATAGTGGTTTTTTTCCCCAAATACCCTCCCTCCTACTCCCACTCCCACTCCTGTCCCACCTCCTACTCCATCTCCCATCCCATTCTTAAGATTCATTTTTAATTAACTTTATATACAGAAGACCAACTATATACTAAGTAAAGATTTCAACAGTTTGCATACAAACACACACAAACAACATATATAGTACTGTTTGAGAACAAGTTTTGCAGTTAACAGAGGTCCTACGTGGGAAGTAAGTGCACAGGGACTTCTCTTGTTAATTAAACAATTAACACTCTTATTTATGACATCAGTAATCACCCAAGGCTCTTGCCATGAGCTGCCAAGGCTATGGAAGATTTTTTTCATTTTTAATTAGCATTATAAACATAAGGCCAACTCTATACTAAGTAAAGATTTCAACAGTTTGCACCCACACAGACACACAAAGCATTAAGTACTGTTTGAAGATAAGTTTTACAGTTAATTCTCATAGTACAACTCATTAAGGACAGAGATCCTATAGGGGGAGTAAGTGCACAGTAACTCCTGTTATTGATTTAACAATTGACACTCTTATTTATGACTTCAGTGATCACCAAGGCTCTTGTCGTGAATGCCAAGGCTATGGAAGCCTTTTGAACCCACAAACTCTGTCAGTATTTAAACAAGGCCATAAACAAAGTGGAAGTTTTCTCGTCCCTTCAGAGAAAAGTACATCCTTCCTTGATGGCCTCTTTTTTCCAATGGGGTCTCACTCACAGAGATCCTTCATGTATGATTTTTTTTTTTACCACAGTGTCTTTGCTTTCCATGCCTGAAATGATCTCATGGGCTTTTCAGCCAGATCCTAATGCCTTAATGGCTGACTCTGAGGTCAGAGTGCTGTTTAGGAATTTGTCATTCTATGAGTCTGTTGTGTATCCTGCTTCCCATGTTGGATCGTTGTCTCCTTTTTTTTTAACTTTTATTTAATGAATATAAATTTCCAAAGTACAGCTTATGGATTACAATGGCTTCCCCCCATATCGTCTCTCCCACCTGCATCACTCCCCTTTCCCACTCCCTCTCCCCTTCCATTCACATGAGGATTCATTTTCGATTCTCTTTATATACAGAAGATCAGTTTAGCATACATTAAGTAAAGATTTCAACAGTTTGCTGCCACACAAACATAAAGTGAAAAATAATAGATGATTTTTTAAATGATGATGAAATCAGATCAGACCTATTGTCATGTTTAATTCCAGTGAGAGTCAAGTTGGGAATTGATAATTTCTTCTTCTTCTTTTTTTACAGAAGATCAGTTTAGTATACATTAAGTAAAGATTTCAACAGTTTGCACCCCCATAGAAACACAAAGCGAAATATACTGTTTGAGTACTCATTATAGCATTAAGACTCAATGTACAGCACATTAAGGACAGAGATCCTACATGTGGAGTAAGTGCACAGTGACTCCTGTTGTTGACTTTACAAATTGACACTCCTGTTTATGGCATCAGTAATCACCCCAGGCACTTGTCATGAGCTGCCAAGGCTATGGAAGCCTTTTGAGTTCATCGACTCTTATCTTGTTTAGACAAGGTCATAGTCAAAGTGGAGGTTCTCTCCTCCCTTCAGAGAAAGGTACCTCCTTCTTTGAAGACCCTGTTGTTTCCACTGGGATCTCACCCACAGAGATCTTTCATTTAGGTGTGGTTTTTTTTTTTTTTTTTTTTTTTTTTTGCCAGAGTGTCTTGGCTTTCCATGCCTGAAATACTCTCATGGGCTTTTCAGCCAGATCGGAATGCCTTTAGGGCTGATTCTGAGGCCAGAGTGCTGTTTAGGACATCCACCATTCTATGAGTCTGCTGAGTATCTCGCTTCCCATGTTGGATAACTCTCCCCTTTATTTATTCTATCAGTTAGTATTAGCAGGTACTAGACTTGTTTATGTGATCCCTTTGACTCTTAGTCCTTTCATTATGATCAATTGTGAACTGAAATTGATCACTTGGACTGGTGAGATGGCATTGGTACATGCCACCTTGATGGGATTAAATTGGAGTCCCCTGGTATGTTTCTAACTCTACCATTTGGGGCAAGTCAGCTTGAGCATGTCCCAAATTGTACATCTCTTCCCTCTCTTATTCCTACTCTTATGTTTAACAGGGATCACATTTCAGTTAAATTTCAACACTTAAGAATAACTGTGTATTAATTACAGAATTAAACCAGTCATATTAAGTAGAACAGACAAAAAAAACTACTAAGAGGTATAATGTATTAAGTTGTTCATTAACAGTCAGGGCTATGTTGATCAAGTCACCGTTTCCCATAGTGTCCATTTCACTTCAACAGGTTTCCTTTTTGGTGTTCAGTCAGTTGTCACCGATCAGGGAGAACATATGGTATTTGTCCCTTTGGGACTGGCTTATTTCACTCAGCATGATGTGTTCCAGATTCCTCCATCTTGTTGCAAGTGACTGGATTTCGTTGTTTCTTACTGCGGTATAGCATTCTAAAGCATACATATCCCATAATTTCTTTATCCAGTCTACCGTTGATGGGCATTTAGGTTGGTTCCAGGTCTTAGCTATTGTGAATTGAGCTGCAATAAACATTAGGGTGCAGACCGCTTTTTTGTTTGCCAATTTAAATTCCTTTGGGTAAATTCCAAGGAGTGGGATGGCTGGGTCGAACGGTAGGGTTATCTTCAGGTTTCTGAGGAATCTCCAGACTGACTTCCATAGTGGCTTGACCAGTTTGCATTCCCACCAACAGTGGGTTAGTGTCCCTTTTTCCCCACATCCTCTCCAGCATCTGTTGTTGGTAGATTTCTGAATGTGAGCCATTCTAACCAGGGTTAAGTGAAACCTCATTGTGGTTTCGATTTGCATTTCCCTGATTGCTAATGACCTTGAACATTTTTTCATATGTCTGTTGGCCATTTGGATTTCCTCTTTTGAAAAATGTCTATTGAGGTCCTTGGCCCATCTCTTAAGTGGGTTGTTGGTTTTGTTTTTGTGGAGTTTCTTGATCTCTTTGTAGATTCTGGTTATTAACCCTTTATCTGTTGCATAGTTTGCAAATATTTTTCCCATTCTGTCGGTTGTCTCTTCACTCTCCTGACTGTTTCTTTTGCAGTACAGAAACTTCTCAATTTGATGCAATCCCAATAGTTGATTTTGGCTTTGACTGCCTGTGCCTCCCGGGTCTTTTCCAGAAATTCTTTGCCTGTGCCAATATCTTGAAGGGTTTCTCCAATGTTCTCTAGTAACTTGATGGTGTAAGGTCATAGATTTAGGTCTTTAATCCACGTTGAGTGGATTTTTGTGTAAGGTGAAAGGTAGGGGTCTTGCTTCATGATTCTGCACATGGAAATCCAATTTTCCCAGCACCATTTATTGAATAGACTGTCCTTGCTCCAGGAATTAGTTTTAGATCCTTGATCAAATATAAGTTGACTGTAGATGTTTGGGTTGATTTCTGGTGTTTCAATTCTGTTCCATTGGTCTATCCATCTGTTTCTGTACCAGTACCATGCTGTTTTGATTACAACTGCCCTGTAGTATGTCCTGAAATCTGGTATTGTGATGCCTTTGTTTTTGTTGTACAAGATTGCTTTAGCTATTCGAGGTCTCTTGTGCTTCCATATAAATTTCAGCACCATTTTTTCCAGATCTGAGAAGAAGGTCTTTGGTATCTTGATTGGTATTGCATTGAATCTGTAAATTGCTTTTGGGAGAATGGACATTTTGATGATATTGATTCTTCCAATCCATGAGCATGGAAGATTTTTCCATTTCTTGGTATCCTCTTCTATTTCTTTCTTTAAGGTTTTGTAATTTTCATCGTAGAGATCTTTAACGTCCTTGGTTAAGTTTATTCCATAATATTGATTCCATAATATTGATTGTTTTTGTAGCTATTGTGAATGGGATTTATGTTATAAGTTCTTCCTCAGCCGTGGCATTGCCTGTGTATACAAAGGCTGTTGATTTTTGTGCATTGATTTTATACCCTGCTACTTTTCCAAACTCTTCTATGAGTTCCAATAGTCTCTTAGTAGAGTTCTTTGGGTCCCCTAAATACAGAATCATGTCATCTGCAAAGAGGGATAGTTTGAGTTCTTCCTTCCCAATTTGTATCCCTTTAATTTCTTTTTCTTGCCTAATAGCGCTGGCTAGAACCTCCAGAACTATATTGAATAGCAGTGGTGAGAGTGGACATCCCTGTCTGGTACTAGATCTCAGTGGAAATGCTTCCAACTTTTCCCCATTCAATAGGATGTTGGCTGTGGGTTTTTCATAGATTGCTTTGATTGTATTGAGGAATGTTCCTTCCAAACCCAGTTTGCTTAGAGTTTTCATCATGAACGGGTGTTGTATTTGATCAAATGCTTTCTCGGCATCTATTGAGATAATCATATGGTTTTTCTTCTGCAGTCTGTTAATGTGGTGTATCACATTGATTGTCTTGTGCACATTAAACCATCCCTGCATAGCAGGGATAAATCCCACTTGTTCTGGGTGGATGATCTTTCTGATGTGTTGTTGCATTCTATTGGCGAGAATTTTATTGAGGATTTTTGCATCTATGTTCATCAGGGATATTGGTCTGTAATTCTCTTTCAGTGATGCATCTTTTTCCGGCTTAGGAATTAAGGTGATGCTGGCTTCATAGAAAGAATTTGGGAGGATTCCCTCTTCTTCGATTGTTCTGAATAGTTTGAGAGGAATTGGAGTCAGTTCTTCTTTAAATGTCTGGTAGAATTCAGCAGTGAATCCATCTGGTCCTGGGCTTTTCTTTGTTGGGAAGGTCTTTATTACTGTTTCAATTTCTGTCTCAGTTATGGGTCTGTTTAGGTTTTCGATGTCTTCCTGGTTCAATTTAGGTAGGTTGCATGTGTCCAGGAATCTATCCATTTCTGATAGGTTTCCCTGTTTGCTGCCATACAAGTCCTTGTAGTAATTTCTGATGATTCTTTTTATTTCTGTGGTGTCTGTTGTTACATTTCCTTTTTCATCTCTGATTTTATTGATTTGGGTCTTTTCTCTTCTTTTTTTAGTTAGTTGGGCCAATGGGGTGTCAATTTTGTTTATTTTTTCAAAAAACCAGCTCCTCGTTCGGCTGATTTTTTGTAATGTTTTTCTTGATTCAATCCTGTTGATTTCTTCTCTGATTTTAATTATTTCTCTTCTCCTACTAGATTTGGGTCTGGTTTGCTGTAGGTTTTCTAGATCCTTGAGGTGAATTGAAAGCTCATGTATTTGGTGCCTTTCCAATTTCTTGATGTAGGCACCTATTGATATAAACTTTCCTCTTAACACTGCTTTTGCTGCGTCCCATAAGTTTTGGTATGTTGTGCTGTTATCCTCATTTACTTCCAGAAAGTTTTTGATTTCTCTTTTGATTTCTTCTATGACCCATTGTTCATTCAGGAGCATGTTGTTCAATCTCCATGTGTTTGCGTATGCTCTAGGGATTCCTGAGTTGCTAATTCCCGACTTCATTCCTTTATGGTCTGAGAAGCTGCATGGTATGATTCTAATTCTTTTGAATTTGCTGAGACTTGCTTTATGGCCTAGTATGTGGTCAATCCTAGAGAAGGTTCCATGTACTGCTGAGAAGAATGTAAAGTCTTTAGCTGTAGGATTGAAAGTTCTGTATATATCTGTTAGATCCATTTGGGCTATAGTGTCGTTTAAATCTACTGTATCCTTGTTGATCTTCTGTCCTATTGATCTGTCTATTTCTGAGAGTGGAGTATTGAAGTCCCCCAGTACTATTGTATTGGGGTCTAAGTCTCCCTTTAAGTCCGTTAACAAATCTTTTAGATAAACTGGTGCCCTGTAGTTAGGTGCATATACATTGATAATTGTTATATCTTCTTGTTGTATTGATCCCTTAATCATTATATAGTGCCCCTCTTTGTCTCTCTTAACAGTTTTTGTGGTAAAGTTTATGTTGTCCGATATTAAGATGGCTACGCCCGCTGTTTTTTCATTTCTGTTGGCATGGTATATCTTTTTCCAGCCTTTCACTTTCAGTCTGTATGGATCTTTGTTGGAAAGATGTGTTTCTTGTAAGCAGCAAATAGATGGGTTTTGTTCCTTAACCCAATCAGCCAATCTGTGTCTTTTAACTGGACAGTTCAGGCCATTAACTTTCAATGTGACTAATGAAAAGTGGTAACTTTGCCCTGCCATTTGCCAAAGATGAGTTCTAATATATGCTTTGAATTGCTTGTGATCTTTTGCTGTGAGGTTTCCTTCCTTTATCTTCTTTCATATTGATGACCGTGTTTCTGTGTTTCTGTGTGTAACACATCTTTAAGCATCTGTTGCAGGGCTGGATGAGTGGCGACAAATTCTTTCAATTTCTGTTTGCTATGAAAAGTCTTTATTTCACCTTCATTCACAAATGAGAGCTTTGCAGGATATAATATTCTGGGCTGGCAGTTTTTCTCTCTTAGTACCTGGGCTATATCTCGCCATTCCCTCCTAGCTTGTAGAGTTTCTGATGAGAAGTCAGCTGTGAGTCTGATTGGAGATCCTCTGAGAGTAATCTGACGTTTCTCTCTTGCACATTTTAGGATCTTTTCTTATGTTTCACTGTGGAGAGTTTAATTACAACGTGTCATGGTGAGTATCTCTTTTGGTCGTGTTTATTAGGGGTTCTGTGAGCTTCCTGTACTAGGATTTCTCTGTCCTTCTCCAAACCTGGGAAATTTTCTGCTAATACCTCACTAAAAAGGCCTTCTAATCCTTTCTCCCTCTCCATGCCTTCAGGAACTCCTAGAACCCGAATGTTGGGTTTTTTAATAGTATCCTGAAGATTCCTGACAATATGTTTTAGATTTCTAATTTCCTCTTCTTTTCTTTGGTCTGACTGTATCCTTTCCTGTTCTCTGTCTTCTAGGTCCGATATTCTCTCTTCTGCTTCACCCATTCTGTTTGTAAGGCTCTCTATTGTGTTTTTCATTTGATCTATTGAATTCTTCACTTCAGTCACTATCACAGTTTCCTGTTGTACTAGTTGTTTCGTTTCATTTTGATTCCTCCTTAATATTTCATTTTCATGAGAGAGATTTTCTATCTTGTCCATTAAGGATTTCTGTAGTTCAAGAATTTGTTTTTGAGAACTTCTTAATGTTCTTATCAATTTTTTGAGATCTGCTTCTTGCATTTCTTCTATGTCATCATCTTCATAATCTTGAATTGGGGTGTCTTTTTCATTTGGGGGCGTCATGGTGACTTCCTTGTTTTTATTACCTTGGTTTTTGCGTTTGTTATTTGGCATATTGGAGATATTTGGTTTCTTCACTGTGGTGCTTTTTCTTGTTATACTATGTAGATTAAGTGGACTATCTGTTTTTGATGGAGCCTTAGGGCTTGAGATGGGTATGGCCTGAGAGCTCTGTTTGGTGTGCCAAAGGTGACACTCCCAGGTAAGGCGTGATAGAGCTCTCTCTCTCTCTCTTTCTTTCTTTTTTTGATTCAAAAGGGAAGTAATTCCGCACAGCTGAAAGAAGTTGGAGGTAGTTAGCAGGCAAATGATATACCCACAGGAGCCAGAGATCGGAAGCTCTTTCCCAAGGACCACACAGGGAATCTGTTCGGCCCTCAGAGTGGGCTCAAATTCTCCCTCAGTCTCCCACTGGGTTGCCAAAGTTACGGAATTGTAGCGTCTCTGGAGAGTGCTCACGTGAATTCCGTGAGTTCTCTCCCCCACCCTCTCTTTTTTCACAGTCTCAGTTCAGTAGCACCACAAATTTACTAGGTCCTAATCTCCTGTTATTTCGCCCCTCCCAGAGTCAGGTTTTTCTGCTAGGCTCAGGGCCGGTGCAGACCTGAGGTCGCTCTGCTTATGACGTATGTCCAAGTTGGTGCCTGCTCTTTGTCTTGCTCGCCCTTGAGAGGTGAGCGGAGAGAGAGAAACCCGTGTCCATACCAGTCACCTTTTTTTTTTTCTCTCTCTCTCTCTCTCTCTTCCAGTTATCCTGGTGAACTTCCCCCCCCCCGGGGGTCGTTCCCTCTAGTCTCCTCTCTCCGCTTGCCTGCCGGTGTCTCGGGCTATTGAGGTTCGGCTCACCTCGCGTTCCAGCACTGGTGTGTTGAGTCTGCCGCTGGTGTCCTGAACTGTGGGCTCCCACGCTCTCCACGCAGGTCCGCTGTGAATCACCCGTTCTGGAAGAGTTTCTTCTGCTGTTTCCTCCCCTACTCTTCCTTGAACCTGCAGTATCTCCACTTTTATTAAACTATCTCTCCCCGGACTATCAGTGTGCTCCTTTCCTATTCCGCCATCTTGCTTCCTCCCGCCGTTGTCTCCTTTTTAATTCTCTCCATTGTTATTATCAGTCAATTGGTCTTATTTATGTGATCCCTTTAACACTTAATCCTATCTATATGATGAGTTACAAACTTAATATTATCACTTCAGCATGTAAGAGGTATTTAGTACCCGTCAACTTAACTGGATTTGGAGTCCCAATAAGTTTTTAGCTTTATCCTTAGGAGTAAGTCCGTGGGAATGTGTGTCACATTGTTACAGTTCCTCCCTCTCTTATTCCCACTCTTATTTTTTACTGGGATCTATTTTCAATTTGATTTAAAAACCTATGAATAATTCTGTTTTAAGTAAAGAGTTCAACCAATGATATTAAGTAGAAAAAGAAAATAGTAAAAAAAAAATAATAAACTGTTGCTTGATGGTCAAGACAAGGGTTGCTCAAGTCATTGCTTCTCATAGTGTCAATTTCACTGCTATGGGTTTCCTTTAGGAGCTCTGTTAGTTATCACAGATCAGGGAGAACTTATATTTTTCTCTTTGGGACTGGCTTGTTTCACTAAGTATGATATTTCCAGATTCATCCAGTTTGTTGCAAATGATTGGATTTATTTTCTTTTTCTTTAACTGCTGTGCAGTATTCCATAGAGTACATATCCCATAATTTCTTTATCCAGTTGTCAGTTTGCGGACATTTATGTTGATTCCATATCTTAACTATTGTGAATTGAGCTGCAATGAACATGGAGCTGCAGATAGCTCTTTTATTTGCTGATTTCATTTCCCTTGGGTAAATTTCAAGGAGTGCGATTGCTAGATCGTGTATTAGGACTATATTCAGATTTCTGGGGTGTCCAAACTGTCTTGCATAGTGTCTTTACCAGTTTGCATTCCCACCAACATGCAATCCCATTATCTTTATAGCTATTGTTTCATCCATATATATCAAATACTTGATAGATAGTACCTAGTGTATTCCTTTTCATCAGTTTAGCCTTATAATCCACCTCCAGTAAAAGTTTAACACATAGAATGCCACTCTGTGACAGGGATTTTTGGTGCTTTGTTTCTACCAGTCAGTTATTGGTTGGGCATGAGTGGTATAGCTTCACAACCATCTCATCGTCTACTTTCTCAGATCACTCTTGAGAGCAGCTATCACTGCTGAGACACTGAGATAGAGTCTGAGAGCAGATCAATATCGTGAAAAGGAGGGCCAAGGAAGAGCATTGGGAGGAAGAATAATATGAACTGCAAAGCAGCCAAAGTAACAGCCCCCCTCCCCTCCCAGGAAGTTCTACAGCAAGTCTTGTTTAATGGAGATGTAGATGATTAAGAGAAATACTTCAGCAAGATCCTGGCACTGAATGAGCTGGTAAGCGTTTTGGGGAAAATTTTGATTTTGTCTGTAAGCAATGTGTTTAGAAATATTAAAGATTAAATGGTTTAAGAATGGTAAGAAAATTATAAATCTACTATAATCTGTACTCTAAGAAACACCTGTTATTTTTTAACATTTATTTAATAAATATAAATTTCCAAAGTACAACTTTTGGATTACAGTGGCTTTTACCCGCCATAACTTCCCTCCCACCCACAACCTTCCCATCTCCCGCTCCCTTCCCTATATCTTGCAGGGTTTCTCCAATGTTCTCTAATAATTTGATGGTGTCAGGTTATAGATTTAGATTTTTAATCCATGTTGAGTGAATTTTTGTGTAAGGTGTAAGGTAGGGGTCTTGCTTCATGCTTCTGCACGTGGAAATCCAATTTTCCCAGCACCATTAGTTGAATAGACTCTCCTTGCTCCAGGAGTTGGTTTTAGATCCTTGATCAAATATAAGTTGCCTATAGATGTTTGGATTGATTTCTGCTGTTTCTATTCTGTTCCATTGATCTATCCATCTGAAAAGCACCTGTTCTTTAATGATGCATAGAGATTCTAAAACTTATTGCACAAGAACACAGAGTTTGAGCCATGTAAGGGTTTCAGGAAACATGAGGAGTTAATCCCATGCACACCACATTGGCCCCTCACACACAAGTATAGAATGACTTTTATCCTGGTTGATGTAGCATCAGGTATTGGCCAGTGCCAATAGTGGAAGATATTCTTTTTACAGATTTTACAAAGTGACTCAGACCTGGCCGTAACCAGAAATATATAATTCCCATTCCAATATGATTTGAGATCTAAAACTGCATGAAAATAGCATCAACTGCTTCAACACTAAAGGAGTAATTATTTATAGCTTCTAAAGAACTCTTCTTTTGGGTTGTACAAAATTAATTTCAGTTTTCTTATCAAATTTGACTTGTATTTAATAAAACGTTTTTCTCCTCCAGCCATGAACCACAGATGCACTGCTTGCTTAACATGGTATAATGGTGGCTTACAGCTGCCAAAGGCCATAAGCAATGCAATTCAGTGAAGCACTGTGATCAGGTTGCCTGTTGAATATGGGTTGCAGCAATCCAGCCTGACTCCCGCTGCAGGCTATTTCTACTCAGTCGTTAGTGTACTGAGAATGAGATGCCAAGGTTTGCTTGGGCAAACTAAAGCTAGAGTTTATTGGCAAACGTCTTGAATTATTATGAAAGTATAATGGGCATAGTGTTAAAGGAGAACATTATTTAACAACCACATATATCACTTCAAAAATTAACATCATTTATCATAATATCAAAGTTTTATGAAAGAACCATACTATGCTTCAAGATTTGGAAATATTGAAGTTGGTCTGTTGCCGAAGATTATGAGCAGATCTGGATCCACAATTGACTCCTCTGTGAATTCACAAAAATCCTGATAATAAATGTATTCATTTAAGAGTGTATCCATATGATTTTACTTTTTGAGATCACTGTTTTTAGCTGAGTTAGCAGTAACTTTTAGAGCATATGTAACTTCAAATATGATTACAATATATTGAAGGCTAGTGTATGTAATCAGCTCTTCTGATGATCTGAAATTTACCATACAGTGCTCATCAGTCACAAGGCTCATAAATCCTGAGTGTGACTGTCCTCTTTGGTTACTTAGTTATTCTGTTGGGGAACAAATAGTTCATTGAAAGACTCGTTCCCTTGATATTTTTTTCTGAAAATCTTTCTTTGGGAAGACACTCGTACTTTTGGACCTGACTGTTGGAGACATCACTTGCTGCCTCACAGAGTGCCCGTTAAGAAGCTGGAAACATTAGTGGAGCTAGGACTTAAGCCCAGGCACTGTGCTATGAGTTATGGACATCATATGTGACTGGCTTATAAACTACAGTACATGTATCTCAAATATTATTTTTAGAATAATAGTTGCTGAAATTTGAAACATGAAGATTTTCATTGGCTTTGATAGCTCTTAAATGATTGTTTCTCCTAAGTGTTTAATAAGGAAATACACAAGATGTGGTTGGATAAATGTGCTTTGCATGCCTTTCTGATTTACTAGAAATTATATTAGTGAGAACTATTAGCCATGTATTCTGCATGGTTTCTATACACATGAGGTTTCTATACAATGATGGAGGGCCAGAAACTAGTATAGTCCTGGGGCAACACTGAGGATGTTCCTTGCTCTCTCTCATTTCTTCCTCCCTTGTTTTTCATAGGAGTTTCTCCCAGTAAATTACTCCCAATTCTTTTTTTTTTAATTTATTTGACAGATAGAGTTAGACAGTGGGAGAGAGAGAGACAGAGAGAAAGGTCTTCCTTCCATTGGTTCACCCCCCAAATGGCCACTAGGGCGGGAGCTACGCTGATCCAAAGCCAGGAGCCAGGTGCTTCCTCCTGGTCTCCCACGCAGGTGCAGGGCCCAAGCACTTGGGCCATCCTCCACTGCCTTCCTGGGCCACAGCAGAGAGCTGGACTGGAAGAAGAGCAGCCAGGACTAGAACCCGACTCCCATATGGGATGCCAGTGCCGCAGGCGGAGGATTAGCCAAGTGAGCCCCTATTCCCAATTCTTTTTTTTTTTCTTTCTTTTTTTTTTTTTTTTGACAGGCAGAGTGGACAGTGAGAGAGAGAGAGAGACAGAGAGAAAGGTGTTCCTTTTGCCATTGGTTCACCCCCCAATGGCCGCTGCAGCCGGCGTACCGCACTGATCCGATGCTGGGAGCCAGGTGCTTTACCTGGTCTCCCATGCAGGTGCAGGGCCCAAGGACCTGGGCCATCCTCCACTGCACTCCCGGGCCACAGCAGAGAGCTGGACTGGAAGAGGAGCAACTGGGGAAGAATCAGGCACCCCGACCGGGACTAGAACTCAGTGTGCCGGCACCACAGGCGGAGGATTAGCCTATTAAGCTGTGGCACTGGCCTACTCCCAATTCTTAATTCAATTTAGCATCTGCTTTTCAGAAGATTTGAACTGACACATGCCCTCCCCCACTCCTCCAGAGGTATCTTGACATTTTGGATTTTTAGTTACTAATGTCAACTCTGACTTGGCGTGTTCAGTTAATCATTGGAAAATTTAATGAAAGTTTATTGTTTTTATTATTTATATTTATTATCATATTAAATTTATTATTTATATATGGTAAAAGTTTATTTTGTGTTCCAGTTGATCATTAGAACATTTAATGAAATGTATGTTTTCATTTATTACTATTATGTTAAATTTATTATATATCTGGCTAAAACTTTGAAATATTAACTTCACAATTGATGTGACAGAACCTCTGCTATCTGATTATTTTGGGTGAAGAGAGCTCAAGCTATTGGATGTTCTGGAATCCTTAAAACAGTTTGTCATGATCTCACATTGTTTTATCTTTTAACTTATCTTCAGACTAATTCACTAGATAGTCTTCTGTATTTCTCTAGTTTCAGCCCCACGTTGTATGACTTTCTCCCCCTACCACTGTCTTGTTTTCCTTAATCTTTTGCAACTTCTTGAACCATACTCCATTCCTAATGCTCACTCTCCTTTCTCATCTATCCTACTGGTCTCAGCCACAGTTTAAAAATTGTCAGGACATTTTATCTTAAGCAAACATAAAAATTTCTGGGCATTTACTATGGTGACTAAGATGCCACTTGGGACACCTGAGTTTTGTTTCAGAGTGCCTGGATTTGAGTCATTGTTTCGCTCACCCTTCCAGGATCTTGCTAATGCACACCCTGGGAGGCAGCAGGTGATGGCTCAAGTAGTCAGGTCCCTGCCACCCATCTTGGAGACCCAGATTGAATTCCCAGCCCCTGGCTTTGGCTTGGCCCAGTCTCAGCTTTTATAGGCATTGAGGGAGTAAACCAGTGGATTGCAAATCTAACCCCTACACTTTCAAATAAATAAAATAAACAAATAAAATGTTTAAAAATTCTTGGAAAATATATTTGAGAGTATCCACTGCCTCCTTTCTTAAAAATCAAACCCATGAGTGGCTCACTAGGCTAATCCTCTGCCTAGTGGCGCCGGCACACCAGGTTCTAGTCCCGGTCGGGGCGCTGGATTCTGTCCCGGTTGCCCCTCTTCCAGGCCAGCTCTCTGCTGTGGCCAGGGAGTGCAGTGGAGGATGGCCCAGGTGCTTGGGCCCTGCACCCCATGGGAGACCAGGATGAGTACCTGGCTCCTGCCATCGGATTAGCGCGGTGTGCTGGCCGCAGCACGCCGGTCGCAGCGGCCATTGGATGGTGAACCAATGGCAAAAGGAACACCTTTCTCTCTGTCTCTCTCTCTCACTGTCCACTCTGCCTGTGGAAAAAAAAAAAATCAGACCAATGAAACTTGGAAAAATGCATTTGCTTTGCCCAATGTACATTATTCATTTTTATTACACCTTCTTCTGATACAGCAAACAATTAACAACCTTATTAGAAAAGCATATTGAAATTAAATTTAACACTTTGTATTTATTACATTCATAAATCCAATTTAATTGTGTTCCTGTTGAAATGATCAAATGATCATAAGTCTGCATTGTTTTTCAGAAGTGAACATTTTGTGATTGTCATTCTTTGACTTTCTTGCAATGTGTTAGTGTACCACTCTATTATGAACCATTTGAGAAAAATTAGTTTTAAAATGTATTTTAGGGAAATATTTCATTCTCCCAAGGAGACCAAAGAGGCAAATCAAGTTTTTTTTCTATGCTACTTAGTGGTAAATTCTTCAAAAGATGAAAGTAGGAGATCACTTCTAAAAGATGTGATAACCTAGTTATTAGAGGCACTGATATATAGAGATAAATTATAGATGGTATTGTAAATCAAAGAAGGGAAAATTAATCAAAATGAAACAGCAGCACTGCTATAAAATGTTGGAAAGTCACTATAGATTTTTCTTCTATGAAAAGGTGAGGGATTTGGTTTGAAGAATACTTTGCTCTAAGGATTGATGGTTTTATTGTGGTGTGTTTCTAGACTGTGTTTGCAGGTGGTGTATTTACAGACGGTAATGTGAAGAAAGGAAAATGACACCCAATTGTGGGCTAACCTTTCAGAATATGTATTACTTAATTCCTATTCTTAATGTCACAACAGTTGATCACTTACCCTCCTGGCATTTTATTAACATTTATAGTCATGTGTTAAAAGAACAGATCATATTTTGTTGGTTTTTTAATCAATTATGGAGCAGAAGATCATTTTGACTCAGTTTTTCTTCATTTGAAATCCTGGCTTTGGGTCATACCATGGCTGGGAAATCTAGATAGAGTCAGGCACTCAACACCGTAGTTTTTTTTTTTTTTTTGACAGGCAGAGTGGACAGTGAGAGAGACAGACAGAGAGAAAGGTCTTCCTTTGCCATTAGTTCACCCTCCAATGGCCGCCGCGGCCGGTGCGCTGCGGCCGGCGCACCGCGCTGATCCGATGGCAGGAGCCAGGTACTCATCCTGGTCTCCCATGGGGTGCAGGGCCCAAGGACCTGGGCCATCCTCCACTGCACTCCCTGGCCACAGCAGAGAGCTGGCCTGGAAGAGGGGCAACCGGGACAGAATCCGGTGCCCCGACCGGGACTAGAACCTGGTGTGCCGGCGCCGCTAGGCAGAGGATTAGCCTAGTGAGCCGCGGCGCCGGCAGGTTCTTTTAAAGATCCCCCTCCAATAACTATTTGTTACTAAAATGTCCATACTGTCTTTTTGCATTGCTTTGACTCAAAATCCTGACTTTGAAGCCATGTTTTGTAATAATGGCAAAAATTAATACAAAGTATACAAAGTGTACTAACATTGTTCTGAATTTATCACAATTCATATAAACATGAGAAATACGAATTGCATTTTTTCTTTCGGTAGTATGCATTAAAAGATCAGATTTACATTTAATAAAAGAGATTATTAAAGGATCCATAATCTTTCAATCCTACAAACAATGAAATCATACCAAGTTGCTTGTAATCACTTAGCAGCAGGACCATTGGTGAACGAGGTGTTCTATATATGGTATTATCTGTCACGTTCACAAACATCCACAGCTTGTGGATGAAGGAAAACAGTGTCAGTGCCCGAGGAAGATCTGCTAAGGTGAAGATTAAAGGAGGTGGGTAGGCACTCTTGTTTTAGAGCTGCACAGAGCACGTCCTTTGGCTGCTTGGACTGTGCAAATATTATTTATTTATTTGACAGGCAGAATCACAGACAGAGAGAGACAGAGAGAAAGGTCTTCCCTCCATTGGTTCACTCTCCAAGAGGCCGCAACAGCTGGAGCTGCACCGATCCGAATCCAGGAGCCAGGTGCCTCTTCCTGGTCTCCCACATGGGTGCAGGGGCCTAAGCACTTGGGACATCCTCCACTGCCTTCCCAGGCCACAGCAGAGAGCTGGACTGGAAGAGGAACAATCAGGACTAGAACCGGTGCCCATATTGGATGCTGGCGCTGCAGGTGGAGGATTAACCTAGTGTGCCATGGCGCTGGCCCCAGGACTGCGCAAATCTTACAAAACCCCTCTGTGTCTTGGTCTGCCTGACTGTAAAACAGAATAGAGTAGGTCTTTTGTGTATAAAGTTAATCAAAAATGGATTTTAGTGGAGAATGGGACTGGGAATGGGAGAGGGAGGAGGAGGAGGAGGAGAGGTGGGAGACTGGGTGGGAGGACAGGTATGGAGGGAAGAATCACTGTATTCCTCAAGTTGTACTTAGGAAGTGCGTGAAGTCTGTATTCCTTAAATAGAAGGGTTCTTTAGAGGGAAAAAATAAGAAGAAATACAATAA
Source organism: Oryctolagus cuniculus (assembly GCF_964237555.1). Classification (NCBI taxonomy): domain Eukaryota; kingdom Metazoa; phylum Chordata; class Mammalia; order Lagomorpha; family Leporidae; genus Oryctolagus; species Oryctolagus cuniculus. The sequence continues at coordinate 60,562,433 of NC_091434.1, read as the reverse complement.
AAAAGAGAAAGTAAAAAAAAAAAAAACAGAAAAAGAAATGTGATAACTACATCTTGTAATCTTGCAACGCCAATTTAAATGAGATACCTCAAGGAATGCCTAGCTTATAATAAAAGTTCAATAAAAATTAGTTATTGTTATCAGCATTGCACTGTTAAAATTTTACAGTTTACTCTTTATGATAGCATGATTTTACCTAGCTAATACAGTTCCTACCTAAAGTGTGTAGATCTAGGTATGAAAATTTGACTTGGACAGTCATACTTCCTTATCACCTTATAGGGGATCACACATTTTATTTTTAAATTTTCATGTATTAATTTTGAAAGAGAGAAAAAGAGGTAGAGAAACCTCTGATCTATTGCTTAACCCCCCAAATGCTGGCAACAACCAGGGCTGGGCCAGGTCGAAGTCAAGAACTGGGAGCTCAATCTAAATCTCCAATATGGGTTTTAGGGACTCAGGGATTTAAGCCATAACCTGCTTAACCAAGGGTGAGCGCTTGCATGAAGCTGGAATCAAAAAGGGATTGGGGACTTTAATATAGGGATGCAGGCATCCCAGGCAGGCAGCTTAGCTGCTAAAACAAATGACCACATCCAAGGATTTTTTTTTTACACATCATTTTGTTCAATATTTAGTTACAACATTTACAAGAACATACATGTGGTTGTTCAGTCATTGCATGAACTCCATGTAATGTTTCCTTTATCTGTATCAATGGAAGGATATTTATTGAGTAGTTTTCTTTCTCTCTTTTTAAAGATTTGTTTATTTATTTGAAAGGCAGAATTTTAGAGAGAGGGGAATAGACAGAGAGAGAAAGGTGAGAAAGAGAGAGAGAGAGAAAAAAGTTCTTTTATTTGCTAGTTCACTCCCCAAATGAGTGCAATGGCTGGACCTGGGTCAGGCTGAAGTCAGGAAACTGGAAATCCATTTAGTCTCCTTCTTGATTGGCAGAGATTCAATCATTCCTACCATTTTCTGTTGCTTTCTCAGGCACATTAGCAAGCAGCTGGTTTGGAAGAGGAGCAGCTGGGACTCTAACCTATACCAAAATAGGATGCTGTTTTCCCAGGCAGCAGCTTTACCTGCTATGCCACAACACTGGACTCTTCTTCAGTGTTATTTCCAGATCAGTAGCATCTTCAATATCTGGAAACTTGTTAGACCTTGTCCCCTACCCAGTAAGACCTCCAAAATCAGGAATTCTGGGGTGCAATCAACCGTACTCTTTTGAATGAGCCTTCCTAATGATTTTGGTGCCTGCTGAGATTTCTGAGCTAAAGCTTTACTGTTTCATATGTAGGAATATATGAGAAATGGTTCATATGAGAAAAGATCTTTTGAGTTGATGGAATTTTTTTCCTATAGTATCATATTCAAAGGATGAATTCAACATCTTCAGTGGTCCAAAGTGAAGAACCTGAAGATGGGTACTTTAAGAGGGGGGTGGGGGGAAGCAACAGTTGCAAATGGAAAGAAGGGCTTGGTGCTTCTGGGGGGACCTCTTGCTACTGTAGACCACTGCTGGAATCATGTTAGTAACAAGGGAAGCGCTCATAACATTAAATGGGAAGAAAGTAGTTGATTTTGTAGCTTCCATTCTACATTTTCTTTGATTTTGATATATAAGAGATTGTGGTCATTTTGAAATGTTTTGAAGTCAGAATACATCTTAGCATATATGTGAAGAAAACAAATGAGAAAATAAATAGTAGAAGTGTGGGAGAAGCCATAGAATTTTTCTACTCAAAACTGGGTGCAAATAAAAATGTCTTAAATATAGGTCTAGAGTCTGAGTGTGGGTTAGTCCTCACATCAATCCTCATCTATTTAAATTACCTGTGTATTTTTATAGGTGGAGTAATAATTGATCCAAACAGTCCATATGCTGTAGTGAGAACTCATGCATTAGAAATAACAGACCTGGGTTAAAACATCTTTGAAGAGCTATTTGATTTGGTGTAAATTGTCACAGAAATCGATTTTTAATCTGTAATACAGGATAAATGATGCCTATTTGGGAGAGCAGTAGTTCTTAAAGGTGAGGGTGAGGAAGCATTTTCCTTGGTAAGGATTGGAAGAGGGTATGGCACTTGGTGGGCAGGAACCAGGAGTTCTGGGTGCCCCACCGTGGAGGACTACAACCTGTACTACTACTATTCATTACCTCAAGACATTCACATATATTAAAACCTCCTTTATAATTATCTAAGCATAGAATCTGTGTTTTATATAAACATTTTAATGATTTTAATATAGGCTAATTTTTTTAGGAATACAAATTACTAACATGTAAATTGGTACAAGATTATACTTCATTCTGTTTGAGCTTTCTTATCAAAATTCCTCAACCTTTTGGAAAAAGAATACATCACCAACAGCAATGCTGTTCATGTTATTTGACCAGCAGTAAAGCATCCTATAGCAGACTGTATTTTGGGAAGTTGTAGTCCCAAATGAGACTGTATGAGTGCAAGCCACTGACTGCTGACTCCTTCACTATGTCTTCTAGGGTAATCATCCCTGGACATTCCCTTATTAAAAGAAAGTAATTGAAATATATATTAGTGAAATCATATATTTTTAATATAAATTACTTTCCTTTTATTTCTATTTTACATTATATTCAGAACATTATCTTATTTTCTAAAAATGGTGAGTTAAAGTAGGTTATATGAGCCATGAATTTCATTTCAGCATAATAAATGTAGACTAACAAATTGTTCTGAAAAGGAGATGTTCAATCTGTAGGCTGGGGTTTGCAGAAAGCTTTTGAGAGGATCAAATGAAGCCATGTTAATGAGTAGTTAACATAATATCTGGTGCATAGTAAAAGCTCATGTGTGGTGGCTATGATTAGAATAATGAGGAGGCAGTAGCACTGGTGGGATTGAGTACTGGTTTAAGTCAGTGCAGGGTGCCTACTTCTAAGGCAGGAAGTCTGTTTTCCTTCTTGATTCTCATTGGGTGACAGTAGTGCAGTGGGTGGTTTTGTTGTTACTATTATTTTTATGCTTTGGCCACCGGTTCAGCCATTGGGTTGCCTCTGCAACTCCCTTGACTGTTGCAATCATTGCATTTTTTCCCCCCAAAAAAACCTTTTATTTAAGGAATACAAATTTCATAAGTACAACTTTAGGAATATAGTGATTCTTCCTACCATACCCACCCTCCCACCCAATTTTCACCCCTCTTCCTCCTCCTCTTCCCATTCCCAGTCCCTTCTTCATTAAGATTCATTTTCAATTATCTTGCTACACAGAATACCAACTCTATACGAAGTAAAGATTTCAACAATTTGCACACACACATACACATAGCACTGTCTGAAAACAAGTTTAACAGTTAACTCTCATAATACAACTCATTGAGGACAGAATTCCTGCTTGAGATGTTAGTGCACAGTGATTCCTGTTGTTAATTTAACAATTAACACTCTTACGTAGGAAGTCAGTGACCACTGAGGCTCTTGACGTGAACTGCTTAGGCTTTGGAAGCCTTTTGAATCTACAAACTCCATCAGTATTTAGACAAGTCTATAAACAAAGTAGAAGTTGTCTCCTCCCTTCAGAAGAAAGTACATCCTTCCTTGATGGCCACTTCTTTCCGCTGGGGTTTCACTCAAAGAGATCCTTCATGTAGAACACTTTTTGCCACAGTGTCTTTGCTTTCCATGCCTGAAATGCTCTCATGGGCTTTTCAGCCAGACCAGGAAGCCTTAAGGGCAGATTCTGAGGTCAGAGTACTTCTTAAAGCAATTGTCATTCTGTGAGTCTGCTGTGTAGACTGCTTCTCATGTTAGAATATTCTCTCCTTTTTAATTTAATCTATTATTATTACCAGACACTTGATCCTATTTATATGATCACTTTAACACTTAATCCTATCCATATGTTCACTTTAACAGTTAATATGATCACTTTAACATTTAACATGGCATTTTTACCACCCAGCCTAATGGGATTTGGGGTTCCATGGCAAGTTTCTATACTGTATCCTTAGAAGTAAGTCCATAGCAATGTATGCAGAATTATATAGCAAGAATTACTTTTACAAGCCCTGTGTTACCAGCACAAATTACTAAAAAGAGAGCCTCAACAAGTTTTTCAAATACAAGCAGGGCTATCTGGTTTCAGAATGACCGCAGTCTGTAATGTTATAAATAACACATAACCTCACACATAGGAGTGGCTGAAAAGAAACTACCACCATTCCTTATTCCTACTTGGCTCCTGAGCTGTGACAGATTATCAGGACTAGGATAACAGCCATGCTTGAGGTAAATAAAAAAAGCACTTAAACCTCAAACAAGAAGTTGGAGAGATTTCACAGGCTAGATGACATTTTGAGATAAGCTGGCATTCATGCTATGTGCTAACTGCAGGTATTATAACATAATGCCATAACAATTGATGATGTATACCATAATAGATATTTTTGGTCAACATAAAAAAATCCCTTTTATATAGTTAAACTAGTTAAAAAGAGCAGATTAAGCCCCTTATTTTAGACTTCATGATTTTTTACCTCCAGGCAATGAAGTAAACTGTGTATTTCTTTAAATAATTGTCAACACTCACTAAAGTACTGCCACTTGTTTGTTATACTTATTGGCCAGAATAGTGTATAAAACTTGCAATGGGCATTTCATAACTTTTGATGATGATAATGATAATAGCACTAGGTAAATACTTAAATGCTGAGTGGGACAGTGTGCTACTAGGTTATCTTGTGCTCAGTTAGTGGTTAGTGAATAGTCTTAATATAAATTCTAGATATATATTTTACTGGATACTCTTTTAAAGTGTAGCAGTGTGGAAGTCAGTAGTCGACCTGGAATGATGTCTGTATTTTAGAATATACAGACTTCAAATGGAAGATAATGCTGTCCCAGAAGCCACTTCACCTGGGAGATTTGTTTGACTAGAACACTTTGAGAAACCGACATTTAGGAATACACAGACTTTCAAACTTCTGTCAGTTCTGACAGAATACATCTGTGTGGTGGGAATCTTCCCTCTCAATGTTGTTTCAGTAGAAATAAAAAGCCTACAGAATTTCTTTAAGGGTTATTCCTCTTCTCTCCTTTGAAGACAAAATGTGTTCTCTTTATAAATGTGTATTTTCCCTGAGAGATAATTCTGAATAAAGCCACATTCTGAATAGAACACTCTCTAGTTTGTTACAGGCTCGGAAAGGAATGAACATGATTCCAATTGGGACTCCAAGTCTCCACAGTCATAATTGAAATATATACCATACACGGTCCCTTAGCCTCCAACATTAATACCCATCTGCTGAAATGGCAAGGTGCCTGCTCTCTGGTCGATTGGATGGATGCCCTGGAGCACAGGTGCCTGGCAATGATGGTTTTAGGGAAATCCCCAACATAACACTGCTCATGTTTTCTCTGCAGGACATCTCTCCTGTGTGTGTATGTAATGCAGAAGGCTCCCTCTTTCTGATTTCATGATTGCTACTGTATGTCCTCAGAAATTTCTGTTCATTATTGAAAGCCAAAGTATCAGCGTGAGGTGTCATTTAAATTGTGGAAACTATGATATTTTGAATCTTGAGGTGTAGCTTAACATTTCTAAAAAATAGTATTTATTGAAAGTTTTTTTTTTTTTTTCAGGCAGAGTGGACAGTGAGAGAGTGAGAGAAAGGTCTTCCTTTTTCCGTTGGTTCACCCCACAATGTCCACTGCAGCTGGCACACCGCGCTGATCCGTAGTCAGGAGCCAGGTGCTTCTCCTGGTCTCCCATGCGGGTGCAGGGCCCAAGCACTTGGATCATCCTCCACTGCACGCCCGAGCCATAGCAGAGAGCTGGACTGGAAGAGGAGCAGCCAGGACTATTACCTGGTGCCCCAACCAGGACTAGAACCTGGGGTGCCAGCGCCGCAGGCGGATGATTAGCCTAGTGAGCCGTGGCGTCAGCCTTGAAAGGTTTTAAATACCAAATTTTGAAGCCAAAAATATACTTTCAAGTATTATCTATTCATTAAATTGCTGTCTATTGTCCATGATAGTTGGATATAAAGCCAAAATCCATGCTGTAGTATTAATATTTATGAGATGTATATGTGGTTTTGTGCTAGCATTTCAACATAAATAGCTATATTTTGCTGTCTGATTACATAGGCTCCTGTGGCAAGAAAACATTTCTTGGGCCGGCATTGTGATGTAGCACTACATCCCATGTGTGTGCTGGTTTGTGGGTTGGCTGCTCTGCTTCCAATCCAGCTCCTGCTAATGGCTTGGGGAAAAGCAGTGGATGATGGACTAAGTGCATGGGCTTCTGCTACCCACATGGGAGATCTGGTTTTGGCCTGGCCCAGCTCTCGCTATTGCTGCCATCTGGGGAGTGAATCAGCAGGTGGAAGATATCTCTTGCTCTCTGTCTCTCCCTCTCTCTCTGTAACTCTGACTTTCAAATAAATAAATAAAATAAATTAATAAATAATAAATAAATAAAAAAAATCTTTCTTAGATATTAATCATATCATTTTTCTTCCCTCATTTCTTTTGGAGGAAAAATTCCCCAATGGAATAACTAGTTAATCTTGTGCTTCATTTCTTAGGGGCCAGATGTGGGAGTACAGAGGGAAGAGGAATTCTGTCAACCTAACTTTGATTTCCAAACATCTAAGCCTTTAGGAGAAAGAAGAGTTTTTGAAGGTTAGACTAAATATTTTAGAGAAACAAAACAGTCCAGAAAAAAATTCCCATAGATTTCATAATGGAGAGATGGAGAAAAAGTAATGAGAGACATGTTAACAGGTCTTTGAGAGAATATCCGTGTCCATTTCTGGGGCAAACCATAAGAATAGTGTCAGATCTCAAAACAAAAATGACTATGAGCTTCCTATTGGTAACCAAATGGGAGCTGTAGAAAACTTGGCAGAAATATCCACACCTCCACCTTCACTTACTTCAAGGTTAGCCCTTACCTGTACCCCAATGATTAAAGTACCCTAGACTCCAAGCCTTTCCCTTACTCCCTTGTGTCTTGGCCACATGGAAACACTCTGGTGTTTTGATATAACTTTAAGAAGGAAGAACAGAACATCAAAATTTTCTCAGCGTGATTCTTCTCTCTTGAGAGGCCTGCAATTGAACTAAGTTCTTAAGGAATTACAAAGTTATGTTTGTATTTCAACTAAGCATGTGCACTGAGATTCATATGGACTGACTACACCATTTATACTATGACTTATTTTAGAAAGAATGACTATTGTAACATTTTTAGAATTTCTTTTCAACTTTTGATTTTCTTAAAGGCAATGCTTATGGAATGTGCCGTGTTCAAATGGGTACAGACTACTCAGATTGCCCATTCGGTTTACTAGAAGCCTAATCCAACCTGGCATATTCCAGTTCAGCTTTCTAACTACCACAGGTCCAATGGGAGTTTCCACCTCCATAATTTGTAAAAACAACAATAAGACTTCTGATAGAAACCATGTCAATACATTATAATAAAAACTCTATACCATGTAATATGTATATATACAATCATTTTCAAAACCTATGTATTGGGTTGGCGATCAATGTCTATCTTCCACTTTCCCTTTGCTTAGGAATAGATAATAACCTCAAATGTAATCATGAAAATATGGTTAGAAGAGTATACCCTTTACTGAGTGCTATATTTCCCCTGTGTCTTAATATCTACACTTTTGTTTCAAGGTTGTTATGCCTAGACTTTGCTCTCTACCCCTATCTATGCCTATAGAATCACACAAATGACCACTTTAAGCACAAATACATTCTTAGAGGATTTTTCACAGGAGACTTTTCTTGTCCCCAAAATGCTTTGTGTGTATTCTTAGTGTCAATGGCTGCCTGGGATGCTGCTGTGATCACTTGGTTTTGAGGGCCTTTTGTACCCATTGACCAGTGTGTTTCTGTGCTGCAGGGAGAAGGATGGGAAGGACACTGTAAAGGTCTTTTGTGGGCAAGAGTCATTTTATCTGTAAGGTCCATGATAAAAACAGATAATGAGTTTACACAATTTAGTATTCTTTTGTCACTTTTCCATTTATATATATTTTGTTTTCCAGCTTTATGTCCAAAAGAAGGCAGACACGTTTGAGGAGATATGCCCATGAACTTAGGGAAAACATCAGAAAAATCTGACTCATGGTTGCAGGTCTCTATCCCTATGCTCATCATAATATGGGTCTGCATCTACTTAGTGCCTTATTATCAACATTTTCTAAAAGCTGGATTTATCCTAACAAAGAAAAACAATTACTAATGCAATCAAAATTGTTGAGCTCATTCTGGTTTCCAAATGACATGAGTTCTAAATGGTATTCTTGATTTTTCTAATATACTCTACATCAAACATGGGAGAAATTGAAAGAAATATGGAATAATTCATAAGGCATTTATATAGTGCATAACTTAGTTGTATAAATCCATTTAACAGGAAGCTTCCTGGGAATAATTTTCATTGATTAACTATTAGGTCTATTTGTTAATTTAAAATAACAAACTATGAATCTGTTTTACACCTTTAACATCTGTATCTTTCAGTTTATTAATTTTCAAAAGTTCATTATTTCATAAATATCAGAAAAATGTTTAAAGATTTTATTGATTTATTTGAGAGAGAGAGTACAGACAGTGAGAGGGAGAGACAGAGAGAAAGGTCTTCTGTCCATTGGTTCACTCCCCAAAATGGTCATAGTGGCTAGAGCTGCGCCTGTCTGAAGCCAGGAACCAGGTGCCTCTTCCTGGTCTCCCATGTGGGTCCAGGGACCCAAGGACTTGGGCCATCTTCTGCTGCTTTCCCAGGCCACCGCAGACAGCTGGATTGGAAGAGGAGCCAGGACTAGAATAGGCACCCAAATGGGATGCCAGCGCAGCAAGCAGAGAATTAACCTACTGTGCAATGACCCTGGCCCCCAGATAATTTCTTAACCTGCTCTATAACACTTTCTTAACAACACAATAGCAGCCTTCAAATATAGTTTCTCTAGAATATCTATCTCTATATTTGGATCTTTAAAAAGAAAAAGAAAGAACAAGAGTATAAACATAGTCTTTTAGTATGATAAATGAGATATTTCCCAAATCTGTATAGAATAAAATATTATATAAACATTATGTGGAGTGAATTAATTATACTGATAAATAGAAAAACATAAGAGATAGTCAAAAAGATCATGGAAAATATATTATAAAAATTATGAAGAGATTACAAAATTTCTGTACCAAAATAAATGTATCCTTTAATTATATTTTCTGTGAACTTTTTGAACTTCCTTTTATATGTAAATTATAATGGCAATTTTTTGTGTGCAAATCTGTTAGCTTCAGGTTTAGAGCTGTAATATAAGAGAGTGTTTTTGTGATATTATCAAATTTCATAAAGAACAAGACTGGAGAAAATCTTTTTGGACAGTTGTACTCAAAATGAAGAAAAATAAGCTGTTTATATGGGTAATCAAGGCTAAATGATCTTGTAATATGTTGTGGCAATCAATTATTGCAGTGTTTTTAAAATTTGCATGCTGCTCATGTAGATCTATCCTTTAGATGAATCTTAGGAATAGTAATAGCAAAATAGAGTCCAAACTCAGCAAAGCAGAGTTAGATTTAAAACATAAACTCAACTTCCTCTATTTAGGCAAGACTGACATTGCTCTAAAAGGCTAATAGAGATTCCACACTTATTTACTTCAGAGTTCTGAATCAAGCTCAGTGAAAAGTGATTTGTAAATTGCTTATGCAGTGAACTTCAATAAATAACTCACAAATCAATGTCTCACAAGAATTTGGTAACCTGCCCATTTCATTTGAAATCACGCTGCAGCCTATTGATTTCCTCCTCAAGACAGTGTGAACAGGAAATGTTGAAGTAGAAGCAAGTCATTCCACTTACCTGCCAAAAAGTATAGCTTATTTCCAAAAGAGGAGAAAAATCTCACTAGCATTTTGAAAATATCCTCTCCTATCAGCTACTATGGCCGTGCTCAGAACCAAGGAAGAGAAACCTCTGACATGAACACTGTACTTCAGGGGACTTGACCCTGACTGTGCCTTGACACTCTTCCTGGGCCAAATGCCCCTAGGTCAAGCAGATACATCTACCCACAGTTTGTGTTTCCTCCTTCTAGGCCAAGCTTCAAGCAACTGACACTCCACACCCTCTTCCAGAACCTGCATGGGTGTTTCCCCTAGTCCCTTCTTCCCCCACCTCACTGCACCTGAGTTCGAGGTATTGTGCACTGGAAGAAATTTGCAGGTCTTCCATCTGCTGGTTCACTCCCAAATGGCTGCAATGGCTGGAGCTGTGCCAATCTGAAGCCAGGAGCCAGGAACTTCTTCTGGGTCCCCAACGTGGGTGCAGGGACCCACGGACCCAGGCCATCCTTCACTGCTTTCCCAGGCCATAGCAGGGAGATGGATCGGAAGAGGAGCAGCCAGGACTTGAACTGGTGCCCATAGGGATGCTGGCACTGCATGCTGGGGCTTTAACCCACTGCACCACAGTGTCAGCCCCTCACCTCATTTCATTCAGTAGATTTCAGGTCATTTCAACAGGGCTCTAACTGCTGTTGATATCATGAAGAAACCCAGCATGGTTTCTTTAGCTCAAAACTGTCCTCTGGACACCAGATTCATATTTCAATTTTATTCATTACATTTCCCCTCCAGAGTCTTCAAGTTAATATGCTTAAATTGAAAATGTATCCTATGTCCCAAGCCTATTCCTTTCTAATATTCATTAGAACTTCATAATGATGCCATCACCCATTCAGCTTTTCTTTTTAAAATTTATTTGACAGGTAGTGTTATAGACAGTGAGAGAGAGAGAGAGAAAGGTCTTCCTTCCGGTGGTTCACTCCCCAAATGGCTGCAGTGGCCAGTACTGGGCCAGTCCGAAGCCAGCAGCCAGGAGCCAGGTGCTTCTTCCTGGTCTCCCATGTGGGTGCAGGGGCCCAAGCACTTGGGCCATCCTCCACTGTCCTCCCAGGCCACAGCAGAGAGCTGGGCTGGAAGAGGAGCAGCCGGAACTAGAACCCAGTGCCCATATGGGATGCCGGTGCCGCAGGCAGAGGATTAACCAAGTGAGCCACAGCACCGGCCCCCGCCCATTCAGCTTTGTAAACCGTGAACACAGAACTCGTCTTCTACACCTTTAATTCTCTTCTCACCACTATATAGTATATCACCAAATTCTCTTAGCATCCATGACATTGTACTGTTTGTACTAGAGTACTTCTGTGTGTTCCACTCCATCCTCGTCCTTACCTCCATCTCCTGCCTTGTCCAGTGTGTATCAACACTTTACAGTCGCTGCTCAGAGGTTTATCGTGGGGAACCCTTGAAACACTTGTTAGTTTGCAGAAGATTCTGTATAAAAATTATTGGACCTACAGCTTAGAATGTGTTAGTTTGAAGAATAATTTATAAATGAAACAAATATCAGTTCTTTTTGAGTACAGAATGACATTTTTCCATGGATCTGTTCATTTTGACCAATATTAGTCTACTCTCATTACACCGTCTTTCTACAAAAGATGTCAACTTTAATGCAAGTCAACATGCAGGCAAAAGAAACTCTCACTTTTCCTTTACTTAAAAATTTTATTTTGGAGTTTAAAAAATATATCCAATAGATCTGAAAACCTTACTACAAATGTCTATTTTATAAAATGCTAATGTTTGTTATGTGGCATATGGTCTATAAAATACTTATTTTTTCCTAACTGAAGGCTAAATATTGCTGTTTATCCAAAATTTCTTTTAAAAACTTCCTATCTTGCTGTTTGTAAAATTGTTATCACTTATTTTCTTTTTATAAATTAAGAAAAATCATAGCAAAAGCACAATATATTTACATTTTAAATAACTGGGTACAGTGAAAATGAGATTTAGTTTTCTAATGCTAGCGTCTATAGATTCCATTTAAATAAATGTAATGAACCAATTTTATGAACATGAAAATTTATTAATAATGTTTAATTGTAATGCTACAAAAGCCTTAAGACAAAGCTCTATGCTAAAAATATAGTTTAATGGGGCCAGCGCTGTGGCTCAGTAGGTTTATCCTCTGCCTGTGGTGCCAGCATCTCGTATGGGCGCCAGTTCTAGAGTTCTAGTCCTGGCTGCTCCTCTTCCAATCCAGCTCTCTGCTGTGGCCTGGGAAGGCAATGGAGGACGGCCCAAGTGCTTGGGCCCCTGCACCTGCATGGGAGATCAGGAAGAAGCACCTGGCTCCTGGCTTCGGATCGGCGCAGTTCCATCCATTGTGGCCATTTGGGGAGTGAACCAACAGACGGAAAACCTTTTTCTCTGTCACTCCATCTCACTGTCTGTAACTCTACCTCCCAAATAAATAAATAAAATCTATATTTTAAAAAAGAAAAATACAGCTTAAGCACAATTATATATAAGATGTGAAAAACATTTTGTACTGATGTATATCAGACTCACACATAGGCCTAGACAGTTACAGAATCTTCAAACATGTATGTAAGCTTCTTGATCTCTTTTAGAAGCACCCACATGCGTAATCTAGAAGTAAACAACGGAATTCACTTCCTTAATGTGAAACAAGCATTTTTCTTTCACTTTTAAGTTGCTGAAATCTGGCCTTGCAGGTATTCCTGCCATGAGCTTTCAGCTGAAACACTCCACAAAGAACTTCTCTTCTGTTAATTACATGGATTTCTATAGGTAGTGGATTTATGCTGCTTATTAACACTAAAAATATTCAGTAGCTGGTCTTTGTTTAGTAAAGTTCATCATGTTTATAGTATTACCTAGAACTTTTTGATTTCCTGTCAGATTTTGATACTGGCTTCTCTCAACATAGCATGCAGAATCTGGCACATAACTAGCCACCATCGGCACAGATACCAACCTAGACCAGTCTTTAGTTTCTCGATATGATGGCACAACAATAAATAAATTTGGTCTTTGCTTGCTTGAGGAAGCTAGATGAAACAGAATTTTTTTTTAATTTCACCACCATTCAGAAATCATGCAAATACTATCACATGACATTTACTGATAAAATCTTTTGAGTCATAAACATGTATTGGGAAGCTTTAGTTCTTCAGTTTATTACCCAAAAGAACTTCAGTATCATGTGACATGTCATCAACATGACAACTTACCATATGGTGTAAAAGGGAACCTCCTCAAATTCTCCTACTACAACATGTTCCGTCATTTCCCTCACTATGTGTTTCTTTACTGACATTATCAAATTCTCACTCAGTGCACAAATATTTCATTTTTCTGGGCAGAATGTTCAATTACTAAATAACTTGGTTTCTATCTGAATTATCTACTACCTTGGCCTAGAATCCTCCTCATTCATCTCAACTTTGTCTTCAACAACTGATGGATGTCACACATTTTGGAAAATGCAAACATTGATAATTTATAAAACAAAATAGCATCCTAATAACTGCCATGGTCATTTTGGGAAGCTATAACAAATTCTTGTGTCTAGGGTGGCTGAGACAAGCCTTCTTTCTCACAATTCTGGAGGCTGATGAGACCAAGATCAAGGTACCAGAAGGCCAGGTGTCCTGGTTTTTATAAACCCTTCTGTTTGTGCGTCCTCCTGTGACTCCCTAAATGCATCATGAGGGTTCCAACCTCATGACCTAGTTATATACCTAAAGCCCTTTCCTCTAGTCGTGTCCCTCTGTGGGGTAGGGTTTCACCATTCAGATTTTGGGAGAATATAAATATGTAGTCCATTACCATAACAAATGGGAAAAATAAGAACATGAAAATTTCACAGTTCACTTCAAGCTTTCATAATCCTTATTCTACAATATTTATAGCAGCAGCAAAGCATCATGAGACAATTAGTATGACATATGAAAATGTATTCTTTTTTTTTTCATTTTCGATTCTCTTTATATACAGAAGATCAGTTTAGCATACATTAAGTAAAGATTTCAACAGTTTGCTCCCATACAGAAACATAAAGTGAAAACTTCTCTATAATTTCCCATTACACAAATAGAGCTAGGGAATCCCTGTAAACCTGTCATTGGTACATGAGAGAAGGTTGTGGGCCACAAGTTGGAAGATGATGCTGACATCCTAAATCTACTACCCTTCCTTTTGTACAGTGTAACCCTTGCCATTTATGATTGGCCTCTCATGTCACAGAAAGACTGACAATGTCTGTGTCCAGATGAATACAGTCCTGCGAGCTGTCACACAGTTCTTCAAGACTGGTAATGAACTTGCTACTGGGGTCATTCAGTAACAATCCGTCATTGCAATAACTAACATTGTGTGGATATTAAGGTTATAAAATGTTCCCTCCCTTTCTCCCAATCTACCCCTAGTAACATCTCGTGGAAACCTAGAAATCCATGGAAACTCAACTGCAAAAACTGTTTTAATTATCTTATTTCATTTCTGGGAGTGCATCATCTTCTTTCTTCTTCATGCTCTTATTATTACATATTATCATCTCTTTTGCTTGGAATGTCCCTGTCCTCTTGACTCTTGGACACACAAAGCTCCAAATTAGTTCTGGTTCTCTTATTATTACCTCTCACAGTTCCTTTCCTGTCACTCAGAAAACTTAGCAAAACTATTTGTATTAGCAATGTAAATGGTGGTTTAACATCTTTCTCTTCTACTTGAACATCTATGTCTCTTGTGCTAACTGCCAGATCTCCACTCCATAAAATCATTGGGGCTTCCAGGAGTAATGTTTCTCCTGATTTTTGTTGCTTGTAGTTTATGGAGAGAATATAGAAACAAATTCATGAACCAGCTGGAGCCACAGGTCTCAAACAGGTGGTGGGAAGGGAGTGGGCGGCCTGAAAACTAGGACAACGCAGTAGAGTGCACATCTGGCAAGAGATTTCTTGTGGATATTGATATGCATTATGCAGTAGGAAAGCTAAGAGGACAGGGAGGAGACTCAAAGGAATCTTTTCAGAATCGCATTATATTCTTATTTGAAAAACAGTCTTTCAGGGCATAAATTACAATAAAAATTTGGAAACATAGAATTCCAGCTTCATGTAAAATAAATTACCCTTATTTTCTGGCATTAAAATTCTAATGCCTCTTATGTAGAACAGAATTTTTCAGGCAAATTTTTCTTAAAAATCTAGGAGTAGTATGACTTACTGAGCAAGGAGACAGTTTTCTTTGTGAGAGCATTGGTCCTTAAAAAGATGGCCTTCATTCTGTTTTGACCCTGAGGTGTATTCTATGCCACAAACCATTACATGTTCCTTTCCTAGGGAGTATGAATGGAGGAAATGAGATGAAGGAATCAAATGGGCTGCAGGCTTCAATGCTGTGTGTATGTTTTATTTCTAGTGATTACATAAAGAGGTTTTTTGTTGTTGTTGTTGTTGTTGCAGCTTCCTTACAAAGTCAATCTCTAACAGAGGGTGAAAATGCTAAGCTAAGCTGTTACTAATATCTTCCCAAAGACAGTGCTAATGTTAATGTGATGCACTACCTCTGTACTTTCTCCACCCCATTCCAAGTCAAGGAAATAATTTTGGAGTTAGACACTGAGTATAAGACTTCTATATTTGTGATGAATAAGTGTTTCCATTCAGTAGGCTATAAAAAAAAAGAACAACTGCATGGAGTTTAGATCAGGCTTTTGAATTCAGGTTAGTTCCAATTCTGTTGCCAGTTTTTTTTCTCACCTTGGTAAATACATGATATTTACACCTTTTACTTAATAGCATGAAGAACTATTAGCACTAGAAGAAATTATACCAAAAGAAGTCCATCATAAGGAACTTTTTGTTTTGGAAAGTATAATATTTTCTTTCTTTCTTTCTTTCTTTCTTTCTTTCTTTCTTTCTTTCTTTCTTTCTCTCTTTCTCTCTTTCTCTCTTTCTCTCTTTCTCTCTTTCTCTCTCTCTTTCTTTCTCTCTTTCTCTCTTTCTCTCTTTCTCTCTCTCTCTCTTTCTCTCTTTCTCCTCTCTCTCTCTCTCTCTTTCTCTCTTTCTCTCTTTCTCTCTTTCTCGAAACGTAGAGTGGACAGTGAGAGAGAGAGAGACAGAGAGAAAGGTCTTCCTTTTGCCATTGGTTCACCCTCCAATGGCCGCCGCGGCCAGCGTGCTGTGGCCGGCGCACCGCAGAGATCCGAAGCCAGGAGCCAGATGCTTCCTCCTGGTCTCCCATGCAGGTGCAGGGCCCAAGCACTTGGGCTATCCTCCACTGCATTCCCGGGCCATAGCAGAGAGCTGGTCTGGAAGAGGGGCAACCGGGACAGAATCCGGCGCCCTGACCAGGATTAGAACTCGGTGTGTCGGCGCCGCAAGTGGAGGATTAGCCTAGTGAGCCGCGGCGCCGGCCAATATTTTCTATTTATTGTTAATTTTTAAACTTTAATTAATAAATATAAATTTCTTTTTTTTTAACTTTTATTTCATGAATATAAATTTCCAAAGTACAGCTTATGGATTACAATGACTTCCCCCCTATAAATTTCTAAAGTACAGCTTTTGGATTACAGTGGCTTCTTCCCCCCTGTAACTTCTCTCCCACCTGCAACCCTCCCATCTCCCGCTTCCTCTCCCAATCCATTTGCATCAAGATTCATTTTCAATTATCTTTATATACAAAGATCGATTTAGTATATATTAAGTAAAGATTTCAACAGTTTACACCCATGCAGAAACACAAAGTGGAAAGTACTATTTGAGTACTAGTTATAGCATTAATTTACATTGTAAAACACATTAAGGACAGAGATCCTACATGGGGAGTAAGTGCACAGTGACTCCTGTTGTTGACTTAACAATTGACACTCTTGTTTATGGTGTCTGTAATCACCCGAGGCTCTTGTCATGAGTTGCCAAGGCTATGGAAGCCTTTTGAGTTCGCTGACTCTTATTTAGACAAGGTCATAGTCAAAGTGGAAGTTCTCTCCTCCCTTCAGGTAAAGGTACCTTTTTCCACTGATATCTCACTTGCAGAGATCTTTCATTTAGGTGTTTTTTTTTTTTTTTTTTTTTTTTTGCCAGAGTATCTTGGCTTTCCATGCCTAAAATATTCTCATGGGCTTTTCAGCCAGATCCGCATGCCATAAGGACTGATTCTGAGGCCAGAGTGCTGTTTAGGACATCTGCCTTCCATGAGTCTGCTGTGTATCCCGCTTCCCATGTTGGATCATTCTCTCCCTTTTTTATTCTGTCGGTTAGTATTTTCAGACACTAGTCTTATTTATGTGATCCCTTTCACTCTTAGTCCTATC
Source organism: Oryctolagus cuniculus (assembly GCF_964237555.1). Lineage (NCBI taxonomy): Eukaryota > Metazoa > Chordata > Mammalia > Lagomorpha > Leporidae > Oryctolagus > Oryctolagus cuniculus. The sequence continues at coordinate 60,545,199 of NC_091434.1, read as the reverse complement.
ATTATGATCAATTGTGAACAGAAATTGATCACTTGGACTAGTGAGATGGCATTGGTCCCTGCCACCTTGATGGGATTGAATTGGAGTCCCCTGGCACATTTCTAACTCTACCGTTTGGGGCAAACTATTCCAAGAAACTTTACTGTATTTTCCCTTTCATCTTATGCAAATTCAGCAGACATTTCAACTTCATAGAAAAGCAAATTAAGTAGATGTTAGGAAAGTAGTAATATCAGTAAGAAAATAACAAAATGAAAAAGTAACTTATTGACTGGGAGAAAATATTTTCAAACCATATACGTAATAAGTGGTTAATATCCAAATATACAGGGGATCTCTAGAACTCAATAGCACAAGAACTAATAACACATTTTAAAATGTGTGAATAATTTGGAAAGTCATTTCTCTAAAGAAGACATGCAAATGATTCAATAGGTATGTGAAAAAATGTTCTGTCACTAATTAGTGGGGAAATTCAAGTTGAACCCATATAAGATTTTTCTTGTAACTGTCAAGATAGCTATTATCAAAATAACAAAAGATAAAACATGTTGATTTTAAGCAAGTGAGGAAGTTGTAACCCTTGTATACTGCTATTGGTTATGCCAAATGAGTCAGCCAGTGTGGAAAACAATATGGAGACCTTTCAAAAGCATTGAAGAAGTAGAACTACCATATGGTATAGCAGTACTACTTCAGGGTATAAATCTAAAAGAATTGTAGATATCTGCACTCCTATGTTCATTGAAGCATTGTGCACAATTGCTAAGAAGTGAAAACAACCTTAGTTCCCATTGACAGAAGAACAGATAAGGAAACATGGTCTATACACACAAGGAAAGTCAGTCAGCCTTAGAAATGAAGGAAATTCTGCCACATGAGATAACATGTTCGAACCTTGATGACATTCTGCCAAATGGAATAAGACAGTCACAGAAGGACAAATGCTGTATGATTCCACTTTTATGAGGTATCTACTATAGTTAAATTCACAGAGGCAGACAGTGGAATGGTTTGCCAGGGACTATGGTAGTTGGATGTTGAGTTGCTCTTCAAACTGTACCAAGTTTCAGTTCTGCAAAATGAATTAGTTCTCAAGACCTGATGCCTATATTTAGTAATACCATGTTGCACTCTTAAACATTCGTTAAGAGGGTGGATCTTATTCTAAATATTCTCACCATAGTAAAAAAAAAATAGAAAGAACAGGAAGCATTTAAGTGTTATGCTTCAAGTGAAAAATAAAACTAGTGTATCTGTTGGGGAAAAAAGTTTATTTCATCCTTCTTCAATACTTAAAGCCTTAAACAACCCCTATAAAACTGTATCATTCATATTTCTACAAACAGGTAACTAAAAATTTATTCTGGTGGAAAATACATTGTGAAAGCATTCTTCTAAAAAAATGGTTCAAGGTAATGCCAAGCTGCTTCATTTACATGTGCTTGGGTCACAAATATTCCATGTTGATAGATAAGACTCTTCAAATTTATGAATTCAACTTGAGTGTATGATTGGTTGCTTTGCATACACAGAAAAAAATTGATTCACACTCAAATGATTGTTTTAATTTCTTCAAGTATTCCTCCTGGAAATCAGCATTCCACAATTTAATCATATATTCTCAGAGAGCAAATAATATGGAACTATACCTAGAACAGCTAATTTACAGTCTGGAAAATCAGAATCAGCCAGAAGAAAGATATCCCTTAACATTAGATTTTACAGAAATATTGTTCTAAATGGGGGTGGGGAATGTCCATCCCATAAACTGTATAAGGTCCACAAATCATTTGGTCTGGCTCGGCCAAAGCAACTACAAGCAAGACTTGAAAATCAATAAATCTATTGCAGAATAATTTTTAAGTTGATCGCTTTCTTTTTTTTATTTATTTTTTTAACTTTTATTTAATGAATATAAATTTCCAAAGTACAGCTTATGGATTACAATGCCTTCCCCCCGATAATGTCCCTCCCACATGCAACTCTCCCCTTTCCCACTCCATCTCCCCTTCCATTCACATCAAGATTCATTTTCGTTTCTCTTTATATACAGAAGATAAGTTTAGCACACATTAAGTAAAGATTTCAACAGTTTGCTCCCACACAGAAACATAAAGTGAAAAATACTGTTTGAGTACTAGTTATAGCATTAAATCTCAATGAACAGCACACTAAGGACAAAGATCCTACATGAGGAGTAAGTGCACAGTGACTCCTGTTGTTGACTTAACACATTGACACTCTTGTTTATGGCATCAGTAATCACCCTAGGCTTTTGTCATGAGCTGCCAAGGCTATGGAAGCCCCCTGAGTTCACTGACTCTGATAATTTTAGACAAGGGCATGGTCAAAGTGGAAGTTCTCTCCTCCCTTCAGAGAAAGGTACCTCCTTCTTTGATGACCCGTTCTTTCCACTGGGATCTCACTCGCAGAGATCTTTCATTTAGTTTTTTTTTTTTTTTTCCAGAGTGTCTTGGCTTTCCATGCCTGAAGTACTCTCATGGGCTTTTCAGCCGGATCCGCATGCCTTAAGGGCTGATTCTGAGGCCAGAGTGCTGTTTAGAACATCTGCCATTCGCCGCGGCTCACTAGGCTAATCCTCCGCCTTGTGGCGCTGGCACACCGGGTTCTAGTCCCGGTCGGGGCGCCAGATTCTGTCCCGGTTGCCCCTCTTCCAGGCCAGCTCTCTGTTGTGGCCTGGGAGTGCAGTGGAGGATGGCCCAAGTGCTTGGGCCCTGCACCCCATGGGAGACCAGGATAAGTTGATCACTTTCTATGGCCTACAAATGTTGTTATAAATATCCAACTGTTCCTTGGCAGAAAAAGATTCTCCACATTAACTCTAATTTAATAATATACATTAAAACAGTATTTAAGGAGTAAATTAATCCAGGAATGTATGGACACATTCAGAACAGAAGATTATGTATTAGGGAGGTAGAAGGAATTTTCCTTCAAACTTTCTTTAGCTCACATGTTGTAGAAAATAAATGGAAAAGCCAGCACTGCGGCTCAATAGGCTAATCCTCTGCCTGTGGCACTGGCACCCCAGGTTCTAGTCTCGGTCGGGGTGCTGGATTCTGTCCCGGTTGCCCCTCTTCCAGGCCAGCTCTCTGCTATGGCCTGGGAGTGCAGTGAAGGATGGCCCAAGTGCTTGGGCCCTGCACCCACATGGGAGACCAGGAGAAGCACCTGGCTCCTGGCTTCAGATCAGCGCAATGTGCTGGCCGCAGTGCCCCGGCCGTGGCGGCCATTGGAGGGTGAACCAATGGCAAAAGGAAGACCTTTCTGTCTCTCTCTCACTGTCCACTCTGCCTGTCAAAAAAATAAAAAAAAATTAAAAAAAAGAAAATAAATGGAAAAAAATTTTCAACATTCTACAAAATGAAATAACTTTAGGTTCCATTTGATTTTCCCTTTCATTTATTGCTTTTATAAATATCAAGTTGCAAACTGTGTGGGTGCAAACTGATGAAATCTTACTTAATATATACTAAGTCAATCTTCTGTATATAAAGATAATTGAAGTTGAATCTTGATGTGAATGGAATGGGAGAGGGTGCGGGAGATGGGAGGGATGTGGGTGGGAGGGAAGTTATGGGGGGAAAAGCCATTGTAATCCATAAACTGTACTTTGGAAAATTATATTTACTAAATAAAAGGTTAAAAAATAAAAATAAAAAAAGAAATTTAATTTACTGTGAGGCTGACACAGTGGCACAGCAGGTTAATCCACTGTCTGCAGTGCTGGCATCCCATAGGAGTGCCAGTTTGAGTCCCAACTGCTCTGCTTCTTATGTAGCTCCATGCTTGTGCTCCAGGGAAAGCAGTAGAAGATGGCTCAAGTCCTTAGGCCCCTGCACCCGAAGGGAGGCCCAGAAGAAGCTCCTGGCTCCAGGCTGTGGCTTGGCCCAGGACCAGCTGTTTCAACTCTCTGGGGAGTGAACCAGCAAATGAAAGATCTCTCTCCTTCTCTCTCTGTGTAACTCTGCCCTTCAAATAAATAAAATAAATCTTTAAAAAATTGAAAAAAAGTAAATATCAAGTTGCAAGACAGGTAAAATTTTTTAAGATACTAGAAATGTTTGTCCATTTATCTATTGCCCGAGGAAAAGGAGTAAGTAGTAGGAGCATTATGAATACCTGTATAAACATCTAAATGAACAAGGGGATCATGTGAGTCAATGAGAAAATGCTTTACTGTTCACTGATCAAACATATCACGTGGAGTTGGTGCTTATCCTGCCCCTTTATGAAGTCTTGGACACACCCATGACATTCCTAGTCATTCACATAATGCAAGACTCTAATCAGTCTCCTTTCCATCATTAATACATTGAACCAGGTTTAATAATTAGCACCCCATATTTTATTTTATTTAACTTTCGCCCTCCTTGGATATACCCAAGCTGGCCTCCTATAGCAGGAAATGAGGGGGAAAGGCTTGGTGGGATTCTTTCTTTCCCATCCCACAAACTCCACCACATTGTCCATCTTTTTTTTTTAACTTTTATTTAATAAATATAAATTTCCAAAGTACAGTTTATGGATTACAATGGATTTTTCCAACCATAACTTCCCTCCCACCAGCAACCATCCCAACTCCCACCCCCTCTCCCATTCCATTTGCATCAAGATTCATTTTCAATTATCTTTATATAAGAAGATCAATTTAGTATAAATTAAGTAAAGATTTCAACAGTTTGCTCCCACACTGAAACACAAAGTGTAAAATACTGTTTGAGTACTAGTTATAGCATTAATTCACATTGGACAACACATTAAGGACACAGATACAACATGAGGAGTAAGTGCACAGTGACTCCTGTTGTTGACTTAACACATTGACACTCTTGTTTATGGAGTCTGTAATCACCCGAGGCTCTTGTCATGAGTTGCCAAGGCTATGGAAGCCTTTTGAGTTCGCTGACTCTGATCTTATTTAGACAAGGTCATAGTCAAAGTGGAAGTTCTGTCCTCCCTTCAGAGAAAGGTACCTCCTTCTTTGATGCCCCATCCTTTCCACTGGGATCTCACTCAGAGAGATCTTTCATCTTTCATCTAGGTGTGTGTGTGTGGGTTTTTTTTTTTTTTTTTTTTTTTTTTTGCCAGAGTATCTTGGCTTTCCATGCCTAAAATACTCTCATGGGCTCTTCAGCCAGATCCGAATGCCTTAAGGGCATTCTATGAGTCTGCTGTGTATCCTGCTTCCCATGTTGAGTTTTTAATCATTCTGTTGTTGACATTTGGTTGGAAGCAGGAAAGGTAAAATTAGGAGAAGCAGAACATTTTACTCAAAGACAACATTCAAGATGTGTGAACATTCAAGAAGTTTGGTGTCACTGCTCTAGGGTCCTAGCATTTTTTCTATTATGTGTTACTTTGGGGGAGCTCCTTGGAGAAGTCCCATTTTGGGGAGCTCTCATCAGCAGTTCCCACAGCAAAGGCATCTTCTTCAAACTGCCTTCAGCAGAATTCCTTCCACTTCCTTCTGATCAAGCTATCTTTTTCCATGTGGTGGAGTCTTTAAAAGGCTCATGTTTTCTCTGTTTATAAGATAACTACATTTGGTGGTTAGAAATCACTTGTTCTCCTTGCCATGAAAAACAGAGTGCAGGCCTGGCTCAGCACAGTTGCTTCCCCTTTGTTCCATTCCTGGGGCACTTAGCTCACTGCAGTGCTGAGAATCTTGGTTTCCTAGACAATCACCCTGACCGCATGCATCCACAGGCTCTAGGCACACATGTCAGCTCTCCTGGAGTGCCTGAGATGCCCAATTTCCTAGGAATGAGTTTTGCCCGGGGAAAACTCCATCTTTCCTCATGTAAGGAGAGAATCCCAGAGAACACAGATTATCTACCGAAAAATGCTTCCCCTTCCAATTTTTTTCTCAGACTTCCAAACCTTATACATGCTAAATGTGGATAAGAGATTAACAATCACAAAACTGCTTTGGAAACACCTCGCTTTAAATGGTGTGTGGTTATACCTCAAGTAGAATGTGATGTGTATTATTCTGAAGTTTCAGTCTTCAAATAAAAAGAAACAGTCCATTTCCACATCCTGCTATACCTGGTTCACATTAGGGATTATAGTTTAACTTCTTGTACAAATATCCAACATTTTCTGGGAATTATATTTAACATTTTGCTTTACAGTTCATGAAAGCCTAGAAGAGTAACTCAACTCACTCTATCAGCATTACTTTGAAGATGCTACAGTCACCTTGATGTTATTAACCTTTGTTCTATGACTTGTCTGAACTCTTTCAGATATTTTCATACTTATTTTAGATACTTTTTCTCTTTCAAATGCTTTTATCTATTAAACATCTATTTCAGTCCATTGAAAAATGAACTTATAGGGAGTGGTCATTTAGCCAGGCCATCAGGATGCCTGTGTCCCACATAGGGGTTCCTCAGTACTATTCTTGGCTCTGCTCCTGGCCCCAACTTTCTGCTAATGCAGGCCCTGAAGACAGCAGTGATAACTAAAGTAATTGGTTTCCTGCCACCCACTTGGAAGATGTCGATTGAGTCCAGGTCCAACCTGGCCTAGTCAAGCATTTGGGAAATGAGCCAAGGGATCAAACACACACTCTGTCTATCTGTCTCCATGAGCTTGTGTGTCTGTCTGTCTCCTGTCTCTCAAACAAACATGAAATAAAACTAAAAAAACAAAATGAAACAAAATGAACCTGTGAGTTCTGGACCCCATTCTTTTTAATATTCACTGGGACATTGGTGTACCGATTGTGTATTCTTTCCTCTAAACCTTCAATGCTTACTTTCAGAGAGCCCTCTTACTGAGACTGCAAGTCCTCTCCCTCCCTTCCCTGCCTTCTTCCTTCCTCCGTCCTTTTCTTGTTTTTATTCTCCTCTCTTCTTTATTTTTATATTATGATATTTTATATTATAATATGTATTGAGTCTCTACCATGTGTTCAGCATGATACTAAGTGTTTAGACTCTGTCTCATCCCACAACACACACACACACACACTGCTTCCTTGATTTTACACTCTCCTTTTGTTTTTACTTTTGTTCATTATATGCTCTGCATTTCAGTTTCTTTTTGGGTTATCTTTTTTGGTATCTTTTGCATTATCTTTTTTTTTTTTTTTTTTTTTTTTACTGAGAAACCTTAGTTTCTTGCTTACACATACCTCATTACTTTCCAGTAAGTATACTCTCTGTGTGCTGGGGCAGCTCAGATCTGGGTGATGTGCTCATAATCTTTGTTGATATCTCGAAGGCTTCTTCTCCTGGTAAGTTCAATAGCCAGAGAATCTACTTCTAAATTCTGCAATTCAACATAATTCTCTGAATTTTAAATTACATGAGGCAAAAATTTGACCTCTTTTTGAGTTCCTGCCACAATTTCAAGCTCTACTCTTAAGCTTGAGGATGCCTGCCAGCCACACCATTGTGGGGGATTAATGTGACATATTTAAAAGGAAAACAAAACACTCCCTAAACTCATAACCCTCTCTACTTATTGGCACATCTCTTTGCGCTTTCACAAAGTCTTATAAATCTTTTCTAGCTCAGCTTTCTCATCTCCCATTTACTCTTAATGCTTTCTAATTTGGCTTTTGTGCTCATCCCCCTACTTAAACTGCTTCCTTGCCAAGGTCTTTATTGCTAAATCCATAGAGCTCTTTTTACTCTGTATTCCATTTTACTTCTTGGCAACATTTGGCCCTATTGGCTATGTCCAACTTGTAGAAGAAATTCTTCCTTTTGTCTTTCATTCCCCTCCCTTTCTTTTGTGTTTCCTTTTTCTATCTTGGGACTCTTTCTCCATCCCTTTTGCAGTCCTCTTGACTCTGACTATTCCCCAAAATGTGGACCTTCTTTCCATTATTATCCAGCTTTTCTTGTTACCCTAATCTCTGTAACTGTACATTTTCCATCCAAGGTTTCAGATAGTATGTAGAAAATACTCCCAAATCTGTGTTCCTCTTAGATGCTGCTCCTGAACTTGTCTCTACTAACCAGCTGCCTCTTGGACACATTCACTTGGATTTCAATGCAAACCAAATTTATGTCCAACAGTGAAACTTCTCCATCTCTTAAATCTTCAACTTGCTATCTTTCCTACATGTCCTTGGTCAGTACTTCATTTGGCAGCCAGAGGTCCTCAGGGTCTGCCACTTTCTGACAGCCACCTCCAAGGTGTCTGTCTTCAACCCATGGTGGCAGGCCTCTGACAATCTGCTTCTTACAGGAAACAGTCCTTATTCATAACAAAAGATTCAAATGTGATGGATGCCTGGCACAATTAAATTCTCTTTCTTAGACATGTGGGGTTAACAGTAAAAATTCTTAGCTTATCTTTTATTAAATATTTTAATTAGGAGAACTTGCACATGTGGGAGTTATGAGAAAGCTTCTGCCATACATAAAGGAAGCCAAGAACACAGCTCAAGGAGAAAGGGAGAAGAAAGATAAATATCTAGAGAAAGGAGCAGAGGCACCACTACCTCAGAGAAAGAGGGATAGGGAAGTGGGGAGGCACAAGGAGAGAGAGAGGGAAAGGGAGACGGATTGAGAAAGGAGAGTTGACTTCTGGTGGCTTTAGCTTCGCTAGTTTCAGCCCCTCACCAGTCTCAGCATCTTTCAGTTTGCATGATTTATTCCTGAGTCCATAATTCCATGTAATGGATCAGAGCTCCCCAGCCAGTATGCTTCAGATGTGTGCAGCAGTATGGACCCCTGGAGCCCTTAAGGCAGCTGGAGTCCTCAGGCTGATTGTTTCCTGCCACAAGCAGACTCCACTGTTGTCTCCAGGGGGCTGTATAAATATTGTCATTTTATATCTGTGCCAGAATATGAAAAAGGATGAAAAACACTGTAATATATAGTCAATAAATTTCTCTTCTTTTTGCTTAAGTCAGTTCAAGGTGGATTCTGATATTTGCTACTGACAGTTTTGACCAAGACATCTGTCCAAATGGAGAGTTGAGCTGATTTTTTTCCTGCATAAAATTACACAGTGTTTCTCTAATGTCTTGGAGTTTAGTTTCAAACTCCTTGCTCTAAACACTTGCATAGCCAGGCCTCTTATTTTCAGTCTTTTCTTGACCCTTATCAACTGTATTCTTATGAACTTCCAAAAGGTACAGTTTTCAGTGAAATAGACTCCCTATAACTGTGGGTCTTTACACACTCTAGACCATGTGTTGCAACACTACTGTCACTTTTCTCTCTTTCTCCCTTCACTTATCTAACACTTACTGATATTTGAAGGGCAGTTTTCCATTCAGATTTCCTGAGTGATAATCAAGCTGAATGGTACTTTCCCTTCTACTTGTCAAATCTCTGTCATTTTGAAAAAGGTTTATTTGTTTGAAAGGCAGAGTTACGGGGGCGGGAGAGGGGAGGAGACAGAGAGAGAGTGAGAAATAGAGAGAGAGAATTCTTCCATTTACTTGTTCACTTGCTAAATGGCTTCACTGGCCAAGGCTGGGCCAGACCAAAGCCAGGAGCCAGGAGCTTCTTCTGCATCCCCCACATGGATGCAGGGGCCCCAAGGACTTAGACCATCCTTTTCTGCTTTCCCAGGCACATTATAGGGATCTGGCAGAAGTTGAGCAGCCAGGACTTGAACCAGGCCCATATGGGATCCCAGCATTGCAGATGGTGGCTTTACCAGCTAAGCCACAATGATGGCCCCCAAATATCTGTCTTGAATACAGAATCAGCGTTTACCTTACTTTGTATTTTGCTTTCAAAATCTAGCATGTGGAAAGTAAAAAATAAATACTTATTGCGGAAGCAATTCTATCAACAATCTTGTAGTTCTATTTATATAATAGCTCTTACATCCATTTTTCAAACCATTCTAGTTTTTGTCCATCCTCTTTAATATGTGGTTGGGGCCAGTGCTGTGGTGGAGAAGGTTAAGCCTCTGCCTGTGGTATGGGCATCCCATATGGGTGCCAGTTTGAGTCCTGGTTGTTCCACTTCCAATCCAGCTCCTTGCTAATGCTGTTGGGAAAGCAGTAGATGGTTCAGGTGCTTGGGCCCCTGCACCCACATAGGAAATGCGGAAGAAGCTTCTTAACCTGGCCTTTGTCTGGCCAATCCCTGGCCATTGTAGCTATTTGGAGAATGAACCAGCAGATGGAAGATTCTCTCTCTCTCTCTCTCTCTCTCTCTGTCTGCCTTTCCTTTCTGTTTCTGTAACTCTGTCTTTCAAATAAATAAATCTTAAAAAGGGACTTCTGCTCACTTCCAATACTGATACTATCTCCTCCCCTACTCAGCTGGGCACTGGAGGCTGTCATATACATTCTTCATCCAGCCTTTCATACATAGTCACTGAATCCATGACCACAGTTTCCTCCAGTCTCTGAGAATGAATTGTTCCATTTGTTCAGGAAGAATTCCATTCTCACCTCTCTTAGGACAACCATCTCTATCTATCCTTAAAATCTTTATTGATCCCTACCCCCTTCCCATAGTCTTATTCAGATATCCAATTTTCCATCTTAAAAATTTTACTGAGTTACTTTATTCAAGAATGGTGAACTTCCTAGAACTTTAAAAAATTTCATAATGCTTTCATATTCTTTCCTTGTATATTCCATTTATGATGGAGCTAGCATCCTTCTTATCTATTAAAATAAGATCATAACCATACCCATCCATCCCCAGAACATTTGTATCCATGGTCATTCTTGACATCTCAACTGAACATAATTACTTCCCTATACTTTCTTGAGTCATTTATTAATATTTATTTCACGTTGTTATTGTGTATTTATCTTACTACCTAAACTATCATAGCTCCAACTCAGCTCTCCCAATACTATAATTTAAATTTAATGAAGATAATGACTGTATTTTAGAAATTTCTATGTTTTTACAGTATTTAACATTGTGTAGAAAATACGGCAGATGGTATAATCACAATAATCACATTTAAGATTTATTGTTTATAATATTCTTGGCAATGTCACAAATTGTCTTATTCAGTATGGATGATAAGCATTGAAATGGCTATTATTATTATTACCCTGCCAATTATAACAAGTCAGGGTACAAATGGCATTTGTTCATATTATATAGTACAGATATGAATCTAAATCTGACTCTATCACCAACTGGTAATTTGATCATGAACACCATTTAACTTTCCCAAGTGTCATCTGTGGTGATGTTCTTGTGTCTTAAGACTATTAAACATGTTTAAGGAACTAACAACGCTACCGTATACAAATTACACATGTTAAGTTCTTCTTCCTTTCCCTTCTTTTACAGATAAAAATGCCAAATAAATAGTTGAATATGTCTATAACTTCATGGCTAAATGCTAAGTTAGGCTTAAAATGCAGATATGCCATGTGCTACCTTTGGAAGTATATGAACTTGTTTAGGAGATTCAGAGTCATGGAAAGTATGGCGTAGATGATGTAACACTGATTCATCAGAGAAGAAAGAGAATGAGAGAATGAGAGAATGAGAGAGAGAGAGAATGAGAGAGAGAGAGAGAGAGAGAGAGAGAGAGAAATCATCCATCTACATGTGCTGGTTCATTCCACAAATGGTAACAACAGTTGGGGTTGATCCAAGCCAAAGTCAGGAGCCTCAGACTCCATCTAGGTCTCTCGCATGGCTGACATGGGTCAGGTACCTGAGCCATCATCTGCTGATCTCCCAGACACATTAGATATAAACTGGATTGGAAGTGGCAAGGGCAACGTTTCTGCAGATGCTCAGATATAGGATGCTGGCACAGCTTAACCTGCTGTGCCAGAATGCTAGCCCCTTGTCATTTCTTTAAATCATCAAAAATTTCACTTATGGCATAAAACAAGAATAGAAACAAAAACATCAGGTTTATATTTCTAATTTGATAATGTTTCAATAACTATGACTATATAAGAAATTATGCAAAATTTATTTGAGAGAGACAATACTTATTTTCAGACACCATGTGGGTTAGTTTAGAGAGGACAAAAGGCTAAATTGTCTTATTCCACAGTAAATGCGGGCCTCATTAAAAGACCCGAAGGTTGGAGGTGAGAACCATCTGAAGATTTGTTCATGCCTGACCATCGTGCCTACCAATCAGATGGGGGAATCAGTTTCTGTCCATTTGGAACTCATTCTATGGTTCCTCCATGGGGGCTGACACAGGCTTGCTTATAGGATCATGGTTGGTTGGCTTCTCAGAATGGCTCAAAAAAAAAAAAAAAGTGGGAAGAAAAAGAGAAAGAGAAGGTACATAGAGCTCACCTCTTAATTGAAATGTTGATGTCATATTGTAGAAGAATTTATAGGATTGCACACATACTTGTGTAGCCATCTGTGGAAAATAATCTCTGACACAAAAGAGCTATATACACACCTGACATTTCTGCAGTCTCTAACTAAGTTTATAAAAATATGTGTTTTAAGGTATAATTTTAAAGGCATATAAATGATAAAAACCAAGGTGGTACTTTGACCAATTTTCATACTAGTGCTGACATTTTAATAACATATATAATAGTTGTTCCAAGTATTTAAAAAGACAAGATTTCATTTTAGTAAGTAGGCAATATGATAGAGAAGGGTAAAGGAATCTTGTGGTTTTTGAATCATTATGAATTGGGCACTTTAAAAACAATCTTGCCTTTTTTCCCAAGGATATCTCTATTCTCAATATTTACTTTCCAGAGAGCATATTTCCTTCTCCAGAACATTTTTAAGTATTTAGTAAAATAAAAGCTGAAACGTTTTGCTTTTGGCACTGAGTTTTACATCTTTCTTCTTAACCTAAATATTGCCTTTTGGCTTTGAATTTAAATGTCAAAGCTCTCACCCTTAATCTTTCTAGAATGTTTGTCAGAAGACCAGAGTATAGAAAAGTAGTATTGAGGCTGCAAAGTTAGATTCTGATCCAGATAAAGAACCAGCAAAATTTTCACTCCAGAAACAAGCTCTGAGATCTTTCCTTTACTCATGACAAGTTTCCTATGAATTTTTCTTCCTCATTTGATGCTTTAAATTTTTTAAGTTATTAAAGTGATGGTTATAAATATTAATATATTTGGGGAAAGCTGCATTCAGCCTACAAAATAATTGAAGTAATATTTATGGCACTATTTCTTGAAGGGAGATTTTTGTTGGATGAGTAGCTAAGAGAGTCGTGTAGGCCAGGATGGAGAGGAACCTGCAGACTAAGAAGGAACATCTTAAGCTTTGTCTGGCCACCTCCCTTGCCCATTATGCACATGATCTTGGTTTAAACATAAAGGAGAATTATGAAGCTAAACAAATATGTGGCAAGTACTGAATATGAGTGGAATAAACACCATAGGGTACATAATTTGTAGTAAACATATTGAACTATAGCATAGAAGAAGAATGGCATCAGGTGACTAACCTGGCATGTGGGGTTTAAAATTTTAGTTAAAATTCTTGGCATGAGAAACAGAGTTGCATAGAAACAAGACAGTTTATTTACAGACACAGACAGTTATGGGACTTCTCTGTGTGGAGGGGACTAAGAACTTCAATCGTTTTTCAGGTGCAACCTCAGAGATGAGTATGTTGGTAGCAAGAGTCATCTGTGAATACCAAAGAATGATGACAGCATCACTACATCTCTCAAAGTATTAAGTCGGTGATTTAAGAAAATGTTGAGATTGTAGATGATTTGTGATCTATCTTACAATAAAATTGATTGCAAGATTCTCAGGACATTTCTCTTCTTGCTTAGCTAAAATCTTATATTCTGTATTCCACAAACTGAGAATCTATGTATGTCATGGTGCTGTGATACAAGAATGATTCATAAGCTTATAGTTTAGATGAAAGAGAAGATGATCAGATAAATACAAGTATGTAGATGTTAAGCAGATACCCAAGCTAATAAAGAGAAAGAGATCAAAAAGATAAATTGTATGGAAACTTTTTTTTCAGTTATAAAGCATTAAACAGATACAGAGGTGGTGGTAATGAGTATAGTATTGTTATTTGAAGTAAGTTGTTCTAACTTATTCACAGTAAGTCTTTTTTGGAACAAGTTTTTAACTGACTTTTGAAACTTTCCTATAAAGGAAGTGTATACATTTTAAAAAGGATGTGAAGATGTCAGAGTGTTAATTTTTCTATTTAACCCCCTATGTTAGTTTTCTGATTCATTATTTTCTCATAGTTCCTTTAAAACTGACTTAAATGGGTTTTGCTCATAGTAACCATTCATAGAGTAATATAAAGATGGGATTATAGAGTATGCATATCGCAGGAAAGAGTCTCTCTATCCCATAGCAATAGGTGGGTAAATATTAGATAATTATAAATTTTAAAACATAATTATCATTAAATATAGCACCTCAAGGCAATTATGTAGCAGAACTAATTACTATTTGAGTATTTCCTACTTCTATTGAATGATTGAACGTTCAAATGATTACCTGTCTTGAGTGTCATTGTTTAGCAAACAACCTAGATTAAAAATCATTTTAACAACAAATCTATTCAGCATCAGTTTAGCTTTTCCAGTATGCATTGTTTCTGTCCACCATAATCCAAGTTGCTCCACTTCTAACAATAGGAAAAGATGTCAAAGTAGACATGTTGAATTTAGAAGCAGATTCCCTGGACTTAGAACTCTGACTCACCTCCTCCCCCATTCTGTGGTTGAGTAGCTAAGAGAATTTGGGCAGGCTGTGGAACTTTCATGAGCTTCATTTTCTTCATCGCAAAGTATAAAAACCTAGATTTCTACCCCCCCACCTTTAACCTAAGTTTAGAGAGCACCAAATCAGTACAAATATGAGAATAAGAATATATTTTGCCAACAGAATCCTAGGTTATGACACTTGGGTATATATTAGTGGCATAACTAGGATGCCCAAACTCCATCTGATCACATTTGATGTAGCCAACTGTATCTCTTGGTTTAAGTAACTTCCAAATGTCTCCCTCCCTCTTTGGGTTGACTGAATTGAAGAAGAAACACCAATCACTCTCAATAGTTTATGCTGAGTGAAATTTATGCACAAGGGAAATAAAGCTCACATGAAGACTTATAACCAAAATATGAAGATTGCTATAAATTCATAAACTAGAGTTGATATATATGATATGAGATGTACATGAGAAATATGTGAGCCTACCTGATAATCTTTATGTCGACTACCTAGCTGTTAATAGGCCTCTCTGATTTCATTTAGATCTTAGAGACAAGGACTAAGTGTCATAGCCTAGCCTGGTCTAATCTATTTAATCACATAAAATGCATGTTCTCATTTTCAAATGACTAAAGTACTGAGAAAATAGTGTTTACCATGTTGAAATGTAGCAGAAATGTGGCTGCTAAGAGCCAGCATAATTTAAGCAAATGGATATGTTTATGTAGTCGCAAAACTAATGCTTTCTGACAGTTGCTCTGGCCTTTATTTTAACCTCTATTTTCCCAGTTACAAACAGAAAGTAGAATCTAAGCCCCCCTGGAGGGACACTGAAGAAATATTATGAGTATTCATCCCGAGAATGGAAAAACCTTGAATTCAGTCTGATAATGAATTTTGTTTCTCTCTTGCTGTGTGCATACACATTGTCATACATACGAAAATTTTTGCATCATCACTAAAGGTACATCAAAGGCACAGGATTTCTAAATACCATACCACATTTTAGATTTTTAACATAGAACATAAAAATGAAATATTTTGTTGCATTAAGTTTTGGTAAGGTGATGTTTTCAAAAACAACAATAATGATACTAGAGATCCTCAAGAAGGATTCCAGGAACGTGTCTCTTCTCTTTCATCTGCTGATCCTGTGATGTCAGGCAATATAACTTTTCTGGTCCTTACTTGACTCTGAGGTTGCAAGAGACACTATGAATGAAGGAACTGAATGAGATCATTTTTACCAGCTCCAAGATCTATGATTATAATATTGTAATAATGATTAACCAATGGCTCAGGGGCTATTGGAGTAAAAACCAACATCATAAGAATACTTAATGCCCTTCCATCAGAGAACATTAAGCTCTCATCCTGAGGTTACATTCTTCTGTGTGAGGTTAATTCATTTAACAAGAACTTATTAACTATCTGCAATGTGTTGAGTGTTCTCTGAGAGCCGAGGCAGGGGACGAGAAAGGGATATAATGATGAAGAAGTCATTGCTGTTTCAGGAGGTATTTCCAATTTAGGAGGCAGGAAGACACACTGACAAATAATTATAGAAAAGGTGATAAGTATGACAATGAACATTTGTACAGGGAACTGTAGAAGTTGAGTGGGAAACAGAAGCCTCTGGGCTAATGCTGTCGGACCAGCATAATGCATTTTTGGGCTTTTGCTGCTGCAGTGTGGTCTTGTGGCTGTATCACCAGCCAGGATACCCTGGTTCTGTTCTTGCAATTTCACTCTCTGCCAGTATTACCTACACAAGGTAAAAATCATCAGTGAATCACTCTAATCTTCTCATCTGCAAAATGACATTTATGTGAGTCAGTTTTCATCAAATGAAAGCTCTGAAATCTGACGACTCTCTGGTAGACATGCTGTCTTAGTCTGTGCTGCTGTAACAAAATACCCCAGACTACATCATTGATAAGGAACAGAAACTTACTTCTCTCACGTCTCTGGAGGCCAGGAGGCCCCAGCTCAAGCTCCTGGCAGGCTGCATTGTCTGCTGAGGGCTGCTCTCCCTTTCCAGGAGGACAATGCAATGCTGTATCCTCTGGAGAGGGAAAATACTGCATCCTCACCTGGCAGAAGGCAGAAGACAGCAGGGACCAAGGCCTTTATAGGGGTACTTAGTCCCATTCACAAGACAGCAAGCTGTTGTGACCTAAACAACTTACAAAGGATTAAACTCTTCCCACTGTCATATTGGCCATGACATCTTAACTCTTAAATTTTGGAGAGGACACATTTGAAGCATAATATATGCCATTTGTCTGTATAATATTTATTCTTCCCATCTTTCTTTTAAAAAAAGTAGTTCTGTGGTGCTGAGTCCCCTAACCTCTGGGGTACCTGCTAACTCTAGGTAGTTAGCGTTGGAATTGAATTGAACTGAACACTCAGTCAACGTCAGAGAACTGGTTATAAAGGAATACTCATATTTATAAAGGACTACTCATATTTTCTATTTAAATGCGAATCAGTTGAGATATATCATGATTTTCAAGGAATTTTGCTTGTTTAATCTAAGTTGTGGAATTTATTGACATAATGT
This sequence comes from Oryctolagus cuniculus, assembly GCF_964237555.1. Lineage (NCBI taxonomy): Eukaryota > Metazoa > Chordata > Mammalia > Lagomorpha > Leporidae > Oryctolagus > Oryctolagus cuniculus. The sequence continues at coordinate 60,528,001 of NC_091434.1, read as the reverse complement.
GATCCAAGATACCCTCTTACCTTACCGCCTTGTTAGTGTGTATAGGAACTCTAGAAATTTTCCCTCTCTCATTCCTGTTGTTGGTAAATTGTATCCTCTCCTTTTTTTGAACAGTCTAGCCAAGGGTTTATCAATTTTGTTTATGCTTTCAAAGAACTAACTTTATTTTTTTTAAAAAAGATTTTATTTATTTACTTGAGAGATAGAGGTACTGCCAGAGAGATGGAGAGATAGAGAGAAATGTCTTCCATCTGCTGGTTCACTCCCCAAATGCCCGCAACAGCCAGAGCTGGAAAGATCCGAAGCCAGGATCCAGGAGCTTCTTTCAGTTCTCCCATGCTGGTGCAGGAGCCCAAGTACTTGGCCATCTTCCACTGCTTTCCCAGGCCATAGCTGAGATCTGGGTTGGAAAAGGAGCAGCTGGAACAGGAACCAGTGCCCATATGGGTTGCCGGCACTGCAGGCGGCAGCTCAGCCCGCTATGCCACAGTGCCAGCCCCAAAGTTAACTTTCAAACATTGTCTTTTTTTTCAAATATAACTATTTAAAGTAGAAATTTTACAAGTTGATATGCTAATTTAGTTATTATATTCATTATTTTAAAATTTCACTTGTGGTTTTCTTTGATGGATGTTTGGGAGTGAGATGCTTACTTTCCCAACATTTGAAAGGTTTTAAAAATATATATTATAGAGGTTGGCATTATGTCATAGGGGTAAAGTGCTATGGGTGCTGGTTCGAGACCTGGCTGCTCTATTTCCAATCCAGCTCTCTGCTAACGTGCCTCAGAAAGCAGCAGAGGATGACCCAAGTCCTTGGGCCCTTGCACCAACGTGGGACACCTGGAGAAAGCTTGCAGCTCCTGGCTTCAGTGTGGTCCAACCTTGGCAGTTGTGGCCATTTGGGAAGAGAACCAGTGGATGGAAGACTTTTCTCTCTGTCTCTCCCTTTCTCTGCCTTTCAAATATATATGTATATAATATATTGTTATTAATTTTTATTTCCATTTTGGTCAAGACCAGCTTAATGGAGTATTGGAATATCGATCTTTTGATATTTACTAATAATTATTCTACAGCACAGAATTTTTTTATTTTGATGACTGTTCTGTGTAAGTAAAAAGGGTTTATACTCTGTAAAAAAATTAATTTCAATTTTAGTTGGGGTTACTGTATTTCAGATGACAACCTGGTTTCCTAGGTACTTTTTCTTGTGGTCATGTGACACATTCATCCAAAGTAAACAATGGAATATTTTACTTTCCATTTCCTTCTTCCTGCTCAAATATAGTAATTGCACAGTGAATGTAAATGACACAGGATGAAAGGGTAGGAACCTGTAAGAATCCTGAATTGTTAATGAGTCCCTTAACAGAACTGGCTCTAGAATTCCTACTTCCAGACTCATTATCTTAGTCATATTTGTAACATGATTTCTATGACAAGTAGTTAAATTCAATCCTAACTGATACAGATATCTGATAAGGTACCAGACTCTGATAAGGTACCATACTGTTCAATTCAGAAACTAGACTAAATCATTGTTCAACATTTCATGGTTCCATATATTAGCATCTTGAATACAAGTGTATATGCATGTATTGAATGTTTATTCAAGGAGTGTGACCACAGTTTGATATGCAAGAGAGAACCAACGTAAATTTTAATTAACTCAATAGAAGTTATACTTTAGGAAGGATGTTTAATTGAGTGAGAATGTATTGAATTTAGATTTTTCACAAATAGAGATATTACCCACCCCAGGACACGAAATGGTGAATAAGAGTGTGCCTGAAAGAGGTAGAATCCCCTACAAAACTGTACAAAATCATAGCCCATAGAAGAGCATATGGCTGATATAGGAAGCTGTTCTATGTAGTTATATGTTTATAGAAATAGAAAGAATTGTTCCATTAAATAAAATTCACACCAGGAGCCCAAGCAGTGGCCTGAAGACAGGAGACTTGAGCATAAGACTGCCTTATTTATAACCTCATCCAGGATCAGGCATGGAGGCAGGCATTTCTGTCTTCAATAGGAAGCTGGCTTGCCCAGCACTCGGCTCAATGTGTGTCCAAGCCTCTGTGCACATCTCCTGGGAAATATATTGCCATTCGAGGCTGCATCTACTTGGGCAGATTGCCCAGATTACAAGAGCAGCCCTGTGGAAGCAACCACTGTGCAACAGTTAAAGTGGAGGCTCTTTCTGTGACAAAGCAGGCTTTCCTGGATTCTCTCCCAGAGGTAAACATAACCAAGATAAAACCTTTGCACCAGGAAACTAGCCCTTGGGGAGGCCTTGGAGCAGTCAGTGAGAGCTTTCTGCAGGAACAGAATGGAGAGAGTCTCAGAATCACTTAATTTAAATACAAGGAAAGTGACTTAATTCTGTACCTTATGCTAGTAACTGGAACATACATATTAAATTAAACTGGAACACTATTTACTTATAATTTTTATTTATATAAGGTGAACACATTTCACGTATTTCATATATACAGGTTTAAGAGCATAATGATTCTCCTAGATACTCCCATGACTCTTAAAAGTGATGATATCTATAAAAGAACCAAGACTAAGATCAAGTAGTGGGAAAATCAAGGCGATATTGATGGAATTTTTAGAGTGATGATTCAACTTTTGTGGAGTGAGAATTGTCACATGCTCTAAGAAATGATTTATTTTGTGTTTTAAGGATATGTGTTCTGTCAATTTTTATTATCATGTCCAAAGTTCTTTTCAGCGACTGTGTCATTTATTTAGGATTTTGTCACATCTCCCCACTGCTCTGCCTGTTAAAAACCCAGTCAACCCTTGGGAATCTGATGCAGGTGTCACTTCCTTCAGTACTCTTACAGATTCTACCAGAGAGAATTAAGCCTTCTTTCTTCATTACTTTAATCAATAATATACATTTCCATTGTTACCCTTGCTGCACTGAATTTTATTTATCTTTTCTAGAAGATTATGCACTTTCAGTTATGTTCATGTCAAAAGCATTGTTGCTCTTCATTGTGCACACAGAAGGTACCTGAGAAGTATTTATTATATAACTGAATAAAATTTAATCAGTTTGTTTAATAAATGAATATCACTCAACAAAAAATATATTGATCATCGTTTGGCCAGCAGCTGAAATACCGCACTCTGAGTAAAATAGTGATTGATTGATTGATTGATTGATTTTAAAGATTTATTTATTTATTCAAAAGTCAGAATTACACAGAGAGAGAGAAGAAGAGAGAGAGAGATCTTCCATCCACTGGTTCACTCCCCAATTGGCCGCAACAGCCAGAGCAGCGCCAATCCGAAGCCAGGAGCCAGGAGCTTCTACTGGGTCTCCCACATGGGTGCAGGGGCCCAAGGACTTGGGCCATTCTCTACTGTTTCCCAGGCCATAGCAAAGAGCTGGATTGGAAGTGGAGCGGTCAGATCTCGAACCGGTGCCCATATGGGATGACGGCACTTCAGGCCAGGGCATTAACCCACTGTGCCACAGCACTGGCCCCGAAATAGTGATTTAAAGCCATTGTAATCCATATTCTGTACTTTGGAAATTTATATTCATTAAATAAAAGTTAAAAAAAAAAGAGTTGTGACTTCTGCTTCCATAAAGCATTGGATTGTTGTACAAGTAGAATGACAATGATCTCCTGTTATAACAGGTATATACCAAATATGTATCTGTGAAGGCACACAGGGCGGATGTGTCTTCTGTGTCGAAATACTTAAAGTACATATTTCTATATTAAGTAATGATATACTCAGAAACCAGTTAATTTTGAAGTTAATGGGGGAAAATGGCTAGAACTGTGAACTGAACAGTAAACTTTGTGTTTTTTTTTAAAAAAAGCTCCTTTTCAGTTGTATTAATTTTGAAAATATATTTTAAATTCATGTTTATAAAAATGTGTCTTTTGCAATGAGAGCTAGGCCAGTGATTCTTGAGCAATGTATTAATGAAAGAATCAAGATGTAATCGCTGATGATCTGAACCTGTTACACCATATTTTGTTCTGACTTGAAAATTTAGAAAACTCTTTAAAATAGTTTACTTTTTGAAGATTTTATGGTAGGAAAGACAGGGATTTTTAAATCAAGCACTTAAGTAACATAACAAAGCTCACTGGTCATAAAATGTGACAGGGGAAGTCTGTTACAGCCCTTTCTCCCAAGAGACTTCCAAATAATTCTATCTCACTGCACTTCAGTTTTCTAGTTTCCTAAGATACTTTTTCACAACTGATTCTATAAGCTGTGAAGGAGGTATATGTAATAAGGTGTGCCAGGTATGTACTTCATATATTTCAACACTGTTATAAATGCACATAGAGTAAGACTAGTTTTGTTTTAGTCAAAAGTTACATTTGAGAATACCCCATAAGAGCAATAATGAACACCTTGGTTATTACTTTTTTTAACATGGTCTACATGAAATACAGCCTGTTTAATATGGTACTTCAGGATTTGCTGATGTCTATGAAGCTAACTTGCAACTTTTGGCCAGGAGTGTTCATCATGCAGGCTTTTCAGAGGTGAAATCAGTATGAGTTGATATACATGGCTTTGCAATATTTCAGAATGAATTCTCAGGTTTGGGACAGCCAAATTTTAGTAGTGATTATTACTATCTCTAAGTGTTTTTGCCTCCTACTTGTAGTTGATAGAGATTATTTTCAAAACTAAGTGATGAGTGAATTTATAGAGAGAAAAATTTAAAAAATAAATTATGAAAAGTTAGCATTTTGATTCTGAATAATATAGCAGAATACAGTACAATATATTAGCAGGTAGAAATTCTGACAAATTCGTTGATTCCAGTTTCTCAAGATTATCTTATCTTTGTTTGGGTTTAAAGTGCATCTTGCACTGGTGTGTTTGTATGGAAACTATGATTACTTTGTAGATTACACAAGGAATTTGACAGTTTAGAGGATTGCTTTTATAATGAAAACGTGAATGTGTTAGTAGACTGCACATGACTAGATCCTATAATAACTTTCTATTTCTCCTCATCTTTTATTTTGTATATAATGGCACATTGATAAGATTCAAAGAACGTGGTGGAGTGTCTGCTGGTATTATATTACTTGGAAAGTATTTAGTTCTTTTCACTGACAGACTGTTGAAGTAACTGAATGATAGCTATAAAAATGTGCTTGGTTTTAAAAATTAAACCCATTTAACTTAGTGAGGGACTCTCATACCACAGTAACTAACTAGCATAATTTCCAGCACTCAATTTTGAAATTCAAATTTTGAAGATGTCTTCAAAGCTGCTTTTTCTCACAGTAAATCTTTTAGTTATTTCAATAAATAATAACACAAACCTTTCCAATATATGGTGGAACCTGCTTAAAAGTTACTATTTATTAAGGTACAATAGGACTGAAACTGTGGGATGCCATACCCGAGTAAGACAGTGTTGAGCAGCACAGGGTTCATAGGACTGATCCGCAGCAGTGTTTATAGGACTGATCCTCCTATTTCTCATCCAGAAGTCCCTTTGTTGCCAAAATGTTGAGAACTATTTTGGTTTCTGGAAGCACATGAAATTAAGTTAAGGCCAAAGTTTGTGGTATTTGGGTTTAAGTTAAAAATGTCAATTTTAGTGGAACACACTTATTTTTGTAATGTATTTTCTTAAATTCATGATTCAAAGCCAATAGATTATTTTTAACTTCCCAACTTTATGTACAATTGTACTACTTCTGTTTATTTTTCAATATTTTTAATCAACACATGAAGTTTGTACGCACTGTTATTTGTGGGGTGCAGTGTGTTAAGTTGATATATGTATGCAATCTATGGTGATCAAATCTGAGTGCTTAGCATTCCCATTCCTTCATACATTTAATGTTTATAGTTTTGGCAACCTTCACACTCTTCTCTGCTAGTTGTTGCAAAACATATAACCAATTTTTGTATACTATATTTGGACTACTATGTTATAGAATAGTACAACTAATTCTCCTTAATTGTATTTTGGTATCTATTATCCAAATCAATCTATCTCACCTTCCTCCCACCCCCACTGTCCCTAACCACTAATGACCACTGTTCTACTTTCTGTTTCTATGAGATCAATGTTTTAGATACCACATGAGTGAGATAATGAGAGTATTTCTCTTTCTGTGTCTAGTTTATATCATATAACATAATGGTCTCCAGCCCCATAGGGCAGGATTTTATTCATTTTTATAAAAATAATATTCCATTCTGAACACATATCACATTTTATTTATTCATTCATCCATCAGTGGGTACCTTGGTTGATTCCAACTCTGACTATTGTGACTAGTGTTGCAATAAGCATGGGAGTATATGCGAATGCCTCTTCAATACAATGATTTAATTTCTTTTAGAAAATATTCAGTAGTGGGATTGCAGGATCTTATTCTATTTTCATATTTCTGGGAGACCCCCATATTGAGTCCATATTGGACATACTATTTTAAATTCCCACCAGCAGTATATAATAATTTTTCTACAACATCATCATTTATTTTTTTCTCTTTGGGATTATGGCAACTCTAACAGGGGTGAGATGAAATCTCAATGTTTTTTTTTTAATATTCTATTTATTTATTTGAAAGAGTTACACAGAAAGAGGAGAGGTAGAGAGAGAGAGAGGTCTTCCATCCAATGGTTCGCTCCCCAATTGGCCGCAACGGCTGGAGCTGTGCCGATCTGAAGCCAGGAGCCAGGAGCTTCTTCCAGGACTCCCATGTGGGTGCAGGGGCCCAAGAACTTTGGCCATCTTCTACTGCTTTCCTAGGCCATAGCACAGAGCTGGACCAGAAGTGGAACAGCTGAGACTAGAGCTGGTACCCATATGGGGTGTGGGTGCTTCAGGCCAGGGCGTTAACCTCAATGTGGTTTTGATTTTGGATTTCCCTGATAGTTGGTGACACTGAGTATTTTTTCATGATTTTTTTTCCATTCTTCTGGACATGTCTATTCAGATCATTGGACCATTTTTAATCAGTTTTTTTTTTTTTTTTTGGCTGTAGGGTTGTAGTTCATTACACATTCTGGATATTGCCGCATGTATAGTTTGTAAATATTTTCCCTATTCTGCAGCATTGTCTCTTTACTCTGTTGATTGTTTCCTTTGCTATATAGAAACTTCTTAGTTGAAAAGAATCCCACTTGTCTAGTTTTACCTTGGTTGCATAGACTTTGGGGGTCTTATCCAAAAAAATATTTGCCTATAGTGATGTCATAAAATCTTACCCTTTGTTTCCTTTTAGCATGGTTTTATGCTTTACATTTAGGTCTCTGATCCATATTAATTTGACTTTTGTATAGGGTGAGAAGTTGAAAGCCTAGTTCCATACCTCTGATTATGGATATCCAGCTTTCATAAGGAACTTCTCATGACAGTAATCACAAAATCAACAAGTAAGCTTAGCGATATCATAGGACACAATGCGCAAAAATCAAATACATTATTCTGTCTCTTACTGAACAATGTAAAATAAAGTTTCTGAAAATAACAGTTACAATAACTTCATAGAACACAAAATATTTAGTAATGAATTTAACAAAAAGCAAGAAAATCATTTTTGATGAAAACTATAACTCATTATTGAAGAAATTTTATAAGGCTCCATAAATGAAAAGATAGGCCACATTTCTGTTTAGAATGCTTGGTATTGCTAAAAAGTCAATTCTTCTCAAATTGATCTATACAGTAAATTCAAGTCACAATCAAAATCTCAGTAGAAGTTTTTAAATGATATTTGACAATGTGATTATAATATTTACATGAAAAATACAAAAGGCCTAAAATTACTTTGAAATATTAAACAAGAACAAATTTAAAGAATGTTCAGTGGCTAAATTTCAAACAATATAACTAAGTACCTAAGGCTGAGTGGCATTGGCAAAAAATAGATAAAAATCAGTGGAGCAGAATAGGGAGTGGTGGGGCAGGTTGGGAGGGGAGTTGTGGGAACTTGCTGGCTTTACAAAAAATTTTTATGTTTAGACAGGGATTTAGGTTGCACTGTTGTATACATCTATCAAGGTTGTTACAGTTATATAATTAAAACTTACACTTTCATGGTATCTAAATTATACTATAATGTAATAAATAAACCTTGATTTTCTAACAATTAACCTTGATTCTCAAAACATCTGTTGTTTTATGTCTTATTTTCCATCTGTGACCTGAGTTCACATGAATCATGTGTGAGCATGATAGAAATGAGTACACTGTCACAGTTGGGTCATTTGAAGCCCCCTTTAGAACCATAAAACAATGTAAAGTGTCACTCTGCAGGTTCCAGTACATACAAAGAAATTAAATTACAATGATTGAATTTCAGTTATACCTAAGTATCTAGACCATTCAATATCAACTAGTTAGCACACGCATTTAGATCTCTGCCCGTGAGAAAGTGACAGCATTTCTGTGAAAAGTGATGATGAATTCCAATCTGAATCCATATATTACAAAAAAATAGAGTCAAAATTTCTCAGCATTAGACACTGAGCAGTGATACCATGTGTCATTACTATTTGAAAAAAAATCACAAAAATGTACTTTAAGTTATTTTGCTGAGGGATATTGTTTCCCAAAAGTTCAATTCATTGTAGTACAAAGAGTAAGTGGTAATAAAACATACCAGCAATCTTTAAAGTCTTTACAGGTTTGTCCTCTTAATCGTTATAAAAAAAAAATCACACCATTAAGAATTCTTGTGAAATGCATCCCAGTACTTTGCCAAAACATTACTTGGAGAGGAAACTGAAGTGATATTTTAGAATATTTTCTTAACCAAGTATATAGTCAAAGCTTAGCAGAAACCTTAACTTCTGAGAATATTAAAATTTAAGTTTCCCAAAGGTCCAATTGTCCTCATATCCTACTGATCACATAATAAAGGGAATTTATGCTGAGCCTTTACTTACGCCAATTTGCATCTCAAACTACCATGGATTAAAAAAAAATGCTGTTTTCTTAATGCTTGGAGCTCTTTGCTATTATTGAGACTGCATCTAGATTCTTCATGGTGAATATATTGAAATGTTTGTGGACAGGAGATGGAGTGGGCAATGATTACAGAAAGCATTACCATAGATCCAGCAATTCTGTTTTATGATGTGGGGCAGGCACTGAATTGCTCATCTCTAATCATTGATCTTCAAAGCTATGTTCATCCATCTACAAAATGATCATAACTTTATCATCAAAGCACTCCATAAGGAAAAAATTATCTGTTAAATTTCAGATCATGTTCTGAAATTGCTGGTTATGGAGTCCTTTTGTTTCATACCTAGAATTGATGTTTATAATAAGAAATTATAGGGATAGCATTGTAGCACAGCTGGTTAAGCTACATTCTGGTTAAGTCATTCCACTTCTGATCCAGCTTCCTGCTAATGTGCCTGAGAAGACAGTGGAAGATGGCTCAAGTGCTTGGGTCTCTGTGACCCACATGAGACCAGGAAGGAGCCCCTTGCTTTGGTCTGGCCCCAACATGGCTATTATGCCATTTCTAGAGTGAAATAGCAGGTGGAAGATCAATTAATCTCAATCCCCCCCCTTCCTCCCCCCTCACCCCAGCCTCTTGTTAGGCCTTTTAAATCAATCAGTCAATCTTTGAAAGAAAGAAATTATACTTGGTCAGTTTGTAAAGTAACATTGTAATTTTCCTAATTTTAGTGCAACAGAGGAGCCCTAATTTTTAAAAGCTTCAAAAAAGAGAAAACACTTCAGCAGCTATTGGTATATGTAGCAGATAGATTTTAGATTTTGAAAAAAATGAACTTTTTGTATATTAAGATAATCGAAAATGAATCTTGATGTGAATGGAAGGGGAGAGGGAGTGGGAAAGGGGAGGGTAGTGGGTGGGAGGGACGGTATGTGGGGGAAGCCATTGTAATCCATAAATCGTACTTTGGAAATTTATATTCATTAAATAAAAGTTAAAAAAAATGAACTTTTTATGGGGCTGACACCAGCATTATTCTTTGTTATGTATTTAAAATATTTGTAACTATGTAATTCTTGAAATTTTATTTTGGTAAAAACATTTATATTTTCAGTTTCTAAGTTTGAAAGAGTTTTCAAGAATCAGAATATTGAGGATGGTTTCATGAAGAGACAAATATTTCTGTTACAATTAACAATGTTGTACTGGTTATTCAGATTCTTTATAGTCTCATTTTTTATTTTATTTGTGAAGTTGTGTTGCCATAACCATTCCTCTTTTTTCCTACCAACAATTTTTCCACAGGGAATGTCACACCTTTAACATTAAGGTTTTTTTTTTTTTTTTTTTTTTTTTTTTTTTTTTTTTTATCATTAACCCTACTCCTGTTGCTATGAATCAGGCATCAGTGAAAACTCCAGGGTCACGCTACAGAACAGACTTGTCTGTTGCCAGGTATTTGTGGAAAGAATCTAGGACCAGTGGCAGCTGCAGTTACGTTTTTGTCCTTAGGGAAAAGTCTAAAGTGGTTGGTGGGCTGCCACATAGAGACTGAAGATGAACTTTTAGCCAGTATGAAATATTATCTAGTCATGCAGTGATCGGAATGAAACCTGAAACTGGAGGTCATTTTCTTAAGTGAAATAAACCATACAGATAAACACTGCATGTTCTCTCTCATTGTGGAACCAAAACCCAGAGCTTATCTGGATGCAGAATAGTGATTATTGGTATCTGGGATGTGGGAAGAGGGGCAGGTTCAAGAAGTTTGGATAAACAGAACCAAAACACAAAGAGAAGCAATAAAATCAAAATACAGTCGGGTGACTGTAGTTTACAATAACCTATTACATATTTTAGGAAAGAATAAAAGAGTGGTGCTGGTAGACTCCAAATATGAAGAAATAATAAGAAAATAGAAATGCTAATGGTCATATTTGATTGGTTTACATTGTATTGTATGTTCAGATACCACACTGTACATCATAAAATATGCAGCTATTACATGTAAATCAAAAAATTTTACAAATGTTCTTTGAATTCAGTTTTTTTAAAATTTTTTTTTAAAAAGACTTTTATTTTATTTATTTGAAAGGAAGAGTTATAGGGAGAAAAGAGAGAGAGAAAGAGATCTTCCATCCACTGGTTCACTTTCCAAATGACCACAAAAGCTGGAGCTGGGCTAAACCAAAGCCAGGAGACAGGAACTTCTTCCAGGTCTCCCAATGTGGATGCAGAGGCCCAAGCATTTGGGCCATCTCTGGCTGCTTTCCCAGGTGCATTAGCAGGGAGCTGGGTAGAAGTGGAGCAGCCAGGACTCACAGGCCCTCATATGAGATGCTGGTGGCAGCTTAATACAATATGCTACAGTGCTGACCTGTAACTTCACTTTTAACTCTAGAAAAGTTATTCTATGTCTATTAATTTCCATAAAGGGTAAAGAAAAGAAACAAGGAATAAAAAGAAACATTCTCTCATTCAGCCTTGCTGCTTTTCTGACCCCCCCCACCCCACCATACTGACATTTCAGTATGATTTGTTCCCTTCAAAACTCCTGTTGAAAACTGATCCCCAATGTATCCGGGCCGAGAGGTGGTGAGGCCTTGAAGAGGTGATTAATCGTTAGAGGGATTGATGCCAGTCTCACAGAGCTTTTCCAAGGTAGCAAGCGCATTCTTCTCTCACAGCACTGCATTAGTTACCGCAAAGGCAGGTTGCTACAAAGGGAAGCTGCGACTTAATTTTTACCTCTGCCACCTGTGCCCCATTGTCCTGGCTGCTGTGTGTTTTGAAGCCACACAAGACCCTTTGCAGAAGCTGAGCAGATGCCAGTGCCATGCTCTGGGGTTTCCCAGCACCTCGAACCATGAGCCAAAGCAAACCTACAAATTACCCAGTCTCAAATACTCTTAGAGTACCACATTGTGGCAATGTGGGCTAATTGTGGCAATGCGGGTTAAGCCACCTCCTGTGATGCTGGCATCCCAAATGAGCCCCAGCTCAAGTCCTGAGTGCTCCACTTTCAATCCAGCTCTCTGCTAATGTGTCTGTGAAAATAACAGAAGATGGTCCAAATGCTTGCGCCCCTGCCACCCACATGGGAGACCCTGATGGAGTTTTAGGCTTCCAGCTTCAGCCTGGCCCAGCCCAGCCCAGCCCATTGCAGCCAATTGTGGAGTGAAACAGTAGATGGAAGATCTCTGTCTCTTTGCCTCTTACTCTCTGTAACTCCGCCTTTTGAATAAATAATTCCTTAAAAAAAAAAAAAAAGGAACTGAGACACATCATAGTGATTTTTCACTTCTAGGACTTAATCTGTTTTATTGGCAGCCTGTTTTTATTTTCTGAATATGATAGCCCTTTGAATGTCTCTAATGATGATGATATTACCCATTTTAAAATCATTTCATACCTTTTTTCATCAACATTTCCACTGGCTAGTACTTGATTTTTAAAGGATTTATTTATTTATTTATTCATTCATTCATTCATTTATATATTTGAGAAGTAGAGTTAGAGAGAGAGAGAGAGAGAGAGAGGGGTCTTCCATACACTGGTTCACTCCCCAAATGGCCATAACGGCCAGAGCTGTGCTGATCCGAAGCCAGGAACTGGAAGCTTCTTCTGGGTCTTCTAGATGGGTGCAGGACCATCTTCTATTGCTTTCCCAGGTCATAGCAGAGAGCTGGGTCAGAAGAAGAGCAGCCAGGACTAGAACTGGTGCCCATACGGGATGCTGGCACCCCAGGCTGAGGCTTAGCCTACTACACCACAGTGCTGGGCCTCTTGATTTTTTTTTCAGAATCGATTTTCCAAAAATGTTGCTGATTTTTGATATATTAATATTTGCAACACCATTAACCAGATGCAGTCTCTAATGTAAGTGAAAGTCCATAGCCCTGGCAAGGAATATCACAGACAGTGCTGGCTCCTGTTTGTGGTACAGAAACTGTTGCTGGTCTTTGAGTGTCCACAGAGTTTCCCCCTGGACGGCTCTCAGTTCTTCATGCTGATTACCTGCCTTTTTTCTCACTCTGATTTTGAATCACAACAGTTTCCTACTCTGTATTGACAGAGCTGTAGTTTCGTCTTGGGAGCAAACTTTGGAGCCAGAAACTGAAAATGGGAAGATTGGGAAAAATATTCAGCAGCTTTTAAATATATAATTATGTCCAGTGTTTAGATGGCTCCCTGCTACTCCTACATCCAATTTCTTGATCTGAGGTTGTTATTTCTTTTTTTTTATTAGTCATTGAGAAGATTTACTTTTGTGAAGTACCTCCAATTATGTTTATCTCCAATTATGTTGACTTTTGTTGTTATCTGTTCCCAAGTCTTTTCTACTTTCCAGAAATTCTTCCATTTCAGGTCTGTTGACAGCAGCACATCTGTGATACCATAGCTTTATTATTTGTATATTTTAATCATTTAAATGGAATTAGTCTATAGAAGCAAGGTAAAAGTTTATGCTTAGACTTTTTAAAAGAGAAAATCTTCCAGAAACTCTATTCACTTCTATTGTCATGAGTCATCTTTTAGTATCCCTTTCTACTACAAATGTGTGATCTTAAATTCTAGTCATTTCTTATATCTGTAAAGTAATTTTAAAAGTATGATTATCCACAAGTTTTCCAACTTGTGGATAATAGAGTCTGAATTTGTTGATCAGTCTCTTGCTATTCAGTGACTAACAAATATTACTTTCCTATACACATAGGTTGCCAATAATCTTTACCTAGGGCTTTCCAGAATTTCAAATTGGAATCTAGGAAAAACAGATATTCTGACAGTTGCCAGTCATACCTACCCTCCACACCTTCCTTGATTGCAGTGAAATATGGGATGACTGCAGAGCTAACCATGTGTGTAGAAGTGAGGTATGAAATTCTTCTCCACTTCCCAGTTGTGAATCACGGTCTCTTTCTAACTCACTAGGTTTTGAATGATGGATGCATTTGCTTCTTTCTCTCCACAAAATGGTTGAATATTTCTGCTCTGCAAAATTACAACAGCAGATATTTTGTTTAAAGATCAGACCATCTCAAGGCTTGCCAATCTAAATTTCCTCCCCCAATTAGGCTTTCTATCTTTAAGGATAAAGAAAAAGTAAATATTGTCTTACTGAACCTGGTGCAAGCTTTCATTTACAGTCAGCTTATTAACTTCCAGCATGACTAATGCCTGTAAAGTGGAAGACTTCATGCTGTTTTAGCTGTGTTAGAACATTTCAGTTTATGAGGGAGAAAGAAGCAGAACAAACTGACATTATGTGGCTACTGATTTCCAGGAATGCCAATGTATGAAAAGGACGAAAAGAGAACGAATTCTATGTGCAGTTACAGATTTGAAATTATTTTTTTCTACTAAAAGCATAGTTTTTATGAGATAACCTATAGTTTTAACAGTAAGGTTATATAGTGTAGTTTTAACAGTAAGGTTATATAGTGTAGACTATCATCCTATCTAATTTGTGTTAGTTTAGCCTTTGGGGAGAAGGTGAATCAAAGTATGCTTGTAACAATGTAATATCCAGTGTGGGGTTTATTTTACAAAACTAAATTCACTGTCATAACAAAATGCCCAAAAAATTGTCACCTGAGACCTTTGGGACTTAGTGTGGTGTGGAGTCTTTCAGTTAGAAGGAATACAGTTGAGGAGATTCTTCTATATTTAGAATACATAACTTTCCAAACTAGTAATATACTTAATTATATATCTAGTTTTATTTATTTGAAAGGCAAAGTGAGAGAGACAGAAATGGGGAATGTGGAGGGGAGGGAGGGAGAGAGGGAGGGGGGGAGGAGGGAGTGAGGGAGTGAGGGAGGATCTTCTATGTGCTAGTTTACTCCTCAAATGACCACATCAGCCAGGTTTGCCAGGCCAAAACCAGGAAACAGGAATGCTATCCTGGTCTCCCACATGGATAGCAGAAGCCCAAGTGCTTGGGCAATTTCTGCTGCCTTCTCATGTACATTAGCAGGGAGCTGGATCAGAAGTGGCGCTGCCAGGACTTAAGCCAGCACTCCAGTATAAGATGCTGGCATTGCAAGTGGTGGATTAATCCACTATGCCATAACATCAGTTCCGATTGTATTTTTACTAGAAAAAAAACCTCGCAATTTGGTATTGGACTAATTAGTGTATTCTAAATTAAGGACAAGGGTACAGAATTGATTCCTAGGAAGACGTCTTGGTTGATTAATGATTTGCAACAGCATCTTGTCACCATGCTCCAAATCAGGATTCTCAGAAACACTAGCCGTGATTACAGAGTGGTATGCAGAAGAAGCTTTAACCTTGAACTTATCAGTACAAATCACTACAATTTTGAGGGTTTGGGAATTGTGTAACAACTTGTTTTCCATAGGTTAGTATATTAAACTCATTTAGGAGATCTTAATTCGTTCCCCCCATGTCTACTATTATGAATTTAGAATTTCATAGAAAATGAAACAAGGCTATATATTTAAGGAAATGCTAAACTAAATAGCAATGGAGATGTCTAGCCACTTAGTACTTTGTTTAACCTCTTTTGTGCCTTTAATTTATTCAGCAGTTGACTAGGTATCAATCAGTACAGCTCCCAGATTTATCTGGAAGTTCTGAGGCCAATGCTGTGGCATAGCAGGTAGCACCGCCACCTGCAGTGCCAGCATCCCATATGGGTTGCAGTTCGAGTCCTGGCTGCTCCACTTCCTTTCCAGCTCTCTGCTATGGCCTGGGAAGGCAGTAAAAGATGGCTGAAGTCGTTGTGCCCCTGCACCTGCGTGGGAGACCGGGAAGAAGCTCCTGGCTCCTGGCTTCGCATCAACACAGCTCCAGCCCTTGCGGCCATCTGGGGAGTGAATCATTATATGAAAGACCTCTCTCTCTGTCTCTGTCTCTGTCTCTCTGTAACTCTGCCTTTCAAATAAGTAAATAAATCTTTAAAAAATTTATCAGTTCTGCTGTAGGAACTCA
Source organism: Oryctolagus cuniculus (assembly GCF_964237555.1). Classification (NCBI taxonomy): domain Eukaryota; kingdom Metazoa; phylum Chordata; class Mammalia; order Lagomorpha; family Leporidae; genus Oryctolagus; species Oryctolagus cuniculus. The sequence goes on along the minus strand of NC_091434.1, from coordinate 60,512,100 downwards.
CTGTTTTAGACTCTTGAAAAAAACACTGATGGCAAAACATAAGAAGGGAAAAGATTCAAACTGATACCATGACAGCCATTAGTGCCTAATATGGATTGACAGGATTAAATAATGCTTCTGTTAGCTAAGTTCTGGCTGCTTCACTCCTCAAGGTCACTTGACATTTTGCTTTAGATAGACAGATAAAGATCCAAAGAAAGATGACAATAAGATCCCTCCCAAAAACAAACAAAAAAAAAAGAAGTGACACCTCCTTATGACAGAAGGAACTGAGTGAGAGAGTAAAATAATTCATTGGGAAAAGAGAAGGAGATCTTTCCGCTCCTGACAAAGCTCAGCATGGTCGATAATGAATGCATAGAAAGAATCTTTGTTCTCTTGTAATGTCATGTATCAGGTTCATTTGTTCATGAATATGTGTTCTAAATATATAGATTTGCTAAACTAAATTACAACTGCATAGAAATAACACAGCTCTTACCTACTCAGTTCATTTTTTTCTCCGACTTTTGCTCATTAGGCCTATGCTTTTTAACAATTTCAATCAGGTATATTCACGTTTGTATTCTTCCTTTACATATTTCATAAATAATTTTTCTACCATTAATTGTAAACTCTCAGAGTGATTATTTTTAATGGCTACAGTTTTTAGTATGATTGATGTATGAAAATTGTAGCCCTCCTCCTCTTCCTAGTGGATGTTAAATTGCCTTCAGATTCTCACTAATGCAATGTTAGAGAAGTCATCTCCAAATACTTCTACTCTACTTGAACTATTTCCTTATGATAAATTTCCATAAATGAAATGGTTTGGGTAGAATTCTATCATACAAGCTGGTAGCCATATTTCCTTCCAATTTGTTGGAGGTTAGTTTCTATTTGTGTGATATTTATATTTATGTGATAAATATTATTGTAATGTATTTTATTAATATTGTACATGAAATACAAAGTTTAGTACACCTTACAGAATTTTCCTTCAGTTATAAATACTAAGACATCTCACTCCAGGATTTTTGGTATCACTATGGAAAAATATACTGATAATTTCTACATAAACTTTATTTTCAAGAATCTTCTTGCCTAAAAATGATAACAAATGAAAAAAATAATAGTTATAAAACATAGGAATATGCAATGGGTACCCTAATGGTATGAATAAAAGATCATAAGGATTAGATATGAGAGATATATAATTATCTCTGCCACATTTTCTTTTTTCATAATTTTTTTGTTAAAGCTTTATTTATGTATCTGAGAGGTAGAGTTACAAAAAGAGACAAGGAGAGACAGAGAAAGATCTTCCATCTGCTGGTTCACTCCCCAAATGTCTACAACAGCCAGAGCTGGGCTGATTTGAAGCCAGGAGCCAGGAACTTCTTCAGGGTCTCCCATGTAGGTGCAGGGGCCCAAGCACTAGGGCCATCTTCCACTGCTTTCCCAGGCCATAGCAGAGAGCTGGACCGGGAGAAGAGTAGCTGGGACATGAACCAGCACTCACATGGAATGCCAGCACCACTGGCAGAGGCTTAGCCTACTATGCCATAGTGCTGGCCCTGCCACATTTTCTGCCATAATGAATCAGGATTGTGTTTTGAACTAGAATTGGAAAAGTGAGTAGAATTTATCCATACAGACATAGAGTATTTATGAAATTTAGACAGTTAGTGTCATGCATTTGTTAAAGGGTGCTCAGGAGGTCTCTTCATATCATCCTGGAACTTGAGAAAAGGCCCAAAGTGAGAACATGAACACTGTGTTCTGAGGAATTTCATCCATCACCCAGACACTCCCTGCAGAGCTAAGAGCAGGTGGAGCAAACCATTGACCTTCGTCACTGCTCTGTCCCCTCCTTCTTTTTCAGGTCTCATAACAAATAGATGATGGCAAGGGTAATGGGGAGTTGGCGACAGGGAAGAGGGGTATGCCCTCTCCAAAATATGTGAGGAAATGGTTTCCAAGAGAATCACTCAGAGTTGAGGATATATGCAAGAAGGGACAGTTAGCTTCTCATTTCATGGTTAGATGTATACTTACGTAGAAGATTTCCAGATCTGTTCCTCTAAGTAATTGTGACAGGAATTGGAGAGAGATGGAGGGCTTTAAACACAGATGACGGTAAGCATTGTGGTACATCAGGTTAAGCCACCACCTGGGACACCCACCTCCCATACAGAACTACCTGGGATCCAGTCCCGCCTTTGCCTGTCCTTCCAGTCCAGCTTCTTGATAATGCACCTGGGAGGAAGCTTAAGTACTTGGGTTTCTTCCATCTATATGGGAAACCCAGGAGTTGATGGTTCCTGGCATTGACTTGGCTCAGCCCAGTTGTTGCAGGCATTTGGCGGGTGAACTAGCAAATAGAACATCTCTCTCTTTCTGTCTTTCTCTCCTCTACTCTCCTTCCCTGGCTTCCCTCCGTCTCTATGTGTCTCTCTTTCTCTTCCTCTCCATTACTGTCTCACTGTCACTTTTTCAAATTAATAAAGAAAAACAAATAAACACTAAAAACAAATAACAGATGAGGAAGTCTACTCTCCTGTGCTTGAATGTGTGAATATGTGCATTTCCCCTTCATCAAGAAGCTATTAGAGCAGATAGAAGGCTTACCCAAGCAGTCTGTTCATCCTGCTTGAGGATCCAAGTGATGAGAAGCTGTGGTTTGGAGCATGAATGGTAAGAACTAAGGCTGGCCAGAAGGTAGAAGAGGTTCAGCCAGAGCAAGATCTCCCATGACAGTGAAGCACAGACTAAGAAAGCCCCTCCAAAGAACGCAGGCATGTGCCTCACGAGAGAAGCAACATTTTGGTATCAGCCACACAGAAGGCATCACTGGTTATTCGGCTTTCGCTGAAGCAGCAGCACACAAGCACAAGGTTGCAGCCTCTACCGATTGAGAAGCAAGTGTCTGACTCTCCATTCCCCCAGCCTGCTTCCCCCCTCAACTAGGGACACTTGACAGGAAGGGAGGACAGGTGTATCAAAATAACCAAATTCATTTCTTCATGCCCACTCATTGCAGGGAAGGAGCGAGCATGGAGTTATATAGGACTTTTTACTAATTAAAAGAAGCAAGAAAAGTTTGGCTTCTGTTCATGCGCCCAGAGAAAAGAGTAAGAGGAATTTGGCATAATCTTTTTTAAAAGGAAAAATTGGTGTTTTGTTTTAATTTCATGTTATTTTCCAGCAAATTAAGATCCTTCTCTTTACTGTTTATGAAAAATAGTGTACATAAAGACACATTTTCAGAAGTAAAATCAGCTCACAATAATTAATAAAAATTACAAACCATGTGCTGCTGCCACTGCTGATGATACTAATTATAGCAATAGTTAATTTTACCAAGTATTTATTGAATGCCAAGCACAATTTTAAAAACTTTACCTGCATTGTATTATTTAATCCTTGAACCAACCCAAGGAGGGAGCTATATTAGTCCTGTTTTACAGATGATGAAGCTGCGGCACAGAGAATAAGTAATCTGTACAAGCACACACATTTAACAAGTGGGAGAACTGAAACCAGGCATTCTGATTCCATAGCCCTTGCTGTAAACCACTAAGTTTTAGTGTCAGAAAAATAAAATTGCAGTTTGTTTGTTTTCATTCCTTTATTGGGCCCTGTACTACTTTGAGGACCTACCTTTCATCCCACATCCCTCACAAAACCATTCATTTACTTCTCTGTCACCATATTCTCTGAATGTCCAAGGCTAGCATTAGAATGCCATTTATGTTTTTTTTTCTTCTCCTGCCCCTTCCAAAACCTTCCTGACCCTCCACCTACCCTGCAGAGGATGAAATGCATAGCAAAGAGCATTGACAAGCTTAATCCCTATGTGTTGACTGCTTTTCCTTAACCCCATTATTTCGTAGACTGCTAAAAAAAATGGAAGGTAAAAACCAAAGAATTCAGTAAGAAACAGACCTTTCTTCCTACCTATCCTAGTTAACAATATTTAAATACCATTTAGATGGCAGATATTGCTCTCATTTCAAACATTTGATCATTTTGTAACTATTTTTTGGATTAATTTCCTACCTAATACTCATTCTGCTTCAGTACCAGGAACCCACATTATAAAATGTGTCAGCTCCATCCGAATGCTGCTTTTTTTCTGAGAAACAATTGGCAAGTACTAGATTTATTCTGCACAAATTGTTTTTATAGCAGCCTGATGTTCTTCAATCTTCTCTCAAATTGAACATTGGTAAGATACAATGTAAGCTGCCTTGAAGCTGCATTGGATTTGCCATGCTCCCTCTCCACACTTGGAATTAGATTGATGTTTCATTTTACACTAAGAATATTTTAAATAGCGCTAAGTATATCTCCGTACTATCATAGCGTATTTCCTCCTTATTTTGAGGTTTGTTCATTTCCCTTCCCTTTTTTTTTTTTTAAATCAGACAGCAACTTGATTACTCCCTTGGGTCAGGAGAACAACTCATATTTTCAACAAGGCACTCCATGACAGGTTTTCAGAGTAGACTTTGAAATCCACAGCTATGACGGGACTCCCGTGAGCTCATTAGATGACAGTTAAATGATAGAGTCCAAGTATGAATTTTTAAAAGATAACTGCAATTTATGGGTGTATTTGATCAAGATAAAATATGCTGAAGGAGGAAAAATATTCATGGAAACTGTTTTTCTTTGAGATTTTTTCAAGGCAGCAGCTTTTGCTAGCAGAGTTAGCCAATTGTCATCAGTTCCTCTCCTTAAGCACATAATTCAATCTATTCAGTGTTGTACCATGGCAGTGCTGATGAGCTCTTAATTCTCCTCTATTTATTACAGCAAATGGAACACTGACCTTAATGAAACATCTATTAAGACAAAAATGTCAGTACCATATATTTAAAGATGATCTCAAGTGTGGAAGTTCTAAAGGTCAACATGATATTTTGAAGGGGGTCATTGGAACATACATTAAGTTTTAAAAAAAAAGTAACTGAAATTTCTTGAAAATTTGATACTTTTAAAAAAAGGATATGCAGAGACAGCTAATTTTGGAAAGCCTAGCCAGTAATCTCAATCACTTATGATTGTTTTGAAGGTCTTAAAAACATAAAATTTACTTTCTCATGATAATGGCTGTATCCTGTTAATAGATTACTTAAAGTTGGAAAGTAGAAAATATAGTCAACTGACATTGGCTCTATTGATAGACATAATTTTAATTGATTTAAAATAAATTGTTGACAAATGATCATAATGTCTTAGTGCAGTACTGTATTTTGGGGTTGGCTCTTAATATTTAGCTCTTTAAATAAATTTATCAAACTGATTGCTTTTGGGCAAAATTCACTAAATTAAATTGAGTTGATCCTTTTTATCTCTTTTACATTTTTTTTTAAGATTTGTTTATTTATTTGAATGTCAGAATTACACAGAGAGAGGAGAGGCAGAGAGAGAGAGGGAGAGAGAGAGAGAGAGGTCTTCCATCCAATGGTTCACACCCGGGCTGGCACTATGGCACATTTGGATAGTCCTCTGCCTGCAGCGCCAGCATCCCATATGGGTTCTAGTCCTGGTTGCTCCTCTTCCAGTCCAGCTCTCTGCTGTGGCCTGGGAAGGCAGTGGAGGATGGCCCAAGTGCTTGGGCGTTTGCACCCGTATGGGAGACCAGGAGTAAGTACCTGGCTCCTGGCTTTGGATCGGTGTAGCTCCGGCCGTAGCGGCCACTTGAGGAAAACCTTTCTCTCTGTCTCTCTCTCATTGTCTGTAACTCTACCTGTCAAATAAAAAAAATGTTGGAGGATCCCCTCTCTCTCTTTAAAAAAAATTTAAAATTAAAACAAAAAACAGCTGGCGCCGCGGCTCACTAGGCTAATCCTCCGCCTAGCGGCGCCGACACACCGGGTTCTAGTCCCGGTTGGGGCGCCAGATTCTGTCCCGGTTGCCCCTCTTCCAGGCCAGCTCTCTGCTGTGGCCAGGGAGTGCAGTAGAGGATGGCCCAGGTGCTTGGGCCCTGCACCCCATGGGAGACCAGGAAAAGCACCTGGCTCCTGGCTCCTGCCATCGGATCAGTGCGGTGCGCCGGCCGCAACGCGCCGGCCGCAGTGGCCATTGGAGGGTGAACCAACGGCAAAGGAAGACCTTTCTCTCTGTCTCTCTCTCTCACTGTCCACTCTGCCTGTAAAAAAAAAAAAAAAGGAGGAGAGAACCTCCACTTTGACTATGACCTTGTCTAAACAAGATAAGAGTCGGAGAACTCAGAGGGCTTCCATAGCCTTGGAAACTCATGACTGGAGCATAGGGAGATTACTGATGCCATAAACAGGAGTGTCAATTGGTAAAGTCAACAACAGGAGTCACTGTGCACTTACTCCTCATGTGGAATCTCTGTCCTTAATGTGCTGTGCATTGAGATTTAATGCTATAACGAGTACTCAAACAATATATTTCACTTTGTGTTTCTATGTGGGTGCAAACTGTTGAAATCTTTACTTAATGCATACTAAACTGATCTTCTGTTAAAAAAAAAAAATTATCAATTCCCAACTTGACTCTCACTGGGATTAAACATGACAATAGGTCTGATCTGATTTCATCATCATTTAAAAAAATCATCTATTATTTTTCACTTTATGTTTCTGTGTGGGAGCGAACTGTTGAAATCCTTACTTAATGTATACTAAGCTGATCTTCTGTATATTAAGATAATCGAAAATGAATCTTGATGTGAATGGAAGGGGAGAGGGAGTGGGAAAGGGGAGGGTTGTGGGTGGGAGGGGCGGTATGGGGGGGAAGCCATTGTAATCCATAAGTCGTACTTTGGAAATTTATATTCATTAAATAAAAGTTAAAAAAAAATACAAACAAACAAACAAACAAAAAACAATGGTTCACTCCCAAATTAGCCTCAACGGCCGGAGCTGGGCCAATCTGAAGCCTGGAGCCAGGAGCTTCTTCCAGGTCTCCCACATGGGTGCAGGGGCCCAAGGACTTGTGCCATCTTCTACTGCTTTCCCAGGCCATAGCAGAGAGCTGGATCGGAAGTGAAGCAGCCGGGTCTCGAACCAGGGCCCATATGGGATGCTGGTGCTTCAGGCCATGGTGTTAACTCGCTATGCCCCGGCACCAGCACCCCCCCCCCCCCTTTTTTTTTTAATTTGCTGTTTCACTCCCAAAATGTTCACGACAGCTGGACCTGCCAGGCTGAAGCCAGGAGCTGAGAACTCAATGTGGTTCTCCCACACTGGAGGCAGGGACCCAAGTACTTGAGCCACCATCTGCTGCCTCCTAGGGTGTACAATACCAGGAAGTTGGAATCTGGAGCAGAGCTGGGACTTGAACCCTGGCATTCTAGTTTGGCATACAGGCATCTTAAACAGTGTAATAACCCCCGCCAATGCCTGCCTCTTTTTTGATTATTTTTATCATTGCAGCCTTAAGCAATGAAAATAATTCAATCATAGGTTTTGAGAGTCTACTATATTCAAGGTTCTCTTTTAGGCCCTGTTGAGATAAGAAATAGAACATCCTATATTTTTATTCTGAGAATTTATAACCCAGTAATGAGTCAAATACAAACAAATACATATAAAGTACATTTAGTTTAACCTCTGACTCTGGGATGAGACTATACTGTATGGTTTCAAACTAATGGCTCTTTGGTCACCAACCACTGTCAGCTAGGTGACTAGTTCCATGCAATCTATTTTTCTATAAGATGTAAATATATTTGGAAAGTTCTTCATTGTGCCAAACTAAAATCTGTTTCATTGTGGTTTCTTTCCATTGATTTTTGTTCTGGTCTTATGAATCAAGGACAATCTTTGGCAGTATAATCATTTACATATCTGAAGACCCTTCTGTCTCTATTTTAGTCAAATTACTTCAACAAATGCCTTTATCTTCTTTTCTAGCTAAAGTCCTCTAGTTTCTCTAAAAAGAAAAAAAAACCTTACATAATGACATTTGGAGATATTCCAGAGCCTCCCAATCTTATCCCATTTGTCATATTCTGGTTGGGAGAAAAAGCTTATGTGGTATAAAGATAAAAATGATTAATACAATAGTGGGATATAGACTAGCTATGTTTTAGAGGTTAAACTGCACTGAGCAGAAAATGCCATAGTAAATCATAATGATGGAATGTTCAATGTTCTTTAAGGATTTTTCTTAAGAGTCAAATTTTAAAAAAATGTTTAAAATCTATCCTGTTAGTGCTCACAATCTGGATGTATGGGTGTTGTAGATACTGACAAATGCAAAGCAGTGTTCTCCCCACTCCGCAGACACACAAAGATTGCCCTTTCATTTTCAGTTGCAGCCACCATCTAAGAATCTGCTTCATTTCCTCACAGTCTGCTTGACACCTTTAGCAAAAAGTCATCCCATCTGTGATGCTTCATGCCAGATTGTTCCGTCTACCAGTGAAGCTTCCAATTCGTTCCCAACTTTGCCATGCCACTTGAAGTGGGCTGCAGTGCCTCTGGAAAGCTCCTTAGCTCAACCTGCTCTTGCTTTACCATCTGGATTCCTGCTGTTGAGTGTGTTACGGATCCCCTATGGAGCAGAGGTATAGAACCACATTGGTTGGCTGGCGCCGTGGCTCACTTCGCTAATCCTCAGGCTGCGATGCTGGTGCCTCAGGTTCTAGTCCTGGTTGGGGAACCAGGTAATAGTCCTGGTTGCTCCTCTTCCAGTCCAGCTCTCTGCTGTGGCCCAGGAGTGCAGTGGAGGGTGGCCCAAGTGCTTGGATCCCTGCACCCACATGGGAGATCGGGAGAAAGCACCTGGCTCCTGGTTTCAGGTCGGCACAGCACCAGCTGTAGCAGCCATTAGGGGAGTGAACCAACGGAAGGAAGACCTTTCTCTCTGTCTCTCTCTCTCACTGTCTACAACTCTCTCTCTCTCTCACTGTCTAACTCCGCCTGTCCAAAAAAAAGAAAAAAAAAAAACCATATTGGTGGCTGTTTTAGACTACTTCAGAATCTTCTTGGTGATCCTAGACACTCTCATTTCATGCTAATTATGGTTGGGTAGTGACATTAACAAGCTTCAGAGAACTTTCCAGAGCATCAAGGATATGTCAAAGATCTTGCAGATACTTTGAAGATCAGAGTCAATCATTACACAGATGCACATTTGTGTCTCTCTCAAGGCATATGAATTGATAACTTATCTTTTCTCTTGTCAGCACAGTTCTACAATTCTGCTTGCAGACTTCAAAGATTAGTGATGGTTTTTGACTTACTGTTCATGAAAATCTTGATTCTGAGAAAGTTATGTTTCTGTTTTCTATGTTATTCAGCTTTGGAAATAGCAGCACCAATAACAACAATGACAAAAAATTCTCACAAAAGTCATGGAAATTGATGCATGAACCAACCCATCCTTTCTTTACTCTTTCTTAAAGACTCCTCATGTTCTAAGACACCCTTTTCTCCTAGGGGTCTTTCCAAAGGTAGTGTGTGGTGGTAAGGGCATGGGCACTAGAGAAACAGAGATGTGGATTCCATTTTGACTCCATTGCTAACTACCACAGAGACTTTGAAATCAAGTGGAACCTGGATAATAACCCTGGCTTCAGATGGTTATGCTATGGATTAAATGCATGTAAAGTTGAGGACCAGATATATTCTGTCTTTGCCATGCACTTGTAAGTCAATGCATGTTGTACTTTTCTAATTAGACCTTGCCTTGATCAGTCATCATGAATTTGCTTAGCATCCTAATTGCAGATACTCTGTCTCTTTCAGTCTTCTATCACCAACCATGGATCATATATTTTTAGTAAATTGTCCTATCTAGAATATAGAGTCCATGTATGCTTTACTTGCCAGAAATATAGAGCTGGGCATAGAATCTGTAAGTTGAATATACTAGAGAAGAAATCCAATTATTTAGTGGCCATTTCTCCTCTCTGATCTATCTATTCCTTCCTTCCTGGGATGCAACAATAATTTATATCTAGAATAAGCCTTGGTAAATATTTGCCTGGTTTTTCCCTAAACTGCATGTCACAGGATGATAAATGAAAGTTTAGTGAGGAAAAACAAATGATTTGCATGATCAAATAAGTTGAGAAAACTTTGGTTCAAGAAAGAAAAATATTTTGAATCTGTAAGACTTACCAGCATTACTAAAAGGCCTATATCCTTAAAAGAAGAATGAGTGGAGTAGTAGTCTTATTATTATTTTCTTTACTGTTGAAATTTGAGAGGGGATTATACTCTGATTATTAATATTTTGGGAATTTGGGAATTTGGGGAAATGCAGATCTATTCCCAACACTTATTTAATAGACTAAGAAGAAAAGAGACCCAGAAAGTCATTTTCCTTTCACTGTGTTTCGTAAGAGAAACCTTAACAGAGAAAAGGGAGAGGAAAAAACCACATGGACAATACAGGAGGCCTTGTCAGCACCAGCAAGTTGGAGGACTCTGTTTCTTAATCTAGCCACAAAGTCCCTGCCTTTTAAGGCAGTTCATGGCCAACCCATCCTATTTCTGTAGCTTTTTGACTGTGTCCTCCCAGAAACATCTACTCTGACCTGATGTTACTGCTTTTATCAGGTAGAGCTGTGTGTCAGAACCTGGGCTGGAGAAGAGTAATGCTCTGTTAGAAGTTGAATTGTGCTTCCCCCAAATTTGCATGCCAAAATCCTAACTTCTATAACCTCTAGATGTGAAACTTATTTGAGAATAAGGTCTTTGCAGGAGCAATTAGTTGGTGTTAACATGAGTTCTCACTGGAGCATGGTGGATCCATAATCCAACATGAGTGGTATCCTAATTAAAAAGGGGATATTTTCACACAGAGATCTGGCATAAGGATAATGTAATATGAAGATAAAGGCAGAGATAAGGGTGATGATTCTGCCAGAAATTTCTAGGAGCAAGGCATATAAAGATCCTCTCATAGCTCTCAGAAGGAACCAGTCTTGCCAACACTTTGATCTTGGACTTCCAGCCTCCAGAACTGTGAGAAAATTCATTTCCATTTTGAGGGCATTGCTTTGGTTTTTTGTTAAGGCAGCTCTAGAAAAGTTACCTGTGGCAGAGAAATTCCATAATGTGTCCAGGAGGAAATATCACCATTTATCTGGCTTGCATAGCTCTCTACCCTCAGTCTGCCTCCTGTACTTGCTTGGTTGACTTCCTCCTTAGGTTCCTATCCAAAGAAGGCAAGGAGTCAAGGCTTATTATTCTCTCTGTGTCTCTGTCAACTTTGGGGCTGGAACCCATGTTTTGTCCTTGTGAACATCACACCAGTACATGCTGCTGGGCATGTGTACAGAGCCATCACGCCTAGGCTATGGCTGTTAGGTGACTAGCTGACTTACCACAATATATTATCAACATGTAGGGCAATAGGCTATAGTCAGGAGTAAATTTCAGTGTGGCTGTAGGCAGTAGTACTCAAAATAGCAGTACCCTAGAAGAATTACAAGAACTTATTTTCATTATGTGATTAATTACTATAAGTACCAAACCATTTAGGGGTGTCATTATTATATGATTTGTTTGTATTGAGATTTTAAATGAAATATTTCCTTCTGTTTTACAGACCATAGTTATCTCTTTACAGTGTACACCTGTGTGCTTAAAATAATAATAAAAAAAAAGTAAGAAAAATGTGGAGTTGTCTGGATTCTTTTGAACTCAGATCTTGATGAATCATTCTGTTTTTTTTTATTATTATTATTATTTTTGACAGGCAGAGTGGACAGTGAGAAAGAGAGAGACAGAGAGAAAGGTCTTCCTTTGCCGTTGGTTCACCCTCCAATGGCCGCTGCAGCCTGCGCGCTGTGGCAGGCGCATCGCGCTGATTCGAAGCCAGGAGCCAGGTGCTTCTCCTGGTCTCCCATGCAGGTGCAGGGCCCAAGGACCTGGGCCATCCTCCGCTGCACTCCTGGGCCATAACAGAGAGCTGGCCTGGAAGAGGGGCAACCGGACAGAATCTGGCACCCCGACCGGGACTAGAACCCAGGGTGCCGGTGCCATAGGCGGAGGATTAGCCTATTGAGCCGCGGCGCCAGCTGGATGAATCATTCTTAAAGCTGTTTTCTATAGGAGCCATGAGTCATCTGAATATTTGTTCATGAGAAAGTATGAGCTGTAGAGGCTATTAACTATTTAGGCTTCTCCTTCTGAAAAATCTAAGAAAAACTTAGAAAAATGAAAATAACTTAGTTTCCAAATAATTCCGAGTGTTAACAAGAACATGGCACTGAACTCGCTGGCACCCCAAGGACAACACATTAATCATTTTAAGAGGATATCAATTCTCCTCATTTATGTTTCTCTCAAGAGAGAATAGGACTATTTTCCACCCACAGAAAAAACAGCTACAAAAGAATTAAACTGATAGAATCAGAATCTCAGAAGAGATGAGGAAACTGAGGTCTCCTGATTCTTTAGTGGATGTGTTTCAAGAAAAAAAGAGTCCCTAACTTAGGGTGGGTCTGGGCAAAAGAAACTAATGTGCTTTGGTGGGTGGCAGTGAGAGAATTTGCTTACACACTGCTTGCAACGCTTACTTCCAGAGTGGTGTCTATTTAGCAGATCCATCTCTCCAGCATCTCCTTCATGTTCTTATGATCATAACACCCTGCCTTCCCCTTTGTCGGTTCTGCTGTCTCTAACAGAGTTTATTTGTTTTGGAGATGGCTAGATTCAGCCCAGCTACAAAAGCTGGCTTGTCAGGGTGTTCCATTTCCCGCTTCCAGTGACTGGTTCAAAGGATGACATGCGAGGCCATCTGGGAACTTATGTTCAACTCCTGGGACAAAGCAACCCTCGCAGAGCTGACAGGAAGTAGTCATAAAGCTGCTAGTGGTCCTCTTGCATGAGGAAAGGAAAGCATGACTAATGGTAGGGATAATCAAGGGTAATGAAGATAGAAAGAGAGCCCCAGCCCTAGGTTATCATATCTAGATCTGTGGTTGCCTTTTTAGAACCACTCCTCCCCTTCCTTCATATGCCCCTCATCCCTGGTGTCTGACCAGTGAAGACCATATATGGTGCCTCTCTGGCTTCCAGGTAGAATTGGGCACGAGGGAGTCCCAGTGGAGTGAGCTGAGGAGTTTCATTCTCCAAGTCCCTCTTGAGGATTGTCTCAGGCTGGCTTCTGTCAAGGGTCCTTCCAGATCTGGTAACCTCTTCCACCTCTCAGATAAGTGGGCCTGTGGGTGGTAACAGCTCTTCTGCCAGCCCTGGGTTGCTGGGTTGCCGGACTAGCTCATTGTCATTCACTGCTTTCACACTTCATAATAATCCTTGTGTAAATAAACTGTCCTGATAATTCTAATATGTGTGTGCCAGCTGTTTCCTGCTGAGATGCCCAATGATAGGCCAGCCTTGCTTCAAAACAGCCCAACCCTGGACTTCCACATACATGAGCATGAACATTCCATTCTTGCTTAATTCCTTTTGAGAAGTGTTTCTATCACTCAGACCAGGAAAGAGTCTTGACTAATACAATCTCTCTTAACCCCCTTGGGCCACCTTGTGCATTCTACTTGGAAAATAATTGCTTTAGATACATGGACAGACACATTATGGGAGTTAAAACTCACTTAGGTTGAAATGTAATTCTCAAGCCAATCCATCATGTCACTCATGATCTATTAATCCTTGTCTTGTAGAATTAAAGCAACTCTGCTGCTCTGTTAAAAAATATAACCCCCAATACCTGTGGCATATCAACCAAATTTTTATGCACATCAGTTTCTAACACACAAAAGTGGTATGAATCAGACCAAAACATAGTTCTCCCAATTAAAAGGTGTGAAAAGAGCAAAGAGAAATGGCCTTTTATATTTATTCAGCTCAACAGCTGAGCAGTTCATTAGCAAATCCTGAAATGCGCATAGGTCATAAGCTCCAGGAATGTGAAGACTGTTTTATAAAGCAATCTGAGAAAGGCAACCTTTAAGTCAAAAGTACTATTCCCTGGTGAAGTCTATTAATTGAATCATTTGTTTACAAAAGGTGATCGTGGCTTTAAGTGACAGTACTGTTTGCACAGTGGCTCCAATATTAGGAAAGCTTATGTGTAATGCATTAGTAATGTAGAAAAAGATGCTGCCTGAGTCCAGGGATATTTGTTTAGCACATTAAAATCCAGTAATTTCAGCAGCTCTATGAAAATGAAGTGAATTAGCTTATTAAAGTTAAAAAGTGTTTAAAATATTGCTAATAAGTGCATGAAGTCAAGGTATTTACCACCTTTTCTAGACTTGCCAGTGACTTAATGTGGGTCCTTGGTTGGATGGTGGACAAGGCTGAAAAATAAAGATGAAGATAGATACATTCCAGTCCTGTCTTTTCCTTCTACTCTTCTTCAGCCAGGGTTGCCCTTTCCTTTACAGGATTTCTAGAATAATGAAGACTTTATTTCTGTCAGGAATAGGCATTTGGTACAGCAGTAAAGATGGTGCTTAGGAAGCACGCATTCCATATCAGAGTGCCTGGTAAGTCCTGGCTCCTTTGCTTTCCATCTAGCTTCCTGTAATCCAAGCCCAGGCACTCTGATGTGGGACACAAGTATCTTAACCCGTGTCTTAACCACTAGGCTAAACACCTGCTCTGTTAATACATTTAAGTTTTGATTTAAAAGTATCAGTGGGTGAGGCATTTGGCACAGTGGTTATGTCACCACTTAGGACATCTGCTTCTCTATCAGGGTACCTGGTTCAGGTTCCAGATACTCCTGTTCTGATGCAGCTGCCTGCTCTTGCACCCTCAGGAGGCAGCAGGTAAGGCCTCAAATACTTGGGTCCCATGAGGGAGACTCAGATCGAATTCCAGGATCCTGACTTCAGCCTGACCTAGCCCTGACTTTTGCGAGGTGTTTGGGGAATAACATGGCAGATGGAAGGATCTCTGTCTCTGTGTCTCCACCTTTCAAACTGAAAATACACAAACAAATATTTAATTAAAATATTTGTCAGCAAATATTTAAGCCATAATTCCTTGCAGAAAATATGGCAGGATGAATAAATATAATGATTAAAATGATACCTTTTTTGAAAGCCACTTATTGTGCCCGATATTTATTCACTACCCAACTTTAATTTGGATTTGGAGTGAATGGGCTGTGAGGTTGAATGAAGTGTTTACATACGCCGATTATTTGAAAGTGAGAAAAACATTTCACTGTTGGCTGTATGTGTGACTATGGCCAGCTGCCCTCTCAAGGAGGTTTCACTTCCACAGTATTCACAGACAGCTGGAATGTGGCACCCTAATTGAAGAGTGCCTTTGACAGTCATTGAAGGTAGACGTGATCATGCGATCACAGGACTAAGGCACAACAAATTGTAAGTGAAAAGATGCAGGCTGGCTGTGCTGAGGGGAGCAGCCATGCCATCTCCAGGCTTCCTTGTCTCTTTGAAGTGCTAGATCCAGATGACAATAAGGTCCACAGCCTTGAGAGGAAGCAGTCTGGGTCACTGCATGTGTTGTTGAGTGGAGGTGGCTGCCCAATAGTTACACCCACCAACCCTATACTATTAACACGAGAAAGAAATAAAGTTTTTATTGCATTTGAGCTATATACTTTGGCCTCTACATTTTGAGATCTACTTCTCTAGTACATCACACCTTTTAAACCAGGTAACCCTGAACCATCTAAATCTGACTCCACCAGGTAGATAAAACTCCAACATACAAAATAAGGGCATATTTGGCTGGCTGAACTAGATGCAGACATTGATGTATAGAAAATACTCCTGTCCCACCTTCCTTTCACACGTTCTAATGGTATATAATGTAAATAGGACTATTTGGTAACTAGGAAAGGGAGAAGGCCTTAGCCGGAAGTCAGAACCATTAGGAAAATGAATGGGATGGTCTGAGGTCTTTACACATCAAGGAACAAGGTCTGGATTTGACTCCATGAATGGAGGAGAGATGATCAGAGACTATCAAGTGTCATCAATGGCCAGAAGCTTAGGAATTTGGTGGGCCTGTGAATTCTGTTTGGAGCTTGGGAGGCAAGGCTTGGTCAAGAGCTAACCTTCCTGCTTCTGCCCAGAATTCA
This sequence comes from Oryctolagus cuniculus, assembly GCF_964237555.1. NCBI lineage: Eukaryota > Metazoa > Chordata > Mammalia > Lagomorpha > Leporidae > Oryctolagus > Oryctolagus cuniculus. The sequence goes on along the minus strand of NC_091434.1, from coordinate 60,496,098 downwards.
GTATTAAAGAAAGTTAGTTTTGGGAACACTTGAAAATAGGATTTACTTCTCAAAATGGGTGCTTTCAGCAGGAGCTGGGTTAAGCTGGAAGCAACTCCCTGCCTGAAACCCACTAACAGTGACCAATAACACTTGGCAATCAGTAATCAAGTGTCACTTATGACTCTAAATGATGTACAGAAATCTCACTTATTCCTTACAAACTGACTCTGAGGGGTAATTACTGTAAGGTAGGAAGGTAGTATTTTTCCTGTTTTACAAGTGAGGAAAAATTGAGGCATGCATAGATTGAGCAATTACTGCAGGTATGTAGTTAGAGAGTAGCAAAACTTGAGTTCAAATCCAAGCAATCTGAACCTAGAGCCTGAGCTTGTAATTGCCATGCTATACAGTCAGCCCCTGCTCCCCTCCACCAATCCACATGGAATGAGTTTCCTCGAAGAGAATGAGACTATAACCAACATAAGCATTCAAGCCTCATGAGACTAGCTCTTCTGGAAACAGTTGTGGGTACTTGGAGATGGAGTATGACATGGAATTTCAGCTAGGTAGAGGCTTCAAATGATAGTGTGGGCCAAAACATAAAGCTCCTCTTTTTGGCAGTCATGGTCTGTGCCCATGGACTTTTGAATTTCATTAGCTCATCAGTTCCTCTAAAGATCACAGTCATTCAACTTATGCCACACACAGGTAAATGAAGTAGGTAAATGAAGCAGATTTAAATGACCAGGTGTTGAACTGTAATGGAAAAAATTAGTATGACGGAAGAAATTAGTATGACAGAAGCAGGGTATCACCATTTATATTTAACAGACAACATAGTAGGGAGAAAAAAAAGAAACCTGTGCATGAGAACAATGAAAGAAAATGGATTTCTGCAATGACCAATGCTGTTACTTATTTAACTGTTCCTTTGGGGTTAAGGGTGACTTCCTCCATAAATGTCTTATTTATGTGATCATAAATGACCGATGGGGCCAATCTGGGCACATATTTCCCAGGGGAATGGGTGGGCCTGAGTAGTTAATTTCTTGTGTTATTTCTGCTGATTCTGTTTTGTTTTTTTTCTTTACCACTGAAGGATTGAAAAATACTGCATTTTTTGCAGACATTTTTTTCTTTTTCATTTTTGATACTAGGAAGGCAATATCCTGGGTATAATGAGTGTTGAGTTTCTCTATTGAACTTCCTCAATGACTGTGATGTTGAGGCCAAGTGGACCACATCCCCATGTTGTTCTGCTCCCACATTTACCTGAATGAGTGGTCACCTGGGCTTTATGTCTTAGCTCGCAAATATCACCAAGGAGCTCTTAGCATCCCCCTATGACTGCTGAGATGAATTGTCCCTGGAAGGCTCTGTGCTCTCCCAGCTTCTACACGTGCCCCCCTCAGTCTGTTTTCTAGACCTCAGTCAGGGCAATCCTTTTTGTAAAATATAAGTTAAATATAGTCACTACCCTGCTGAAGACTTCCTAGCACCCAATTACCTTAGACAGTGTGCCCCTGGCCATTTTTCTAACATCATTGGCTACCACTCTGTTCTCACCCCCATCCTGGGCTTCTGCTCCTATCATCCTGGCCTCCTTTCCTCCAGTAGGCTAACCCCACTCCCACTTGGCACATCCCATGAATTTCCTTGGTCATCTCTTCCCTGTATCACTCTCACACTTCACTCAGGACTCTGCTCAAATGCATCTTCTTCAGAAAGGCCTTCCCCTCCTGACATGGGCAAGAGTGCCCCTGGGAACTGTGCCAGCCCTGGCCATGGTTCATTTTTCTTCACAGCTCTTACGTATTATGCTGTATATTCTTTATTTATTTATTGCCTATTTTCTCCACTGTAATATATATTTCAGGGTGTAAATTTGACTGTTGTGTTTACTAGTATATTTCCAGTACTTATAAAAGTCTTGACACATTGCAGGTAATAAACAGTATTCTGTCAAATAAATGAATACATAAATGAGGAATGGTGGCATTTCTGGAAGTTATTGATTCATCCTGACTATTAAAGGAGTCAAGACAGGCACACTGGAAGTGGAGTTAGATCGGGGTATATGATTAGAAAGATATTCATTCTTTTATTCTCTCAATAAAATATTACTGAGTGCCTAAAAATGCCAGACACTGTCCTGGGTGCTAGAGATACAATGATGAATAAAATAGTCCTTACACTAGTGGAGTTCATATTCTTATGGGAAAATAAAGGTGAAAAAATACACTAAACAAGTGATGAAGTGATATTTCAGAAGGAGAAAAAAAATAGAATGGTGATGGTAAGGGGAGGCCTTACAGTTGAAGACGGAGTTTGGGCAGAGACTGAAAAGGTGAGGAAATGGGTGGTGTAGAAGCAGGTGGAAGAACCTCAAGGTAGAGACTGAGGGATACACAGGTGAGAAGGCCCAGAGGCTTGAGTAAGGAGTCCAGGGATGTTGGGTGCAGGAGACAGTCAGGAAAGTGATAGACTGGGCCATGTAGAATCTGATAGGTCATGGCCAAGATACCAACCTGTGTTGTGATGAGAGCTGTCAGAGGGACTGAGCAGATAAGTGACATCAGTCATGGTGGTAGTTTTGTTGAGCTACCTAAGAGGGTTAAGATGTTTTCATTAGGAAATTAGGAGGCTATTACATTAATCCAAGGGTGTCAGATTCTGGATGAAATTGAGTACCTGTGCCTTGCCTGATCCAAATAACCATGGGGTCTGAGGGGTCTCTCTGAATGAAAGCTCCTTTAATAGCTGCTGATGGACTCTAACAAAACCATGACAACTTTGCCACCCTTATAAATGTTTTTCATGGCAGTGTATATCTGCAGAATTAAATTAATTGCTTATCTTTTCTGACTCCCATGTTCTGGTTAGAAAACTTATCAATATATCCCATTCTGATGTATGTTTCAAGAATTGCATGTAGTTACTTTGTATAGGTGAGTTTAATTTGATCAGGAAGACATTTGCTCTCCAGGTTTGCATTCTCAGTATTGCCCCTCCTCTGTTTTAGAGAAAATGAGTTCTAACCAATAGCCATGTGGACTTGTCATAAGATTTAGAAAGGAAATGCAGCCTCAATGATCATTTCTGTTAAAAAAAACTTTCTTTGAAACATTACAATTATCATACATTTAGTATGCATTACATTTAGGGATTTTTATTTTAATGACTTTATAGAGAGATTTAATCTCACAGAGCTAGAATACTAATTACTGTACTATGTTGCAATAGGAAAAACAGCAAATTACTCAAATTTTAATTATTATATTCCATTTTAAACAAGTGTATAATAATTGACTTTGTGTGCAATAATTGATTTGTCATTTAAGCAGTAATTTTTTATGCAAATGGACTACTTTATATGTGTGAACCAGTTATTATAAAATTAATTACTGATTATAACATCTTGCAGAACTGACTACCAAGAGTTCTTCTAACTGGCTTACCCATTCATGAAAAGGCTGGATTTTTATGTACAGTGATGAGCTTTATAACCAAAAGAAATTAAAACACATTCTACATGCCTGCTAAATGTGCCTTTCATTGTAATTATCCCTTTCAAGTGAATTATAAACACTTTCCTCAAGGCTCTCCATTAATGAATTTTCACAGTAACCCTAAAAGCTAGTTAAGCATTTTAAATCTTTCACATTTTGGATATGTGGAAATTTATTTTGTGACTAAAAATTAAATATTTGCACAATGTTCACTGTGTGACGTCACTGACTATATTTATTGGCCAGGATTACCTTCTAGGAGGGAGAAATCTGTGTTGTAAGTTAAGTTTTTTTTCTGAAAGGCAAAGAAATCAAAGAGACAGATATTAAGACACAAATTTGAAGGAAAGGGGGGGATCAAGAAGACCCATGAACATTTGTACATATCTGCAGAGCTCACGGCTTCACATGTGTTCCCTACCACAGCCATGACAGTACTGCTAAAAACACTGGAGACTTGGCTGGCGCCGCGGCTCACTAGGCTAATCCTCCACCTTGCAGCGCCGGCACACCAGGTTCTAGTCCCGGTCAGGGTGCCGGATTCTGTCCCGGTTGTCCCTCTTCCAGGCCAGCCCTCTGCTGTGGCCAGGGAGTGCAGTGGAGGATGGCCCAGGTGCTTGGGCCCTACACCCCATGGGAGACCAGGAAAAGCACCTGGCTCCTGCCATCGGATCAGCGCGGTGCGCCGGCTACAGCGCGCTGGCCATGGCGGCCATTGGAGGGTGAACCAACGGAAAAGGAAGACCTTTCTCTCTGTCTCTCTCTCTCACGGTCCACTCTGCCTGTCAAAACAAACAAACAAACAAAAGCACTGGAGACTTCTTTAAATCCTCATAGATAATGCCTTAGATCCTTTAGTCAATGGAGACAGGATATTTGGCCTAAGAAATATGAAGTGATTTTTTTCTCACTTCCTAGAACTTGCCACTAGGAAAAACTTAGCAGCCACTTCTTTTAAAATCAATTTTGAAACCAAAAGCAGCTGAGAATTGGATTCTAGGCTACTTAACCACAATGACATGTACATTTGGCTTTGAGACCTATTCATCTTCCCTAATTCTACCAATAAATTTTTCCTTTCTTTGTATGGTTTACGATTTAATAGTTAGCAGGGAATTCACAAGAGAGGGATTTGGACTATTTACTTACTGCTATATCCCTGGGATCTAGAACAATGTCTAGCATACAGTAGGCACCCCATAAATATTTACTAAGAAACCAAGTAGTCACAGTTCATTGTCATCTTTTTTCATAAGAACTAAAGGTGCTGAATTAGTATGACATAAGTGAGGAAATTTGCATTTAGTAGATGATTTTAAGCTTGATGTTAAAAATGTATAGTACATTATAGGAAAAGTGGTTATAGTTGACTTAATGTTTCTGAGATCATACACAAATGCATCTGTAAAAGGCATCTTTAAATTATGGTTAGCACATTAATAAGTATTTCTTCTCAAAAGAAGTATACTGAAGATAGTATTGCCAAGTGCTTCATAATAAGTGAGATTAAAGTGATTTGGGTTCAATTCTCAGTTCTACTGTTAAGTGCTTTCCACAGTTTCCTATATCATCAGTTTGCTCCATCCACCAAGCGTGAACATCATTCTTTTTTTCTTTTTTCTTTTCTTTTCTTTTTTTTTTTTTTTTTTTGACAGGCAGAGTGGACAGTGAGAGAGACAGAGAGAAAGGTCTTCCTTTTGCCGTTGGTTCACTATCCAATGGCCGCCGCGGCTGGCGTGCTGATCCGATGGCAGGAGCCAGGTACTTATCCTGGTCTCCCATGGCGTGCAGGGCCCAAGCACTTGGGCCATCCTCCACTGCACTCCCTGGCCACAGCAGAGAGCTGGCCTGGAAGAGGGGCAACTGGGACTAGAACCCAGTGTGCCGGCGCCGCAAGGTGGAGGATTAGCCTAGTGAGCCGCGGCACTGGTGAACATCATTCTTACACAGTAAATGTTTCTACACCTGCCAGCTGATCTCCCTGAGGTGCTGACTGATACTCCTCTTAGTCCCCTCATCCGTATACTGGGGATAGTAGTGCTCCAGATGTATCAAATGATTGATCATGGAATTAAGCAGCTTTATTTACTTCTGGGTATATAATCAGCACTAAAGATACTAATTTTATTACTATTAATTTTATTAGTAAGTAGATGTGCATGCCATATATTATTATTGGACCCATATCTGACCTATAGAAATCAGGTTATTTTTCTCATATGATTCTAACTAGTTAATGCAGAGTATAGAAAATAAGGCATTACTGAAACTCTCCATATTATCAACGTGCTAAATATGCATACCTACTATCCACACACACAAACACGCCCCCCCTCCACAGCTTGGGAAAGGTATTCATTGAGAAAAAATATTAAATATAATGAAACAGGTTGAAACAGGGCCAGCAACCTTACCAGTTGTTGCATGTGGGAGAAATTTCTATAAAAAAGTTATAGATTTTCTTGTGTTTTTATTTAATTTATGTAGCATAAACTATACCTCAATCTAGTTACTATGTCTGAGCTTTCTCTGGGTATTATTAGTATTCCTTCTATGTGACCTCTGTCTAAACACTATGAAATGTAAAATTACAATTTCTTCTTACTAAAAATCTGCCTATTGAAAACAGGACATGGAAATATGGTAACTTCCATATGGGACAATAAAAGAATAAGATAAAGGTGACTTAAGCTATTTTCCCATATGTATCTGCTTAATGACTGATTGACTGATTCCATGAAGACTTAAAACATGTCTTACTCTGTATTATTTTAGTCATCTCTATCTTTACTTTTCTATCATAATCCTTTAGGGCCTACTATCAATATATTTTCCATTTAAGTGCACTGCTTTTTTTCCCTCACTGCTCATACACTCATTTTTTATTTTAATTCTTTTACTTTTTAAAATTTTATTGAAGGTATACAAATTTTTTATATTTCCTATATACATATTCAGGAACAAAACAATGCTTTCCATCCTACCCTATCTCCTACCCACACTCTTACACTTCTTGCTCCTCCCTCTCCTATTCTCATTCTTATTTTTACAATGATTTATTTTCAGTTAACTTTATGCTGATAAGATTGATACTACATTAAGTAAATAGTTCAACAAACTATTTATGAACGAACTATATTAATCCTACATTAAGTAAATAGTTCAACAAACTGTAGTATGAAGATAAAAACTGCTCCTGAACAGTTGAGACAAGGGCTGTTAAAAATCATCAAATCTCAAAATGTTAATTTCATTCCTATAAAGTACCTTTTAGGAACTCTATTAGTTAACATATACCAGTAGAAAAAATCGGTGTTTGCTTTTTGGGGTCTGGCTTATTTCAGTAAGTATAATGCTTTCCAGTTGCATCCATTTTGTTGCAAATGACAGGATGACAGGAGTTCTTTTTTTTTTTTTTTTTTTTTTTTTTTTACTGCTGTAGAGTATACCATAGTGTATACACATAATTTCTTTATCAGAACAACAGTTGGTGGACATCTGGGTTGATTTCATATCTTAGCTATTATGAATTGAGCTGGAATGCACATGGGGGTACAGATATCTCTTTCATATGCTTATTTCATTTCATCTGGGTAAATTCCCAGGAGTGGGATGGCTGGATCATATGGTAGGTTTTGTTAGTTCTAGGCTATTTTGTTTGTAACTGCCCTGTAGTATGTCTTGAAATCTGGTATTGTGATGTCTCTGGCTTTGTTTTTGTTGTATAAGATTGCTTTAGCTATTTGAGGTCTCTTATGTTTCTATATGAATTTCAGTGTTTTTTTTCTAGATCTGAGAAGACTGTTGTTGGTATTTTGATTGTGATCACATTGAATCTGTAAACTGCTTTTGGCAGTAGGGACACTGGTATAATATTTTTTCTTCCAATCCATGAATATGGAAGATTTTTCCATTTTTGTATGTCTTCTTTTTCTCTTTCTTTAAAGTTTTGTAATTTTGATCATAGAGATCATTGACAACCTTGGTTAAGTTTATTCTAAGGTATTTAATTTTTGTAGCTATTATGAATAGTTTTGATGTTGGAAGTTCTTTCTCTGCCTTGGTATTGTCTGTGTACATAAAGGCTTTTGATTTTTGTGTATTAATTTTATATCCTGCCACTTTACCAAACTCTTTTATGAGTTACAATAGTCTCAGTGGAGTCTTTTTGGTCCCCTATATTTAGAATCATTTCATCTAAAATAAAGATTGATTCCTCCTTTCTAATTTGTATCCCTTTGATTTCTTTGTCTTGCCTAATGTTTCTGGCTAAAACTTCCAAGACTAAAGACTATATTGAATAACAATGGGGAGAGTGGGTCTCTTTATCTGGTTCCAGATCTTAGTTGAAATGCTTCCAAGTTTTCTCCATTCGTTAAGATGCTGGTTGTGGTTGTCACAAATTGTCTTGATTGTGTTGAGGAATGTTCCCTCTATACCCAATTTACTTAAGGTTTTCATCATGAGAGGATGTTCTATTTTATCAAATGTTTTCTGTGCCTCTATTGAGATAAATCATAGGGTTTTTGTTCTTCAGTTTGTTAAAATGATGTATCACATTTATTGATTTGTGAATTTTGAACCATCCCTGTATACCAAGGATAAATCTCTCTTGATTCAGGTAAATGATCTTTCTGATGTGTTGTTGGATTCAATTAGCTAATATTTTGTTGAAGATTTTTGCTTCTTTATTAATCAGGGATATTGGTCTATAATTCCCTTTCTCTGTTTTATCTTTTTCTGGTTTAGGAAATAAGATCATTCTGACTTCACAGAAAGAGTTTTGGAAGCTTCCCCCTTCCCTTCCTTTCAGTTGCTTTAATAGCTTGAGTACAATTGGAATTAATTCTTTTTTAGATGTCTGGTAGAATTCAGCATCCAGTCCTGGGCTATTTTTTTTTTTTTTTTGGTTGGGAGAGTTCTTATTATGGATTCAGTTTCCATCTAGCTTATTGGTCTGTTTGAGTTTCCTATAACTTCATGGCTTAAATAAGGTAGTTTATATGTGTCCAGGAATCTGTTTCTTCTAGGTTTCCTAATTTGTTGGCATATAGCTCTTTATAGTAATTCCTGATGATTCTTTTTATTTCTGTGGTATTTGTTTTTACATTTCCTTTTTCATCTCTGATTTTATTGGTTTTTGTCTTCTCCTTTTTTAGTTTTCTTAGGTTTCTAAGAGGGAAGAATAGTGCATAGAATCACAAGGCATGTGTGGCTAAAGCAATATAAACACAAACACACACACAATGGAAAAGAAGTTGATGTCTATGTAAGCATAAGAAGGAAAAGAACATTGTAAGATTGTGAATCTTACATACATAATTACACACTTTCAGTGGTATTATGGTTTGGGGGAAGCACTGCTATAATTCTTATGATGTCCACTATGACATGTTGTCACCTTGATCCTTGGATATTTTTATTTCAGGCTGTACATAGCGGAATGAAAAGAGGGTATTTGAAAATTGGGTAGTTTAAGGTGGTTTTACTAGTGTCAGATGATATATAGGAGGCCTATCAGCTATGTGATCCTAAAATTAAAGAGGTAAACAAGATCTTTAGGAAAGATCTAAACAACTTTACTTTCAAAAACCACTAACAATAACAAAATAAAATAAAATAAAACTTAATTTACAGCAAAACAGGTGGAAAGCTCCTGTATCAAACCACATACCTCACAGAACACCTGATAAACATAAAACAATATAGAAAGAAGTTTAGAAGGATGCTATTAATTGGACTATATCTTGTCCTATCAAGAGAACACTATGGTACAGAAAAGGAAAAAGAAGATATTTTTGAATCATCTACAAATATCCTCAACTTTAAGCCAATGGAGTTGGAAATAGAAAACATTATATCCACAGTGTCTTCCCCTATTGCCAAACAGGCCCAAGAGCCATGACTGAAGAAAAAACAGAACAGTTAATGATGTCTTCATTGATGTGGGTTCCCAGCATCTAATCTTCTACTGCAAGTAAAGCTTACGAGAAGCAGTCAACCTGAGACAAAATCCCAGAACCAGCTTTCTAATTATAGAAGAGTAAAATGTATTAACTTACCAAAAAAAAATCTGTGTGTTTAAACTTTTCATTTGGTTTCTATTCATTTTTATCCACTGTATCTAAAGCATAAACACTGGATAAGATTCCAAGAAGGACCTCATATCCATTGGAAAATGGAATATACTGCCAATTTATAAGAAGTGGGAGTTTAAAGAGATTTAGAGGGAAGAACACATGTACAAACTTTCAAGACAAATGGTACTTGTGGCCTCAACTTCCACCCACCTCTCTTCAAGCATCCAAAATCTTAACAGGGAATAGAGAAATTCAATATTGAAATTTTAACCTCAATTTTAAGGAAAAAATTTTAAAAATCTAATAAAGAAGAAACACGGTCAAAGAATTTCCATCCACATTATTTTGGAACAAGTAGGACACTCACGTAGGACTGAAGCTGTTAACAAAATAATAATAAATATAAAAAAGCTATCTATGAACAAAACTTCAACCACAAAGTAGAAAGAATATAGGATGCAATAGATAGTCAAAACACACACTTGGAAAAAGTTTTTCTAAGACATTGAAGAGTCTTTTATAGTCAATAATGTAGAGAAATAAAAGAACAGAATCAATATAGCATAAAACCAAGACTCAAGAAAAATATAACACAACACAAATGTTTCTTGTGAAAATCTAGGCCAAAAAATAAGAGCCAGGAATGAGAAGATGCCAGTATTCAAGATAATAATACCCAATTCAAAAGTGTAATTGGTGTGCCTGCTGAGGAAAACAGAAAAAAATGAAATAAAAATATTGAAAAATGTAACCAAGCAGAGATTTACTGAAATTGCAAAAGCATGGATCTTCAGATACAAAGGGTAAACTCTATCATTGAGATAATTTATGTTGAAGCCTCCATCCAAACACCACAAAGAATATTCATTGATCACACAAGACTAAGGTCTTTTAAGTAACTAAGCAAGGGAGGGCAACACCTTGACACTTCAATTGTAAAAGGTTAGGAAAAGGTACTTATTGGGCTTTATACACCAGGTTAATTGAAGATAATTTTAGGACAGAAGATAATCAAAGTCAGCAGAGAATGGTTAAAATTTATTGTCTGGGAAGGTTGCTGGAGGTCTGTTGTCATATCTTCAGAATATATGAGTTGTGCTCTGTTGCTCTTCGTACAATTACGGGTCTTCTCTTTCAGTCTATGAATTTGAATGAGCTGCTAGTAAAACAATTAAATGATAATAAAACAAAGGTTAGTAGGTGTCGTTTATCAATATTTGTTTCATTTGATCTGTTTTGAATGTCATGATGTTCTCCATTTCAATTCTTTTTATAAAAGGAAATCAATATTCATTTAAAACTTGCTTATCTTTTTATTTAAATACTTTCTTACAGAAATAAGTTTGTAAGAATCGGCAAAGAAGAAATATGTCATATTTGAAGGCAGGAAAGTTATAATATTCTTGGCATATTAGATGGCAGAGTAAATGGAATAGTGTGTACATATTTGGGAAGAGAAAAAAGTTTGATTCAATAACTTCTATACCCAGTTGAGACTCCAATCATAATAGTAATTTCATGAATTAAGACAACAAAAACACACTTTAAATATATACTAATTCATGAAACACACTAATCAAATGTGCTTCCTAAAAATCCCTGTTTTTTTTTTCACAGCAGAAAATTTTGAAATGAGCCAAAAATAAAGGGAAGTTATACAATGAAAGAATAGAGAGAAAAAAACCTGCTTGGGGTGGGGGTGTGGAAAGAGAGAGAGAGGTACTCATCAAACCATTAGATTAAAAAATAAACCGTCATGGAATACAATGTGGAGAGACCTCAGACATCTGAAAACAGATCTACCATATGACCCAGGCATCCCACTCCTGGAAATTTGCCCAAACAAAATTTGAAAGAATTATTTGTACTCTTGTTGATTGGAGCTCAATCACAATAGCCAAGAAATGGAAGCAACCCATATGTTCATCAACTGATGACTAAGTAAAGAAAAAGGTATGTTTACACTATGGGATACTACTCAACCATGAAAAGAATGGAATTCTGTATTTTGCAAGAAATTGGATAACTGGATACCATTATGCTTATTAAAATAATGCAGTCTCCAAAACACAAATGTCATGTTTTCTCTTATATGTAGTAGTTAATACAGAATACAAAAAATATAGGAATGAAATGGACATCTTGTGATTTGATTGTTGTTTTAATGCTTATTTATACTCCTGGGGAACTGTGGTCTTTATACTTTTTAATTGTTGAATATTTTGGCTAGTATTGCATTAAGCCTGTGATTATAGAGTAGACTGAAATTAGGTTTTTTCAAAATTTAAGGAAAAAGGGAGAGAGGGGGCTTAGGGAAGGGAAGCAGGGAAGAGGAATTATGATTATCTTGTTAGAATTGTACTCATGAAATACATGAAATCTATGCTCTATTTTAATAAAAAAAAATGGGAAAAGAATAACAATACATCGGTACCAATAAATTTTAAAAGGATTTTTCTGAAAATAAAACAAACAAAATGCCTTGGTTTCTTCAAAGTTTCTTTGTGGCCAGGAAAGACATAAAAGAGCAGCTCAAATAATTAGAATTTAGCTCCTGAAGGATGACTGGACCCTGTTTAGCAACACAGTAAGAAAATATAATAATCATCCCAAAACATCCAGTTAGTTCCTTAAAGACATCATATCCAATAATGGAATTATAACATTCAATTCATGAAATATACCTCCCATCCCACCTGGTAGCATGGTTTTCAATATATTTTGCAGTAAACAGAAAGCAGCAATGAAATGTGATGTCCCCTGGTAAGCTGCTGGTTTATGCTTGTATATAGTTCACATTGGTCTTCTCTGAGAACTGTATTTCTTACCTGAAAGACTTTGCTCCTGTCAGCTCAACTCAGTTTTTTCCAGCCTTCCTTTAAGTGTGAGTGGAACAGATCAGGAAAAAGGAGGACAGAGCAGAAAGTTCTCAAGTGTGAAATTGAACCCTTAGCCGAACTCTGAAACCACTCTTTGTGGTCCAGCAAAAGTTCTATTAACTTTTGTTTATTTCTGGGTGCCACAGTATCTCTTCTTGATTATATCTAGACCAAGCTGTTGGAGCAATAGAAATGTCTAGTGAATCAATTAGTACCTGGAGAAATTGTTGTACTATAAAAAATTTACAAGCACCTGAGCTTCAGAATGTTTATCTCATCTGTACCTTAAATTATAGAAATTCAGCCATTCTCATTGCAGATTAGCTTCATGTCTAAGATCTTTTAAAAGTTAAACATCAGGACTAATTAACTGAGACTTGGTTACTACAAACGAACCTTCTTATGGAATAGCAATAAAAGCAGCTGTTGAATGGCTGCTTCTTCACTTGTAAAGAGCTTTTTGGTGACTTTTTATAGTCATTTTTAAATCCATTTCTCCCCATCGTATTTCTCTTTGCAATAACTGATTTTCAGTATTCAAAATTATGATCATTATCTTCAATATGGTGTTTCTCAGATAGAATAAACTATCCTTTGGGTAAATCAACTGAGAAAGTGTTTAGTACAGCTATAGGCATAGTTTATTCATTTATCTTTAGAATTTTTTTACCTTAGAATACTTTCTTTTTGACAAATATGGTGTCTAATGTAGCCACTCTCCCTCCTTAACATAGATTTCTTAGCATCAACAACTCATAAATCCTGATAGATACTGAGTATTTCACATATCAGAGAAAGAAAGTTCCATTTTAGGGTGATTCACTTGGACAATGAAAGCTTAACTATTTTCCAAGCAGTCATAATTTTCAATAAGTCCCACATAAGCAGTGAAGTGTAATATAAATGTTAATGTAGCAAGATAGATGAAACTTCAGTTGGTAGAAATGAAGTTTATAAGCCAGTATGATTAATAGTATTCCTCTGCCCTTTCCATGATATAGTTCACTCTCCCATGTGGCATATGGCCTACATTATAGTATTCCAAGCTTTTATCTATATCTATATCTATATCTATATCTATATCTATATCTATCTGTACATATTATAGATATATGGATAGATATATTAGATATCATATATATATATATGTGAGCTTCTTGTAAAATCTAAGATTATGTCATATCTGGTCACTTGACTTATAAAGAGGAGTTGGTGGGGGGTCACATATATAAACACATACACACAAACACATACAAAAACTCACAACTCTTTGCTCAGGATGGTATTTAATATCTAAGCACTCTGTTGGCCTTCATTAAATATTTAATATTTAATAATAACAATGCACATGATAAGTCACTTAGTTAATATTATCTCATATGAAAGGTCATAATTTTTCATCTGTAGAGAAACATGACGTGAACTTATCATGCTGTTTTTCAATGACTTACTTCATGACATTAGTTTAATAAATAAGAGAATTTGTCAGGTTTTCAGTGTCTCATTGGAGCAGTGGTGGAAAAGCAACTTTGCTTATGTCAATGAAGCAAGGGCTATTAACCAGGCAGGACTTCCAGGATACCAGCATGCTATCCTGCTGCAGAGGATCAAGACCTTGCTTTTCTTATTTTTCTCCTGAGATGGACACCAGTTGTTGGAAGAGGTCATGACAGAGCTGATCTCCTTCCTTTCCTCACACCATGATATCCAGCACAAAAAAGTTAAAGTAAAAATAGTGACTTCACCAGCACAAAAAAGTTAAAAGGAAAAAAGTGACTTCATTCTATTACCAGAGATTATCACTCTGTTTAAAAATGGCTTTACATTTGCCTTCAGCAGTTATGGGCCCCACTGGACAAACGTTTTGTCAAGAATGTCTCAAACATTTTTGTTCTTTTATCATTACACATTTATTTAGATGATCCATTCCCGTATGTAATTTTTCATGTCTTCATTTTTATTGTTGATTCACATCTTTATTGAAAACACAATCTTGAAGTTATCTGTACCCCATGTTTATTGAAGCTCAGCTCACAATAGCTAAGATATGGAATCAACCCAAATGCGTGTCAGCTGAAGACTGTATAAAGAAATTATGGGATTTGTATACTATGGAATGCAATCATTTTTTTTACCTCTGTGTAGTATTCCATAGTGTACAAATCCCATAATTTCTTGTGTGTCTGTGTGGGTGTAACAGTGGAAATCTCTATTTAGTTCAGAGTAGGTGTTATGTATATAAAGTGAATTAAAAACCAATTTTAATGAAAAATGGAATGGGAGAAGGAGTAGGATGTGGTATGGGAGTGGGGGCGGGAGGGCGGGAATGGAGGGAAGAAACACTATATTCCTAAAAGCTATACATATGAAATTTGTATTCGTTAAATAAAAACCTTAAAAAATAAAATCCTGTCACTTGCAACAAAATGGAAGCAACTGGAAAATATTATACTTAGTGAAATAAGCCAGTTCCCAAAAAGACAAATACCATATGTTCTCCCAAATCTGCGGTAACTAATAGGTAATCTGTAGAAGTGAAATTGACACTTTGAGATGCAATGACTTTGAACAGCTCTTGTCTTGACTGTTGAGAAACAGTTTATTTTTCTTTTTCATATTATTTGTTGAACTCTTTACTGGATGTAGAGTTAATCTTACATGTATAAAGTTAATTGAAAATAGATCTTAGTAAAAAATAGGAGTAGGAATAGGAGAGAGAGGAGGAAGAGGGTGGGAAAGTGGGTGGGAGAGAGGGTAGGTTGGGAAGAATCACTATGTTCCTAAGTTTGTATTTATGAAATGCATGGAGTTTGTATATCTTAATTAAAAGGTTTCTGGTGGAAAAAAGAAAATACAATCTTGAGCTACAAAAAGAACAGTACACTGACTTTGTCATATATTCAATTTGATGTCTTGGTTTTAATTTCACACTTCCTCTCCCTTTTAAGAACATGGGTCCCACCAACAGTGGGTTAGTGTCCTTTTTCCCCAAATCCTTGCCAGCATCTGTTGTTGGTAGATTTCTGAATGTAAGCCATTCTCACCGGGGTGAGGTGGAACCTCATTGTGGTTTTGATTTGCATTTCCCTGATTGCTAGTGATCTTGAACATTTTTTCATGTGCCTGTTGGCCATTTGGATTTCCCACCATTGGTGGGAATGCAAACTGGTAAAGCCACTATGGAAGTCTGTCTGGAGATTCCTCAGAAACCTGAATATAACCCTACCATTCAACCCAGCCATACCACTCCTTGGAATTTACCCAAAGGAAATTAAATTGGGAAACAAAAAAATGGTCTGCACTTTAATGTTTATTGCAGCTCAATTCACAGTAGCTAAGACCTGGAATCAGCCTAAGTGCCCATCAACAGTAGACTGGATAAAGAAATTATGGGATATGTACTCTATCGAATACGATACTGCAGTCAAAAACAACGAAATCCGGTCATTTGCAATAAAATGGAGGAATCTGGAAAACATTATGCTAAGTGAAATAAGCCAATCCCAAAGGGACACATACCATATGTTCTCCCTGATCGGTGACAACTAACCAAGCACCAAAAAGGAAACCTGTTAAAGTGAAATGAACACTATGAGAAATGGTGACTTTATCAGCCCTTGCCCTGACTGTTGATGAACAACTTAATACGTTATCCCTCTTAGTATTTTTTTTGTTTGTTCTACTTAATACTATTGGTTGAATTCTGTAATTAATACACAGTTATTCTTAAGTGTTGAAACTTAAAAAAAAAAAGAACATGGATCATAACCCAGGTGAGCTATCACCCAGAAGTTTTCCCCTTATAATCCTGCAGATTGTTTCCTAGAGCCCCCTTCCTGACTAGTTCTAGGCTAGTTGGCCACAGAGATGCACTCACAGAGAGGTGGAAGGAAGAGTAAAGAGAAACCATTCTTCCAGGGAGGCAAACAGGGATGTAGCTGCCCACCAACCCCACTTTGCAGGTGAAATGACCTGACATGACATAATCTTAGTTTTCACAACAAGTTTTACTTTTCCAGCATTCCAACACATTAAACTGAAAGCACTACTTGTTGTTTCTTTGATCCAGTGTGAGCAGAACATCTAGTTCCTTCCTCATTTGTACAAACCCTAGTTTCTCTATTGAATCATTTATGCCTAAAATAGTTACAGGGGCCTGTTTTCCTTATCGAATACAGACTGACCAAACCCAGGAAGAATGATATTACAGGTATAACCTTGTCTCTGTTCTGATTTATGAAAAAAAATTATTCACAAACTTCAACTCTTCATTGATAGTAAAAAACATTTAAGGTACATTTTATGAATGAGTATAAAAAATCTCTATATTGTGACAATGTGCTTAAGTAACTGTTGCTCTATTATTATTGTTGTTCCTGTCATATTTTAGTTACTTAAAATCCTTTTAGTTATGCTATAATATTAATTAGTACCTTATTGTACACTTAATTGCCTATATGAGTAATTATGTATAGGTATAATATATACTTATATATATATATGTCTCATAAAACTTTGAGACAGACACAAATATACATGCTTTACCATCAGTATACAAACCCTCCTCAGTGTACATAAAGCATGCTGCTTATTTCTTTGCCTATTTACCATAATCATCCAGGAATGCTGAAACCCTGCCCTGTGACCTACCTGCTCTCCCATCTAGTTTTGTATCGCCATCCCTTACCCTCCTGTCACTATCTTACCCTTCTCTATCAGGAGCCATCTGAGTGAAAACTCACTGTTGGTGCTTTCCCATGTAGTGGAACGAATATGGGCTTTGGATGAAAAGTCTATGTTTGAATTCACCTTGTAATGGATGTTCAATACAGGGTACTGGCCCTCAAAATGTTCACATATAAAATAAAGGCGAAAATTCCACATGCAAAGGTATATGATACGGATTGAGGAAGAGAAAGCCCTCGTAATGTGTCTCCCACACCACAGGTACTCAACATGTGCTAGTTTACCAGACAAGATTTGACTTCTCTAAACCTCAATTTCCTCAGCTCTAAAAATAAGTGTTAACCGATCCCAGGAAGATGTTGTGAGCTTAGCACAGGGACAGAAATAGAGAGGAATTACTCAGTGCTAGCTGTTGTTAATCCTTCACTAAGGATGTGATTCGTGGGTTTCTCGAAGGTATCTCTCTCCCTCCCTTACCCCCCCGGATCCCCACTCTCTCAAACTCAAGGTGGATCTGCCTCACTCAGAGTTACATTGCATGTTTGGAAACTCTTCCCTGGCTCCAACACTAGAGTCATCCTTATGATTCTGCGGAGCTCCTTCATGTGTTGTTGACTAGTTATTCCAGATTTCTCTTTCATTCACCGAATGTATGTGATGATGAGTTTCATGTATCAAAATTACTCTAACCTTGTTATTGCTGGGAGGGCATTTCTGTATATAGAATTCACATCTATGATCAGTTGAATTTACTTAAAGGACAGTAGTCTCAATATTCTAAGTGGGCCTTATGTAGTTAATTGAAAGGCTTTAAGAGCAAACCTGAGGTTTCTCAGAGAAAAGGGAAATTCTACCTGTGAACTACAGTGTCAGGTCTTCCTAACGGTTCCCCCAATACCAGCCTTCAGATTTAGGCTCCCCTAGCCAGCCTTTCTAGCTAGCACCCAGGATCATGTACGCTGGTTCCTTGCTGTAAATCTCTGACTGATAAAACATCCTAATGCTTATAGAAAAATATTTGACTCCTATCTCACTAGCTTCCATTTGGATGAATACAAAGAATGCCCAACTTATGATGGTTTGGCTTAGCATTTTTCAACTTAATAATAATGAGGACGTGGTATGCATTCAGTTTAAACAATTCTTCAAATTTTGACTTGTTATCTTTTTCCAAGCTAGTAATATTTGGCCTGATGCTACCTTGAGAAGCTGGGCAACAGCAGGAGCTGTGTTTCCCAGTCAACCATGCAATCCCAAGGGTGAACAACAAACACCATGCAGAGTATTATGTTGCTAAATTGTGGCGCTTGGTAGGTTAGGTGTAGTAAGTGCATTTTTCACCAAGGGTATTTTCTGCTTATGATAGGTTTTTTGGGACAAAACTCCATTGCAAGTTGAAGGGTGTCTTTACATAAAGAGTTGACCTGTTATGACTTTTTTTTTAAAGATTGATTTTATTTATTTGAAAGACAGAGTTACAGAAAGAGGTAGAGACAGAGAAAGAGGTCTTCCAATAAGGGTTCACTCCCCAGATGGCTGCAACGGCTGGAGCTGTGCCAGTCCGAGGCCAGCTGCTTCTTCCAGGTCTCCCACGTGGGTGTAGGGGTCCAAGGACTTGGGCCATCTTCTACTGCTTTCCCAGACCATAGCAGAGTGCTGGATTGGAAGAGGAGCAGCAGGGACTAGAACTGGCGCCCATATGGTATGCCAGCGCTTTAGGCCAGGGCTTTAACCTGCTGCGCCACAAAGCCAGCCCCAATCTGTTATGACTTTAAAAATATACTTAGGCTTAGGTTTTAGTTTATGTAAATACTTTCTAGTGCTTCATGTTGTCTTTATCAATATCTTTGATTGTTTAGAAAAAAACTGAGTAATCTGTGTATAAGATCTAAGATTTTTTTTCTTAAGCTATGTAACTCTGTCTTTAAGATTTGTTGGCATTTTTGTTAGATAGATAACTACTGTTTCACAGTGAAAATAACAGAAGATATTAGCTTTGAATGATATGTATCAGAAATTCAAATGAAATAATGAGGAATAAATAGGTAACTGTCCATTTTTCACCGATAATTATGGCTTGTTTCTCTAAATTTCATTTGTGTCAGTCACATTTCCCCCTGTCTAAATCCATTCCCACTGCTCCTGTTCCAGCTATGAAAAAGAATTGATCAGATGTAATTGTAAAGTTAGCCATTATATATTTAAGAGAATGTGTTTTAAGATAAACAGACTTAAGCAATAAACCAGAGTATTGTTCACAAAGCAAACAACTTCAAATGAGGAAACACATAAAGAAAAGATATTGACTTATAGATAAAAACAATTTTTAGGACTTGAAAATAGTAGTCCCCCTCATCTATTGTTTTTCTATAATTTTAATCACCACAGTCAATTTCAGTCTGAAAAACGTTAAATGCAGTATCCCAGAAATAAATAATTCATGAGATTGAGATTGCATGGTGTTCTGAGTAGCATAATGAAAGCCCGCCTCTCCCTGCCATGGCCCAGCGTATTGGTGCTGTGTATGCTGCCTGCCCATTAATCACTTGGTAACTTTCTTGACTGTCATTGTACCGTAGTATTTGTGGTGTAGTAAATGTTATTTCACTTCACAACAGACTCAGCACACAAGAGTACTGATGCCGGCAATTGGAATGTGTCAGAGACAAGCCCCGATGTGCTTCCTTTTAGTGAGAAGGTGAAAGTTCTGAACATACATGAAAAAGCAGAAGCAATGACTATGCTGAGGTTGCCAAGATCTATAGTGCAATAAGGTATTTTGAGTGAAAGAAACCACATTCACGTAATGTTGATGATAACATATTGCTTTAAGTGTTCTATTGCATTGTTAGTTACCATCGTTAATCTCTTACTGTGCCTCATTTATACACGATTAGCATGGATATGCATGTATGATGATATTTCAATAGTTTTGTGGAAATAGAATCAGATGAGAAGTTTATTTTGCTGCAAAAAAAGGAGAAAAGTTTTGAAGTTGTTTCAGAATACAGATGATCCAGGAATTTCTCAAAGACCCATCATAAAGGAAACAGCAGTGATGCAGTGGTCAGTCCTCTGCAGTTTCAGGCTTCCGCTGCCTGTCCTGGAAGATAGCTCCCTGAACTAATATACATAGGACAGTCAGGAAGTTACCTGCAGTCATTACTATACAAACAGTGAAATCATGTTTCCTAAAAAGTTTAAAGATACAGACACAAGCCAAATGTACAATATTTTTCTTTTGTCTGGCTCAGATACCTCACTTTGTGCCTATGCTGTTATGGCCCTAACAGGATTGCTACTATTTAACGAGGTAAAATGTTTACCTAATATTTAGGAATCACTCTATTACTTACAGGCATCACTGAGTGCACATCTCCCATGTCCTAGCAAGTACTGTTTCTCTGCGCCTAGAATCCTTACTGATAAGCACATTCTACCTACCAAGAGTAAGGAAGTGCAGCTTCTTGGAGAAGATTTGTTGTGTTTTGTGGTTTGTCTTCACATGTTTTCCACTGATGTTCTACTTTCCACTCTATATCACATTTATTTATTTTCTTTTTAAAATTTTTGTTTTATTTTTTAATTAGTCTTTTAACAGATTTAATGTCATTTGTAGATATAATTCTAAGAACATAATGATATTCCAATTCTTGCCCCCATCCGTCCCTACCCCCTCTACCTCCCACCTTCCTTCCTTCTCCCTTTCTTTATTTTTTGTTTTTGAGATAACATATTTTAAATTTATATTAGAGTAAAAAAAGCTTAATAATTCACTGAATAAGAAGTTTAACACATAAAAGGCAGAAAGACCTAGTTTAGTGGGACTATAGACGATGGCTATAAATAATAATCAAATGGATTAAAAAACCCATTTCACCATATACGATAAATTTGAAAGTAATCACAGATCATTAAAACTATACAAGTCTAGCATTCCAAACCATTGGTTTGATAAAAGTATAAAACAAAGTTTTATGAAAGTATGTTTCCAGCCATGCTGACATACAAACATTTCTTTATTCTTTCTTTCATTTTTGCTTCTTTTTTAAATTTTAGTTCCCAAATATAAAGGAGAACGTGCGGTATTTGTCTTACTGGGTCTGGCTTATTTCATGCAAGATGATGTATTGCAATTGGGTTCATCTTTTTATGGGTGAATAATATTCCATTGTGTGTGTGTCTGTCTGTCTATCATCTATCGATCTATCTATAGCGTACATTTTCTTTATCCATTTATCGGATGATGTGTGACACCTTGGTTGGTTCTAAATTTTGGCTGCTCTGAACAGAGCCACTGGGAACATGGTGGTGCAGGTATCTCTTTGATACATTGTGTTCAAGTTTTGGGGGTATATACCAGTAGTGGGATTGCTGGATCGTATGGCAAGTCTGTTTCTACTTTTTAAAGAAATCTCCACATTATTTTTCAGTAGCTGCATTAGTTTACACTCCCACCAACAATATATAAATGTTCCCCTTTCTCCACATCCTCACCAGAATTTGTTACTGTTTTTTGGATTTTAGCCATTCTGACAGGTGTGGGGTGATATCTCATTGTGGTTTTGATGTAGATTTCCTGATAGCTAATAATGTTGAGTATTTTTTCATGTATTTATTGGACATTTGTATTTCTTCTTTTGAGAATGTCGAAGTCCTTTGCTCATTTCTCAACTGGATTGGTTATTTGTTGCTGAGTTTTTTGAGTTTCTGATATATTCAGGATATTGATCCTTTGTCAGGTGTTTTGCAAACATTTTTCCCATTTTGTTGGAAAACAATTATTAATCATTTTCTTTGCTGTGTAAAAGCCTCTGAGTTTGATATAGTCCATTTGTTTAGTTTGCTTTTGTTGCCTGTGCTTTGCAGGTCTTGTCCCAGAAGTCATCCCCCACATCAGTATATTGAGGTATTTCCCCTACATTTTCTTCCAGTACCTTCATAGTCTCAGGTCTTAAATTTAGGTCTTTGATGCATCTTGATTTGATTTTTGTATGTGGTGAGAGGTATGGATCTAATTTCATTCTTCTACAAATATACATCCAATTTTGCCAGCACCTTTGTTGAGGAGATTGATCTCAATCCACTGTGTGGTCTTAGCACTTTTGTCAGTTGGCTGTATGTATGTGGATTAATTTCTAGGCTCTCTGTTCTGTTCTACTGATCTATATATCAGTTTTATGCCACTGTTTTAATTGCTATAGCTTTATGTTATGCTTTGAAATCAAGTATTGGGATGCTTCCAGCTTGGTTTGTCTTGCTCAGTATCACTTTGGCTATTTTGGGCCTTTTCTGATGCCATATGAATATTGGGATTGTTTTTGTGACTCAGTAAAGAATTCCATTGGTACTTTGGTAGGAATTGCATTGAATCTGTAAATTTCTTTAGGTAATATAGATATTTTAATGATATTGATTTTTCCACACCGTGAAGAAAGAATATCTATTTTTTGTGTTCTTATTTCTTTCATCAATGTTTGATAATTTTCATTGTAAAGATCTTTCATTTCTTTGGTTAAACTTATTCCTAAATATTTGATTATTTTTGTGGATGTTGTGAATGGGATTTCTTTGTTGATTTCTCTTTCTGTGAGTTCATCATTAGCATAGAAAAAAGCTATTGTTTTCTGTAGGTTTATTTTGTAGCCTACAACTTTGCCGAATTGGTTTATCAATTCTAACAGTTTTCTGGTGTGGTGTTTAGGTTTTCCCTGTACAACATGATATCATCTGCAAAGATTGGCAATTTGAATTCCTCCTTTCCAATGGTGATGCCTTTTATTTCGTCCTTCTCCCTAATTTCTCTTGCTAAAACTTCTAGTACTATATTGAATAAAAGCAATGAAAGTAGATATCCTTATCTTGTTCCAGATCTGAAAGCAAATGCTTTCAGTTTTTCCCCATTCAGTATGATATTGGCTGTTAGATTATGACATATAGCCTTTATAATTTTGAAGAATTATACCTGATTCTATACCTAATTTGTGGATGGTTTTTAGCATGAAGGGGAATAGAATCTTATCAAATGTTTTCTCTGGAGACCAGCATTGTGGCATAGTAGGTAAAGCCACTGCCTGCAGTGCTAGCATACCATTTGGGTGCTGATTCAAGTCCTGGCTGCTCCACTTCCAATCTAGCTCCCTGCTAATGTGCCTTGGAAAGTAGTGGAAAATGAACCTGGTCCTTGTGCCCCGGTACCCACATAAGAGACCTAGAAGAATCTCCAGGCTCCTGGCTTAGGATTGGCCTAGCTCCAGCTGTTATGACCATTTGGAGAGTGAACCAGAAGATGGAAGACCCCCCAACTCCGCCTCTGCCTCTGTCTCTGCCTCTCTGTAACTCTGCCTTCAAATAAACAAATCTCTTTTTTGACAGGCAGAGTTAGACAGAGAGAGAGAGACAGAGAGAAAAGTCTTCCTTTTCCGTTGGTTCACCCCCCATATGGCTGCTACGGCTGGTGTGCTGCACTGATCTGAAGACAGGACCCAGGTGACTCCTCCTAGTCTCCCATGCGGGTGCAGGGCCCAAGCACTTGGGCCATCCTCCACTGACTTCCCAGGCCACAGCAGAGAGCTGGACTGGAAGAGGAGCAACTGGAACAGAACCAGTGCCCCAACCGGGACTAGAACCAGGGGTGCTGCCACCGCAGACAGAGGAATAGCCTAGTGAGCCGTGGCACCAGCCCAACAAATAAATCTTTTAAAAATTGCTTTCTCTTCATCTACTGAGATGACCACATGGTTTTTGTTTTTCATTCTATTGATGTGATTTATGATGTTGTTGATTCTTTTTTTTAAAGATTAATTTTTTATTTATTTGAAAGACAGAGTTACACAGAGAGAGAAGAAGGAGAGACACATTCAGAGAGGTCTTCCATCCGCTGGTTTACTCCCTAGATGGCTGCAAGGGCTGGAACTGTGCCAATCTCAAGCCAGGAGCTTCTTCCGGGTTTCCCATATGGGTACAGGGGCCCAAGGACTTGGGTCGTCTTCTACTGCTTTCCCAGGCCATAGCAGAGAGCGGGATCAGAGTCCCAAAGGAACAAATATCATATGTTCTCCCTGATCGGCGACAACTAACTGAGCACCAAAGGGGAAACCTGTTGAAGTGAAATGGACACTATGAGAAACAGTGACTTGATCAACTCTTGTCCTGACTGTTGATGTACAATGTTATACTTTATCCGTTTTAGTATTTTTTTTTTGTTCTAGTACTATTGGTTGAACTCTGTAATTGACACACAATTATTCTTAGGTGTTTTAATTTTTAAATTTTTTATTTTTTTAACTTTTATTTAATGAATATAAATTTCCAAAGTACAGCTTATAGATTACAATGGCTTCCCCCCATAACTTCCCTCCCACCCGCAACCCTCCCCTTTCCCATTCTCCCTCCCCTTCCATTCACATCAAGATTCATTTTCAATTCTCTTTATATACAGAAGATCAGTTTAGCATATATTAAGTAAAGATTTCAAAAGTTTGCACCCACATAGAAACACAAAGTGAAAAATACTGTTTGAGTACTAGTTATAGCATTAAATCACAATGTACAGCACATTAAGGACAGAGATCCTACATGAGGAGTAAGTGCACAGTGACTCCTGTTGTTGACTTAACAAATTGACACTCTTGTTTATGGTGTCAGTAATCACCCTAGGCTCTTGTCATGAGTTGCCAAGGCTATGGAAGCCTTTTGAGTTAACCAACTCTGGTCATATTTGGACAAGGTCGTAGTCAGAGTGGAAGTTCTCTTCTTCCTTTAGAGAAAGGTACCTCCTTCTTTGACAACCTGTTCTTTCCACTGGGATCTCACTCGCGGAGATCTTTCATTTAGGTTTTGTTTTTTTTCCCCCAGAAGTGTCTTGGCTTTCCATGCCTAAAATACTCTCATGGACTTTTCAGTCATATCTGAATGCCTTAAGGGCTGATTCTGAGGCCAGAGTGCTGTTTAGGACATCTGCCATTCTATGAGTCTGCTGTGTATCTCGCTTCCCATGTTGGATCGTTCTCTCCCTTTTGATTCTATCAGTTAGTATTTTCAGACACTAGTCTTGTTTATGTGATCCCTTTGGCTCTTAGTCCTATCATTATGATCAATTGTGAACAGAAATTGATCACTTGGACGAGTGAGATGGCATTGGTACATGCCACCTTGATGGGATTGAATTGGAATCTCCTGGTATGTTTCTAACTCTACCATTTTGGGCAAGTCAGCTTGAGCATATCCTAAATTGCACATCTCTTCCCTCTCTTATTCCCACTCTTATATTTAACAGTGATCACTTTTCAGTTAAGTTTCAACACTTAAGAATAACTGTGTATTGATTACAGTATTCAACCAAAAGTATTAAGTAGAACAAACAAAAAAAATACTAAGAGGGATAACGTATTAAGTTGTTCATCAACAGTCAGGGCAAAGGCTGACCAAGTCACCGTTTCTCCTAGTGTTCATTTCACTTTAACAGGTTTCCTTTTTGGTGCTTGGTTAGTTGTCACAGATCAGGGAGAACATATGATATTTGTCCCTTTGGGTCTGGCTTAGTTCACTCAGCATGATGTTTTCCAGATTCCTCCATTTTATTGCAAATGACCGGATTTCGTTGTTTTTGACTGCTGTATCATATTCGATAGAGTACATGTCCTGTAAGTTCTTTATCCAGTCTACTGTTGATGGGCATTTGGGTTGGTTCCAGGTCTCGGCTATTGTGAATTGAGCTGCAATAAACATTAGGGTGCAGACCATTTTTTTGTTTCCCAATTCAATTTCCTTTGGGTAAATTCCAAGGAGTGGGATGGCTGGGTTGAATGGTAGGATTATATTCAGGTTTCTGAGGAATCTCCAGACTGACTTCCATGGTGGCTTAACCAGTTTGCATTCCTACCAACAGTGGGTTAGTGTCCCTTTTCCCCACATCCTCTCCAGCATCTATTGTTGGTAGACTTCTGAATGTGAGCCATTCTAACCAGGGTGAGGTGAAACCTCATTGTGGTTTTGATTTGCATTTCCCTGATTGCTAGTGATCTTGAACATTTTTTCATGTGTCTGTTGGCCATTTGGATTTCATCTTTTGAAAAATGTCTATTGAGGTCCTTGGCCCATCTCTTAAGTGGGTTGTTTGTTTTGATGTGTAGAGTTTCTTGATTTCTTTGTAGATTCTGGTTATCAACCCTTTATCAGTTGCATAGTTTGCAAATATTTTTCCCATTCTGTCGGTTGCCTCTTCACTTTCCTGACTGTATCTTTTGCAGTACAGAAACTTCTCAATTTGATGCAATCCCAAATGTTAATTTTGGCTTTGACTACCTGTGCTTCTGGGGACTTTTTAAAGAAGTCTTTGCCAGTACCTATATCTTGCAGAGTTTCTTCAATGTTCTCTAATAACTTGATGGTGTCGGGTCTTAGATTTAAGTCTTTAATCCATGTTGAGTGAATTTTTGTGTGAGGTTAAGGTAGGGGTCTTGCTTCATGATTCTGCACGTGGAAATACAATTTTCCCAGCACCATTTATTGAATAGACTGTCCTTACTCAAGGGATTGGTTTTGGATCCTTGATCAAATATAAGTTGGCTGTAGCTGTTTGGATTGATTTCTGGTGTTTCTATTCTGTTCCATTGGTCTATCCATCTGTTTCTGTACCAGTACCATGCTGTTTTGATTACAACTGCCCTGTAGTATGTCCTGAAATCTGGTATTGTAATGCCTCTGGCTTTGTTTTTGTTGTACAAGATTGATTTAGCTATTCGAGTTCTCTTGTGCTTCCATATGAATTTCAGCATCAATTTTTCTGGATCTGAGAAGAATGTCTTTGGTACCTTGATTGGTATTGCATTGAATCTGTAAATTGCTTTTGGGAGAATGGACATTTTGATGATATTGATTCTTCCAATCCATGAGCATGGAAGATTTTTCCATTTCTTGGTATCCTCTTCTATTTCTTTCTTTGAGGTTTTGTAATTCTCATCGTAGAGATCTTGAACGTCCTTGGTTAAGTTTATTCCAAGGTATTTGATTGTTTTTGTAGCTATTGTGAATGGGATTGATCTTAGAAGTTCTTCCTCAGCTGTGGCATTGCCTGTGTATATAAAGGCTATTGATTTTTGTGCATTTATTTTATATCCTGCTACTTTGCCAAACACTTCTATGAGTTCCGATAGTCTCTTAGTAGAGTTCTTTGGGTCCCCTAAATAAAGAATCATATCATCTGCAAAGAGGGATAGATTGAGTTCTTCCTCTTCAAGTTGTATCCCTTTAATTTCTTTTTCTTGCCTAATAGCTCTGGCTAAAACTTCCAGAACTATATTGAATAGCAGTGGTGAGAGTGGGCATCCCTGTCTGGTACCAGATCTCAGTGGAAATGCTTCCAACTTTTCCCCATTCAATAGGATGTTGGCTGTGGGTTTTTCATAGATTGCTTTGATTGTATTGAGGAATGTTCCTTCCATACCCAGTTTGCTTAGAGTTTTCATCATGAAAGGGTGTTGTATTTTATCAAATGCTTTCTCGGCGTCTATTGAGATAATCATATGGTTTTTCTTCTGCAGTCTGTTAATGTGGTGTATCACATTGATTGTTTTGCACACACTGAACCATCCCTGCATAGCAGGGATAAATCCCACTTGGTCTGGGTGGATGATCTTTCTGATGTGTTGTTGCATTCTATTGGCGAGAATTTTATTGAGGATTTTTGCATCTATGTTCATCGGGGATATCGGTCTGTAATTCTCTTTCAATGCTGCATCTTTCTCTGGCTTAGGGATTAAGGTGATGCTGGTTTCATAGAAAGAATTTGGGAGGAGTCCCTCTTTTTTGATTGTTCTGAATAGTTTGAGAAGAATTGGAGTTAGTTCTTCTTTAAATGACTGGTAGAATTCAGCAGTGAATCCATCTGGTCCTGGGCCTTTCTTTGTTGGGAGGGCCTTTATTACTGTTTCAATTTCTGTCTCAGTTATGGGTCTGTTTAGGTTTTCTGTCTTCCTGGTTCAATTTAGGTAGGTTGCATGTGTCCAGGAATCTATCCATTTCTGATAGGTTTCCCTATTTGCTGGCATACAAGTTCTTACAGTAATTTCTGATGATTCTTTTTATTTCTGTTGTGTCTGTTGTTACGTTTCCTCTTTTTATCTCTGATTTTATTGATTTGGGTCTTTTCTTTTTTTAGTTAGTTGGGCCAATGGGGTGTCAATTTTGTTTATTTTTTCAAAAAAACAGCTCCTCGTTTGGCTGATTTTTTGTAATTTTTTTTGGATTCAATCCTGTTGATTTCTTCTCTGATTTTAATTATTTCTCTTCTCCTACTAGATTTGGGTTTGGTTTGCTGCAGTTTTTCTAGGTCCTTGAGATGCATTGAAAGCTCATCTATTTGGTGCCTTTCCAATTGCTTGATGTACCTATTGATATAAACTTTCCTCTTAACACTGCTTTTGCTGTATCCCATAAGTTTTGGTATGTTGTGCTGTTATCCTCATTTACTTCCAGAAAGTTTTTGATTTCTCTTTTAATTTCTTCTGTGACCCATTGTTCATTCAGGAGCATGTTGTTCAATCTCCATGTGTTTGCGTATGCTCTAGGGATTCCTGAGTTGCTAATTTCCAACTTCATTCCTTTATGGTCTGAGAAGCTGCATGGTATGATTCTAATTCTTTTGAATTTGCTGAGACTTGCTTTATGGCCTAGTATGTGGTCAATCCTAGAGAAGGTTCCATGTACTGCTGAGAAGAATGTAAAGTCTTTAGCTGTAGGATTGAAAGTTCTGTATATATCTGTTAGATCCATTTGGGCTATAGGGTCGTTTAAATCTACTGTATCCTTGTTGATCTTCTGTCCTGTTGATCTGTCTATTTCTGAGAGTGGAGTCCCCCAGTACTATTGTATTAGAATCTAAGTCTCACTTTAAGTCCCTTAACAAATGTTTTAGATAAACTGGTGCCGTGTAATTAGGTGCATATACATTGATAATTGTTATATCTTCCTGTTTAATTGATCCCTTAATCATTATATAGTGCCCCTCTTTGTCTCTCCTAACAGTTTTTGTGGTAAAGTTTATGTTGTCTGATATTAAGATGGCTATGCCTGCTCTTTTTTCATTTCTGTTGCCATGGTATATCTTTTTCCAGCCTTTCACTTTCAGTCTGTATGGATCTTTGTTGGAAAGATGTGTTTCTTGTAAGCAGCAAATAGATGGGTTTTGTTCCTTAACCCAATCAGTCAATCGGTGTCTTTTAACTGGAAAGTTCAGGCCATTAACGTTCAATGTGACTATTGATAAGTAGTAACTTTGCCCTGCCATTTGCCAAAGATATTTTCTAATATATGCTTTGAATTCCCCATGATCTCTTGCTGTGAGGTTTCCTTCCTTTACCTTCTTTCATATTTATGACTGTGTTTCTGTGTTTCTGTGTGTAACACATCTTTAAGCATCTTTTGCAGGGCTGGACGAGTGGTGACAAATTCTTTCAATTTCTGTTTGCAATGAAAAGTCTTTATTTCACCTTCATTCACAAATGAGAGCTTTGCAGGATATAATATTCTGGGCTGGCAGTTTTTCTCTCTTAGTACCTGCGCTATATCTCGCCATTCCCTCCTAGCTTGTAAGGTTTCTGATGAGAAGTCAGCTGTGAGTCTGATTGGAGATCCTCTGAGAGTAATCTGACGTTTCTCTCTTGCATATTTTAGGATCTTTCCTTTATGTTTCACTTTGGTGAGTTTAATTACAATGTGTCGTGGTGAGGATCTCTTTTGGTCATGTTTATTAGGGGTTCTATGAGCTTCCTGTACTAGGATGTCTCTGTCCTTCTCCAAACCTGGGAAATTTTCTGCTGGTATCTCACTGAAAAGGCCTTCTAATCCTTTCTCCCTCTCCATGCCTTCAGGAACTCCTAGCACCCGAATGTTGGTTTTTTTAATAGTACCCTGCAGATTCCTGACAATATTTTTTAGATTTCTAATTTCCTTTTTTTTTTCTTTGGTTTGACTGTATATTTTCCTGTTCTCTGTCTTCTAAGTCCGATATTCTCTCTTCTGCTTCATACATTCTGTTTTTAAGGCTCTCTATTGTGTTTTTCATTTGATCTATTGAATTCTTCATTTCATAATGATTTCTTGTCACTATCACAGTTTCACATTCTACTAGTTGTTTCATTTCATTTTGATTCCTCCTTAATATTTCATTTTCACGAGAGAGATTTTCTACCTTGTCCATTAAGGATTTCTGTAGTTCAAGAATTTGTTTTTGAGAACTTCTTAATGTTCCTATCAATTTTTTGAGATCCGCTTCTTGCATTTCTTCTGTCTCATCATTTTCATAATCTTGAATTGGGGTGTCTTTTTCATTTGGGGGCATCATAGTGTCTTCCTAGTTCTTGTTACCTCAGTTTCTGCGTTTGTTTGGCATTGTGGAGATATTCTTTGGTTTCTTCACTGTGGTGCTTTTTCTCATTATACTATGACTCTAGATTAAGTGGGCTGTCTGCTTTTGATGGATCCTTAAAGGCTGTGATGGGTGTGGCCAGAGAGCTCTGTTTGGTTCTTCAGGGTTAAGGGTGTGCCACAGATGACTCACCCAGATTGTTCTCTTGCTTGCTCTCTCTCTCTCTCTCTCTCTTTTTTTTTTTTTTGACCCAGTTGTGAAGTAATTCCACACAGCTGAGTGGAATTGAGGGTAGTTGATGTATGAAATCTGGTCCCTGTGGGTATTAGTCTGCTCTACCCCTGGGACCACACAAAGAGTTTATGAAGCCCTCAGTTTGGTTTCAAATTTCTCTGCAGTCTCTCACCTGGTTGCCAAGGTTACCAAGTTTGTGTACTCGGTGAGTTCTCTCACCCTCCATCAGATTTTTCACAGTCTCAGTTCGTTAGCTCCACACTTTCACTAGGTCCTAATCTCCTGTTATTTCTTCCCACCAGAGTCAGGTTTTTCTGCTTGGCTAATGGCAGGCACTGCTTTACATACGTAAAATGGTACCTGCTCTTTGTCTTGCTCGGCTTTGTAAGGTGAGTGGAGAGAGAGGCTAGTGTCCGTGCCAGTTTCCCTTATTTATTCGTTTTTTTTTTCTCTCCTCCAGTCAGCTTGGTGAACTTTCCCCAGTGGGGCTTCAGGCCTCATTCCCTCTACGCTCTTTCTGTCTTTCCCCACCAATGTCTCGGGTTACTGAAGTTTTTGTCTCACCTTCCTTCCAGCGTTGGCACGTAGACTCTGTGGCTCGGCTTCTGCGGTTCGGCTTCTGCAGCTTGGCTCCCGCGGCTCAGCTCCTGTGGCTCAGCTTCCACGTGGTGGGCAACCTTGCTCTCCCCGTAGGTCCTCCGTGTCACATCCACTAGATCCGGAAGAGTTTCCTCTCCAATTTTTTCCTGAGCTTTTTCCTGAGGCTACAGTAACTCCACTTTTATTAAACTATCTTTTCCCGGACTATCAGTGTGTGCCCTCACTATTCCGCCATCTTGGCTCCGCCTCAGATATTTAAATTTTAACTGAAAAGTGATCCCTGTCAAATATAAGAGTGGGAATAATAGACAGAGGAGATGTACAATTTGGGATATGCTCAATCGGACTTGCCCCAAATGGTGGAGTTAGAAATGTGCCAGGGGATTCCAATACAATCCCATCAAGGTGGCATGTACCAATGCCATCTCACTCGTCCAAGTGATCAATTTCAGTTCACAATTGATCACACTGATAGGTCTGAGTCAAAGGGATCACACAAACAAGACTAGTGTCTATTAATACTAACTGATAGAATAAAAAAGGGAGAGAACGATCCAACATGGGAAGCGGGATACACAGCAGACTCATAGAATGGCAGATGTCCTAAACAGCACTCTGGCCTCAGAATCAGCCCTTAAGGCATTCATATCTGGCTGAGGAGCCCATGTGAGTATTTTAGGCATGGAAAGCCAAGAGACTCTGGAAAAAAAAGAAGAAGACCTAAATGAAAGATCTCAACGAGTGAGATCCCAGTGGAAAGAATGGGGCCATCAAAGAAGGAGGTACCTTTCTCTGAAGGGAGGAGAGAACTTCCACTTTGACTATGACCCTGTCTGAATAAGGTCAAAGTCAACGAACTCAAAAGGCTTCCATAGCCTTGGCAACACATGACAAGAGCCTAGGGTGATTACTGACACCATAAAGAAGAGTGTCAAATGGTTAAGTCAACAACAGGAGTCACTGTGTACTTACTCCTCATGTGGGATCTGTCCTTAATGTGTTGTCCAATGTGAAGTAATGCTATAATTGGTACTGAAACAGTATTTTTACCCTTTGTGTTTCTATGTGGGTGAAAACTGTTGAAATCTTTACTTAATATGTACTGAATTGATCTTCCGTATATAAAGATAATTGAAAATGAATCTTGATGTGAATGGAATGGGAGAGGGAGCTGGAGATGGGAGGGGTGTGAGTGGGAGGGAAGTTATTGGGGGAGAAAGCCATTGTAATCCATAAACTGTACTTTGGAAATTTATATTTACTAAATAAAAAAAGAAAAAAAAAAGAATTCAGTAGGAAAACCATCAGGTCCCAGACATTTTCTTGAAGAAGACAATCTCATTTTTTTGTTTTGGTCTGTTTAGGTCATCTATATTTTTATTGATTTAATCTTGGTAGATTATATGAATCCAGAAATTTATTCATTTCTTCAGAGTTTTCTACTTTATTAGCATGTAGATCTTCACAGTAGCTTCTTATAATCCTTAGTAATGGTTGTAATATCTCCTTTTCATCTCTAACTTTATTTATATGAATTATTTCTCTTTTTTTCCTGTGTTAGCCTGGCTAAAGGTTTGTATATTTTATTTATCTTCTTGAGAAAACAACTTTTGTTTTGTTGATCTTTTGTTGAAGTCACCCACTATTATTGTATTGGAGTCTATCTCTCCCTAGGTCAAAGAATTTTTCTGTATATATCTGGGTGCATATATATTTGTGATTGTCATATCTTATTGCTGAATTGAACCTTTTATTAAAATAAAATATCCTTCTTTATCTTTTTACAGTTTTTGATTTAAAGTCTGTTTTACCTGATATCAGGATAGCTACACCTGCTCACTTTTGGTTTCCATTTGCATGGTAAATCTTTTTTCTAATCTTTCTCTTTCTGTCTGTATGTATCATTGTGAAGTAGGTTTCTGTAGGCAGTATATTTTGGGATTATGGTTTTTAATCCATTCAGGCTACATAAGTCTTTCGGTTGGTGAATTTAATCCATTTATAGTCTGTGGTGGAATGAGAAGGCCATGCCAAGATGGCTGCTGGCAACAGAGTCTGCCTGCCAACAAGCTGTGATTGAATGGTTTCGGAAACTACATGACAGCGGAGTCTGCCTGGCAACAGGCTGGATTGGGTGGCTTCACAAACTGCCTGGCAAAAGGGTGTAATTGGTTAGGGAATAGACCTCCCCTTGACCGGATTGGCTGCCTTGGCTATATAAGCTGCTGTAGCAACTGAAATAAATGAGTCTGCGGGATGCTTGCCTCAGGCCTGCTTTCACCTGACTTCCGGGGTCTGTGTGGTGACTCCTCGCCTCTTGCCCCCACCATGCTCCTCCTCCCAGAAATGAATCCACTGCAACATCTGGCGCACCAATGTGACTGAGAGAGAGACAGTATGTCGGACTCGGCAAGGTCCCCCCTGGATTTCAGCAAGTATGCCCCTCAGTGTTTTGTGTGCTGTTTGGTTCTGTGAGGGTGAACACAGAACCCCCTCCTATGCCCCTTTCCATCCTTGTCCTCGGTCTAAGTGACCCCAGGTTACACACACACTGCCCTGAAGCATACGCCGCTTCTCAGCTCCTCCTTTTACTTTCGGTTCTCCCGGTGAATTCACATAAAGGACTGATCATCCCAGAATTCGAAACCAAGTCATCTTCCCTCATTCAAGAGAGGTGACACTCCAGAGACACAGTGTGGGCATACGGCCTTGACCTAGCGAATCAAGGAAGTTCCCCACTAATCACCAGACATACGTAAAATCTGATACATCACTGTCTGTCTAACGTAGGGAACCCCCTGCATAATGCCATCAGCTGCTGAGGTGCTAGGAATTTGCTTTGTTATGGCAGCAGTGCTGTGGGTGTCTTTCCTTTGGCTAGAGTTGGTGTGGCGCACTGCTCTTAAGCGCTCAAACATGGGGAAGATACCCCCCTCTCAGAAACCCACACAGATTACCAAACATAGTGAATCCGTGAGTGATCAGAGCCTGACACTCCAGGTCACTGTCTCACAGACAATAGTTGATGACTTAGGGAGAGAGAGCTCTGATTCCAACGCCTGTAAAAAGGTTTCTGCTAACCAAGGGTCAAGGATATGTTTGTGTCTTTCCAGAGAATGCGGGACAGCCCAATTGGGTACCAGCCAGAAACATTAAGCCTGCAACTAACAGCCAACGAGAACCAGTTGAACAAGACTGAGAGTCCACCTTGTTAGCGAATGTACCTGCCCTATCATCCTACCCTGAGGAATTGCCCATAGCCACATCCATTACTGTTTTACACCCCACTAGCTCTGGCCAGCCACTTGAATGGCCCACAGCCTGTGTGCGGTCACACCATTCCTGATTACCATTGTTCCTCATTCCTACCCCCATCTGAGCAAGGACTCCTGTGGTCTCCTGTTTTGAGGGCTGGTTAGTCAATGACAGGTAAGATCCCCTGGGGGACAACCTAAGACAGGCACAGCCACATACAGAGACCACATGGAAACGGGGTCAACAATGGTATGGCCAAGAATCATACCTCCCATTGCTCAAAAATAAATGAAAAGGGGGAAATGTGGTAGAATGAGAAGGCCATGCCAAGATGGCCACTGGCAACAGACTCTGCCTGGCAACAGGCTGTGATTGAATGGCTTCAGAAACTGCCTGGAGAAAGGGTGTGATTGGTTAGGGAATAGACCTCCCCTTGACTGGATTGGCTGCCTTGGCTATATAAGCTGCTGTAACAACTGAAATAAACGAGTCTGTGGGCTGCTTGCCTCAGGCCTGCTTTCACCTGACTTCCGGGGTCTGTGTGGTGACTCCGCGCCTCTTGCCCCCACCAAACTCCTTCTCCCAGAAACAAATCCACTGCAACAATAGTCAAGGTTAGTATTGACAGATAATAACTAAAACCTGTCATTTTGTTTACTGGATAATGATTCTGACTGCTGTTAGTGAATTTGGTGGTGTCATGCATTTTCATGATGCTTATTTCTAATGCAGGACACCCTTCAGATTTCAGAATTTCTTGTAAGGCTCATCTGGTTATGAATTCTCACAGTTTTTGCTTCTCTGGAATACTTTAATTTTTCCTTAACTTTTAAAGAATAGTTTTTCTGGATGTAATATTCTTGGTTGGAATGTTTTTTTCTCTTATGACTTTGAATATATCATCCCACTCTCTTCTGGCCTATATCGTTTCTGCTGAGAAGTCTGCTGTTAATCTAATTTATTTTTCTTTATTTGTAATGCCACTTTTCTCTTAATGTCTTTAGGAATCTCTCCTTTTCTTTAAATTTGACAGTTTGACAAAAATATGCCTTGGAGAAGACCTTTTTCAGTTGAGTTCTGCTTGGGGTACTTTGAGTTTCTTGTATCTGCATGTCCATTTCTCTTTAAGACCTAGCAAATTTTCAATTATTATTTCATTTAACAGGTTTTCAATGCCTTTTTCCTTTTCTTCTCCTTCAGGAATACATATAATATGAATATTTGTTCATTTGATGGTATTCCATATTTCATATTGAATTTCTTCATTCTTTTTAATTCTTTTATCTTTATTTTTCTGATTAGATTATTTCAAGTGTCTTCTGCAAGTCAAAAAGTCTTTCCTCCACTTGGTATTTTCTACTGTTAAAGATCTCAATCGGCTGGCGCTGCAGCTCACTAGGCTAATCCTCCGCCTTGCGGCTCCGGCAAACCGGGTTCTAGTCCCGGTCGGGGCACCGGATTCTGTCCCGGTTGCCCCTCTTCCAGGCCAGCTCTCTGCTGTGGCCCGGGAGTGCAGTGGAGGATGGCCCAAGTCTTTGGGCCCTGCACCCCATGGGAGACCAGGATAAGTACCTGGCTCCTGCCATCGGATCAGCACGGTGCGCCGGCCTCAGCGCACCGGCCGTGGCGGCCATTGGAGGGTGAACCAATGGCAAAGGAAGACCTTTCTCTCTGTCTCTCTCTCTCACTGTCCACTCTGCCTGTCAAAAAAAAAAAAAAAAGATCTCAATCGTATTTTTTGTTTCACTGATTGAAAATTTCATCTCCCAAATTTCTATTTGGTTCTTCTTAATGAGTTCTACATTCTTTGTAATATTTTCATTCATCTCACTCATTGATTTCCTCATTTCTTTATATCTGTCTGATTTCTCTTGCATCTTGTTGAGTATCCTTACAATCATTATTTTGAGTTCTATATCTGTCATTTCATAGATTTCTTTCAGTCCAGGATCTAATTTTGGAGACTTATTTTGTTCTTTTAGAGGTGTTATACCACCTTGATTCTTCATGTTTCCTGTGTTCCTACATTGACATCTGCCCATCTGTTGTATTCATCCTTTCTTTTTATGGAGTAGGTTTATTGGAAAAGGGTTTAGCTGGAATGAAGAGGATCACTTGGTTGTTGCATTGGCTTTGGTTCTAGATGTGCCCAAGAGTGTAGTCTCTGAGTTAATTTTTTTTGTTTGTTTTAATCAATGTCAGATGTGTCAATAAGAGACATGGTAAACTAGTCTGCTGCAATTCATAGAATAGAAGTGTGGCTTTTAGATGAATAAGAGTTTCCCTGGGTATGTATCTTTGATCCACAGAGTTCAGCATCAGTCACGATGGCAAACATGATAGTCAGGTCAGGTCCTTATTCTTGGTGCTGAAGGAGACAAGAGTGGCTGCCCTCTTGTCCATACTGGCAAGCCTGAGTTATGCTAGGGCTTGTGGCACCAATTGCTGTGACTCTAGGACTGTGTAATATGGATGTACCCTTCCTCAGGTCCCGCTAGGAGAGTCTAACTGGTGCTGGGGCTTCTAATACCAACAGCCCTAGTCCTAGGACTAGGGAATGTGTACTGGACTCTGTTCCACTTCTACAGGGTGACTACAAGGTATACAGAAGATTTTACTCTGGAGGGTCTGAGTCTAGAGACGTGGAATGCAGGTAGCTTCTTCACTATGTCCACTGGGTAGATTCCAGTACCACTGAGAAATTTAGAACGAATTGTTATAGTCCTGATATTTTTTTTAACTTTTATTTAATGAATATAAATTTCCAAAGTACGACTTATGGATTACAATGGCTTCCCCCCCATACCGTCCCTCCCACCCACAACCCTCCCCTTTCCCATTCCCTCTCCCCCTCCATTCACATCAAGATTCATTTTTGATTATCTTAATATACAGAAGATCAGTGGGGTCATTACCCAAATTTTCCAGGTGGGAGCAGAATTTTTAATTTTTAATGGGCTGCTTCTGGTTAGCCCTCAGAAGCTAAGATGAACCTCCCTTGCTCACAAAGAGTGTATGAACATAGCTCTGGGGTTAACACTCCAATACTCCCACAGTTGCAGGATGCATGGGATCTGTTCACCCAACAGGGTGAAGAACAGAGGGGAAGGAAGCAAGGCAGTTTCCCTGCTTAAAGCTCAGCAGTTGCTTGGACCCCATTCAGCTCTCAGGGCTGAAGTAAGAGTCGGTGGCGACTACGAAATTCCCTCTCCACTAACAGTGCAAGCTGTGAAGTGCATGGCAATTTCTTCCAACCTTGATGTGGTAAAATGGCAGCTCATGGTTGGCAGCTGGCTGTGCCATGTAGTTGGCTGCAACAGTGTTTCTCTCTTTTCTTGTCTTCGGAGTCTTTGTTGTTGTTGTTTTTTCACTTCTTTGCTGGAAACTTCTATCTGCCAGACGTTGTGAATGCCTTCCGTTGTTCTTTTCATGTTCCAGAGCAGCTTAAGTGAGTGTGGCCATGCCCTATTCAGCCATCTTGGATTATGCCCCCCTCCACATCACATTTCTCTTTATATTCTGTTGATCATTTATTCCTCTAAATACTATAGGCTGAATATTTGTTTTACCCTAGAGTTTGTATGTTGAAAATTTATCCCCAATATGATAGTATTAGAAGATAGGGTCTTTGGCTGGCACCGCGGCTCACTAGGCTAATCCTCCACCTGCAGCACCAGCACACCAGGTTCTAGTCCCGGTCGGGGCACCGGATTCTGTCCCGGTTGCTCCTCTTCCAGGCCAGCTCTCTGCTGTGGCCCGGGAGTACAGTGGAGGATGGCCCAAGTCCTTAGGCCCTGCACCCGCATGGGAGACCAGGAGAAGCCCTTGCCCCTGGCTTTGGATCAGCGCGGTACACTGGCTGCAGCACACTGGCTGCAGTGGCCATTGAGGGGTGAACCAATGGAAAAGGAAGACCTTTCTCTCTGTCTCTCTCTCTCACTGTCCACTCTGCTTGTCAAAAAAAAAAAAAAAAGAAGAAGAAGAAGAAGGAGAAGGAGGAGGAGGAGGAGAAGAAGAAGAAGATGAAGATAAATATAAAGATACGGTCTTTGGGATGTGATTAGGTTCTGATTATAGTGCCCTCATGGGATAGGAATTGGATGCAGTGGTTAGGGCACAACTTGGGGTACTTGCATCCCATAATTAAGTGCCTGGGTTTGAGTCCTGGCTCCACTTTCAATTCCATCTTCTTGCTGAAGCACATACTTGGAGGAAGTGAGTGATGGCTCAAGCAATTTGGTCCCTCCAAACATGTATGGGAGACCTGGATTATATTCTATTCTCCTTGCTTTGACCAGGGCCAGCCCTAGCTAATGTAGGCAATTGGAAATGAACCAGCAGAGGGAAGATTTCTCTGTATCTATTTCTGTTTCTCTCTGAATGTGTCTCTAGCCTTTCATATATATATATATATATATATATATATATATATGAGAGAGAGAGAGAGAGAGAGAGAGAGAGAGAGATGGAGCCCTCATGACTGGGATTAGTGCCCTTATATAAGAGACATGAGAGTTCCCTCACCCCTTCTATCATGTGAGGATATGGTGGAAAGACAGCCATCTATGAACCAGGAAGCAGAAACTCTCCCAAGACTGAATCTGCCAGCATCTTGATCTTGGACTTGAACTTTCTAGTATCCAGAACCATGATAAATAAATTTCTGTTGTTTATAAGCCACCTAATCTATAGTATCTTTGCTGTAGTAGTTTGAATGAACTCAAACCCTATTTTCCACTTTCCTCCACTGACTTCAATTTTCTTCTCTCCTTACTCCACCTGTGTTTTTTATTACCTTTTCAATCCCCTTTCATGATTCCTTCTGGAGCATCTCCACCGTCTCTTCTCTAAGCATATGGTCACTCACAGAGGGGAGATGCTGATTCTATCACAAGCTAGCATTTCCCAGCATTCAGAGCCACACTTGTACATCTACATCTGTTGGTTCAGCATGGGACTTTGTGTGGGAAACCGTGTATTCTTTCAGTTATAGCTAGCTCTGGACCACACTTGCTGTTTCAGGAGAATTACCACCTCTTCTGTTTCACCTGTCATTAAGGGGGTGAGCATATGAACTTGGCTTGCCAACTGGCTGCAACTTAGGGGATTTAGCCTCTTGAAAGAGTCACTCACCAAGTTTGGTTTTACTGCTCTGATGGGAAGCAGATAAAATGATAGGATTTACAGTTGGCATTCTGGTTAGGTCATGCCTATACTTTGATGCTGATTCTGTTCTCTTTACAGAGCTTGGTTCTCCAGACTTGCTGTGAATTCTGTGAGCCATGCTACATCTTTCCAATTTATTCTTTTTTATTTGAAAGTAAGAGTTACAGAGAAAGAGGGAGAGAAAGAGACAGACAGAGACAGAGTAAGAGAGAGATATCTTCCATCTGCTAGTTCACTACCCAGTTGGCTGCAATGGCTAGGGCTGAGCCAGGCTGAAGCCAGGAGCCAAGGGCTTCATCTACGTCTCCCACCTGGTGACAGAAGGCTAAGCACTTGAGCAATCCTCCACTGCTTTCCCCTGACCACTAGCAGGGAGCTGGATCAGAAGTGGAGCAGCCAGGACATGACTTAGCACCTAGATGGGATGCTGGTGTCACAGGTGGCAGCTTTACCCCCTACACCACAACACCTCCCCCACAATGTACTATTTTTCAACTCAACTTATTCAGGGTTCTGTTGTTTGTAATTAAGAATCCTGTCTGGATAACACAATCAAAAAATGTTCTGCGATGCCGTGGTCTCAGCTGCATTTATGTAAAGGAACTGGGTGATGGGCAGATACTGTGAAAGCTGGGCAAGAAGGCCTCTTTGATTCTAGATATCTTGATACTGAGACCTCTACATGTGGCTGCTTAATAAATGTTGACAATTTGGTAACTCATTGAGATTCCAGAACCCTTGCTAGTAATTTCTGTTGAAAGAATGATGGGAAAACATTCCTGTGATCACTCTATTACTAACTCCATAAAACATAATTTGCAAGTTATTCTTTGTGCTTGTGAAGTGAGAAAAAGCCTCCAACACAGCTAGAAATGATTCAAATTGCAAATGAGTGGATATGTATGAAGCACATAGGACTCTTTGAAAGAAAGGACACGGAGATGACAAGTTGTTGTTCTGTTAGTTAATCATCAAAAAATTCTTAGAATTATTTTTTCCACTCTGTAATTAGTAACTGCCTAGGCCATAAAACTTAAAACATAAAGAAATGCATAAAAGAGAAATAATAATTTATAATACCAGGATTCAGAGTAAATAGTTAATACTTTGTATAATCACTAAAGTTTTTGTAATGATAATGTTTCTTTGTGCTCTGATTACAGAATCATATGAAGGCTTATGAGTTATGTAAGTTCATAGTTTTTATTTATGGAGAAATTTCCTTGACGTCTCACAATTATTGTTCTAGAGGGAAGTTACAGCTGTGGAGAATGAGTAGACATTCATCAGCCTTCTTTGGTGTTTTATGCTCCAGGCAGAGCATAGCAAGAAGCAGAGTCTGTGCACACTGAGGAGTCAGTTGTGTCCAGGGACACATAGCTGCATGTGGTTGGAGGTCAGTGCAGAGCTAGAGCAATAGGCAGGGGTTATACTAGAAATGACTCTGACATTTTATTTTGAAAGTACTGAATTTCCTTAGAAAAATTCAAAGAAGAAGAATCAGTTAACCATATCTGCTTTGCTGAAATATCATTCACCAGCAATTTAAGAGAGGATTTGGGGTAGAATGAGATCGTAAGTAAGTTACTCCATGGCAATATCCTGTGGTTACAGGGCTCGCTCTAAGTAGTAACAGAGGCATGGAGATAGAAAAATGATTCAGAATCACTGAATGAGAAAAGTAAGAGAGCCTGCTGTTTGTTTAGATCTGAAGGTATAGAATGAGGAAGGCCACCTTGCCAGAGCTATGTGGTTGGTAATCCCGTCCATAATCACAGAAGCACAGGAAAGCTGCTATGGCGTTCATTCTCAAATTCTCTCCCGAGTGAACTCCATGAAGAAAGAGGCAGTGGCTAAATTCGCATCATCAGCTAACTTGTTCTTTCTTAGTTTTATCAAGGAACTCTTGACACAGTAATAAAACACGTTAGTTCTTTTTGAGATGTCATACAGTGGTTTCCAACAATGTGGACCAAGGGATATCTGTCTCAGAATCTTAAAAGGGAGGAAACTAGATGCCTGCTTTTATTTTAAAGCTTTTTATTGAAATAAAGTGTACATATCAAGAAATGCTTATAAGTGTTCAAATAAATGAGATTTTTGTCATCTTATCTGAAGACACTCTAACCAACCAAAAATTAAGAACAAAGCATTACTAGAATTCCAACCTTCTTTACTCCCCCCATTTTTTCTTTCACATGTGATAGACTATATTCTCATTTAAATGATATGATTCAATGAAGTACTATTTATAACTATATACCAAATGATATAACATCCACATAATTTTTATACTCTTTCTGTATATTAGCTACCATAAGTAAGAGAAAACAATTTTATTTGTCTTTTTAAGTCTTGCCCATATCACTTTCCATAATAATATACGGTTGTATCTGTTTTGTTGCAAATATCAGGATTTCATCCTTGTTTATGATTAATATTTCACCTTGTATATATACAGAATTTTTAATCCACTTATCAGGTATAGATCAACTGTGTTGAATTCTATATCTTTTATTTTTGTATTTTAGAAATTTTTATTTCTATTAAACAAATTTCATGCATTTTTTATTTTTTATTTATTTATTTTTGACAGGCAGAGTGAACAGTGAGAGAGAGAGACAGAGAGAAAGGTCTTCTTTTTGCCATTGGTTCACCCTCCAATGGCCGCCGTGGCCGGCATACCGCACTGATCCGAAGGCAGGAGCCAGGTACTTATCCTGGTCTCCCA
Source organism: Oryctolagus cuniculus (assembly GCF_964237555.1). NCBI lineage: Eukaryota > Metazoa > Chordata > Mammalia > Lagomorpha > Leporidae > Oryctolagus > Oryctolagus cuniculus. Next base: position 60,453,607 of record NC_091434.1, on the reverse strand, counting down.
TGGGGTGCAGGGCCTAAGGACTTGGGCCATCCTCCACTGCACTCCCGGGCCACAGCAGAGAGCTGGCCTGGAAGAGGGGCAACCGGGATAGAATCCGGTGCCCCGACTGGGACTAGAACCGGTATGCTGGTGCCGCAAGGCGGAGGATTAGCCTATTGAGCCACGGCGCTCATGTATTTTATATATATTTCATGTATTTTATATATACTGATTGAAGAAAATAATGGCACTACCCACCCAGTCTTCCTTCATGCTCGTGATCCCACCCTCTGTCCTCCTTTCTTTCTTATTTTGTCTTTTAATTTTTTACAATAACACACTTTCAGTTTATTTTATAATCACAATCTTGACTCTCCACCAAATAAACAAATAGCAGGAAGTAAAAAAAAAAAACACTGTTCTTCAAGAATATAGAGAAAAATATAAACAATCAAATCTCAAAATGTCAATTTTGCTCATATACATTAATTTTTTTGTACTCTGTAGATTAACTACCACAAATAGGGGAAACATATAGTTGTCTTTTTGACTGGCTTATTTCACTAAGTATAATGGTTTCCAGTTGTATATATTAAGAAGCAAAAGACAGAAGTTCATTCTTTTTTTACAGCTGAAAAGTATTCTATAGTGTATATATACTTCATTTTCTTTATGCAATCATCAGTTGATGGACATTTGGGTTGATTCCATATCTTAGCTATTGTGGATTGAGCTACAATAAACAGAGAGGTAGAGATTACTTTCATATGCTGATTTCATTTTGTTTGGGTAAATTCCCAAGAATGGGGTTGTTGCATCATATGATGGATATGATGGATCTATTTTCAGATTTCTGAAAAATTTCCATATTGTCTTACATAACGGTTGTAGTAGTTTACATTCCCACCAATAGTGTGTTAATATACCTTTTTTTCTCACATCCTTGACAGCATATATATTTTAGTGTATTTATTTTTTTATTTAATGAATGCATTTTTACATAGATACAACTTTAGGAAAAAAGTGGTTCTTACCCTCATGCCCCTCCCCGCTCCCTTCTCACTTCTCATTCCCTCTCCCATCTCCTTCCTCATTATGGATCACTTTTAGTATGACTTTATATATAGAGTACCATCTCTATGCTAATCATAGATTTCAACAATTTGCCCCCACACCCACACACAATATATAGAGTACAGTTTGGGTAGAGAATTTGCAGTCTATTTCCATATTGTAATTCAATAGGGACATAGGTCCTACCTGGGGAGCAAGTGCACATTGACTGCTGTTGTTCCTTTAACAATTAACACTCTTTTTATGATGTCAGTGATCATCCAAGGCTCTTACTGTGAGCTGCCAGGGCTATGGAGGCCTTTTGTGATCATAGACTTGTTATTTGGACACAGCCATAAGCAAAGAGGATATTCTCCTCTCCCTTAAGAGAAGAATATCTCCTTCTTTGATGACCCTTCTTTTCCTCTGAGGTCTCGCAGAGATCCCCCGTGTAGGGGTGTTTTTTTTTTTTTTTTTTTTTTTTTTTTTCTGCAGAGTCTTGTCTTTCCATGCTTGAGATGCTCTTGCAGGTCTCTCAGCCCGACTAGGAAGACTTATGTGTTGATTCTGAGGTCAGAGTGTTATTTACCACGAAAGTCATTCTAGGAGTCTACTGTACGAACTGCTTCCCATGTTGGTCCCTCCTTCCTTTTATAATTATTTTTACTGGGTATTTGATGTTATTTATATTGTCCTTTTAAACTTAGACCAGTCTATCTGTTGCCTTTAATGCTTAAGTTGATCATTGTAACATTGAAGATGGTTTTTATACCACCAATTCTTATGGGTTTGGAGCCCATAAGTAGTTCTTAGGCTGTACCCTTAGAGGTGAGTCTATATGTTTGTATGCATAACTATGCTTTTTTTTTTTTACAGTTTTAGACTACCTCATCCATCTCTTATTCCCTCCCTTTTTTAAGCTAGTATCATTTTTATTTTAATTGCTTTAAAATACATATAATTAACTCTGTGTTACATAGAGAGTTCAGCCTATAGTATGAGGTAGATGAGAGAGAGAGAAAGAAAACAGAGAAAAAAGAAAAAAAAAAAAACAGACAAAACAAAACCAAAAGGATATATCCAGTAAAAAGTGTAAGGTATCCAGCGCATAACAAATCTTCCCAGGCAGACAAATCAATTAATTCACAGGCTTTTATTGGGGTTCCACTCCCGGGCGAGGTTCACCAGTCCCAACAGAGCAACAGAGCGGGGGCTGGAGAAGTCGCGCGTCAGAGATTGGGAGAGCTCCTTTTATAGATTCAGGGCATGGGGGTTAAAGGTTGAGGCAGGTCTGATCCTCATTGGTTGACCTTTAGGCACCCGCAGGGACCTTAACAAGGACTTTCTTCCCCAGAAGTAGGCCTCTCCATGCCCGGAAATATAGGCCCTCCTTCCATGCGGATCCCAAAGCTACCATCCCGACCTTTTGATGATAGGAAGGGAGCAATGATGAGTCTCTCTGGCTACTTCCTGTTGACTGGGGACGTCATCTGCAGGGTCCTTCTGGGGGTATCTTGGGGCTCCGCAGGGACAGGCATGTATGGATGGAGAAGCATCTGGTTAACCGCTACTCTGGAGGCTTCCTGGATTCAATCTTTCATGAGCCTGAGAGCACAAGGAGAGATCATTACAATTATCCCTACAGTTATAATGGGTCCCAGAGTTGGCAGTACCCAAGGGAGAAAAGAGGAAAATAGATCCCCTCCTTGTTGTCCCTGGTACTCCTGTTGTCGTTTGGCAATACGTTCAAGTTGTTGTGCCATGTTTTTGGCCACTCCAGATTTGTTAGTAAAAAAGCAGCACTGTTCCCCCAGAAATACACATGTCCCCCCTTTTTCCTGGGACTGGTGAACCTCGCCCGGGAGCGGAACCCCAATAAAAGCCTGTGAATTAATTGATTTGTCTGCCTGGGAAGATTTGTTACACGCCGGACACCTTACAGATGGTGCCAAAACCAGAGAGCTGAGGTTTAGAGGGGTTCGAGGCCCCCTCGGTCATTGAACCTGTCTGGTGCCCCAGGCTAACTACGGACCACGCTCGACCAACTGTAAGTAATTCCTCCCTTGCTCTCCCTCTCTCCTCTGGGTTGGCCCAGTCTCTGGGATCTCCGGCTAGCTCTCCATCCAGACAGAGACCTCCAAATCATGCGCACGTGGCCTCTGTTCTCCACTGTTTAGCCTCACAGCGGCTGTTGGAGACGTCCCACCACTGGCTTGGCCCTGTAGAGGACTGACCTCTAATCCGTCTGCTGAAGTATGGGACAGGGGACGCCTTGACCTAATTTCAGTAGATCTGGGCTACCAGGGAGACCATGGGATCTGGCCAATCTCAAGGGTGGGATTCAAAATGCCCCCTGGCCTGCCTGCTAAAGAACTTGAAGAAACTGGGACTGGCCCCGGACCTATGGCATAAACGCCTAATCTTCTACTCCACCCAGGCATGGCCTAATTATGTACTTGACAATGGATTTAGGTGGCCCCCTGAGGGAACCTTTGATCCCAAGGTCCTCACTGACCTTGAGAATGTCTGCCGCAGGGAGATAAAATGGTCAGAGATCTCGTATGTCCAGGCTTTCTGGGACCTTCGCTCTACAGCCGAGGTCTTGCTGGCCAGGACCACGGCCTCACCTCCTAAGGACTGCTCTTCTGTGTTACTGCCAAACTCTCCACCCTCCACCTTTTCGGACCCTCCTGAGTTCCTGGGGACCCCACAGTTATCCAGGAACTTCCCTCCCCCATATGCGCATTCTTCTGCTCCGCCATGTCCCACCCCTCCCTCTGGTTCCTCACCATGTTCTACCCCTCCCCCTGCCTCCTCGCCACCATGTTCTACCCCTCCCCCTGCCTCGCCACCATGTTCTGCCTCCTCACTGCCATGTTGTGCCCCTCCCCCTGCCTCCTCGCCACCATGTTCTTCTGCCTCCTCGCTGCCATGTTCTGCCCCTCCCTCTGCCTCCTGCCTGCCATGTTCTGTTCCACCCCCTGAAACCGGTCCTTCATCTAACCCCACTTTCACCATAACCTGCGATGAACCCCTTTCCCCATTACCTATGACCAGCACCCAGGTGATATCGCTGTTGCCCATAAACACGCGCACACGAATACATGACCAGAAGCCCCGACACCTCCTCCCACTTTGAGAGGTGGCTGGGGCTGAAGGTATTGTTCGTGTTCATGTTCCATTTGCACTACAAGACCTAGCACAGATCAAGGAAAGACTAGGGTCCTTTTCAGAAGATTCAACTAGGTTCATAAAAGAGTTTAGATACCTTTCTCAAACATATGACCTCACCTGGAAGGACCTCGATATTATCCTTTCCTCCTCTCTCACTTCCAAGGAACGGGTACAGGTCCAACAGGCTGCCCAAGATGAGGCCAACAAGGCCCAATTAACTGATCCCACACTTCCAGCAGGAGCCCAGGTGGTACCAGAGGTGGAGCCAGGGTGGGGCTACCAGGAAGGACAGGCAGGAAGACAAAACGTGACCAATATGATAAGATACTTATTGGCCGGCATGGACACTGTCTCCCACAAAGTGGTCAATTTTGATAGGCTTCAAGAGGTCACCCAGGACCTGGGAGAAAACCCGGCTCTTTTTTTAAACAGGCTCACCGAGGCCCTAACTAAGTTTACTAAACTGGATCCTCATTCCCCCTCAGGGGTGGCGATTCTGGCCTCTCATTTCATTTCCCAGTCTGCCCCCCCCCCCCCGATATTAGAAAAAAACTAAAAAGGGTGGAGGATAGTCCAGCGACCCCCGTTAGAGACCTTGTAAAGGTCTATAACACTTGGGAAGAGGCAGCTGAGCAGGCACAACAGGCCAGGATGCAGAAAAAGGTTACCTTCCAGACTCAGGCCCTGGTGGCAGCCCTGAGGCCGGCAGAGGAAAGAGGGGTCAAGGGCAACCAGCCCCCCAGGGCATGCTTCAAGTGTGGACCTCTCCCACCCCTTCCCTTGATTCATCAAACCCCAATGGCCAATTTCTCCCATGAAAGTCAACCCTCAAGTATGGGATTTGTCAACACTGGTGGTGGCAACCCACCACCAGCCAGCCCTTATTAAACTCCAGGAGGGCACTCCATACCCTAACCGACCCCAATTCCCCATTTCTGAAACCCACAGACATGGCCCTAAACCCATCATTGACAGGCTCCTCCAACAAAATCTCCTTATACCCACTAACCCCCCTGCAACACGCCCATACTTCCAGTACGAAAACCATCAGGCAAGTATAGACTAGTCCAAGACCTCCGCCTGGTCAATGCCGCAGTTATTTCTATCCACCTGGTGGTGCCTAATCCCTATACATTGCTATCACATGTCCCCCCCAAAAACACCCACTTCACAGTACTAGACCTTAAAGATGCCTTCTTCTCTATTCCTTTACACCCTGATTCTCAATATCTATTTGGCTTCACCTGGACAGACCCAGACACTCACCAGGCCCAACAGTTGACGTGGACCATGCTCCCCCGGGGGTTCCGAGATAGCCCCCACATATTTGGACAAGCCCTGGCCAGTGATCTGTCAACATTCGAGGCCCACAGCTCCACCCTACTACAATATGTGGATGACCTCCTCTTATGCAGTCCCTCCAAAGAGGACTCCAAGTCACAGACAGTGGCTCTCCTAAATTTCCTAGGGGACATGGGGTACAGGGTATCCCCCACTAAAGCCCAGCTGTCCTCTCCATCAGTGACCTATCTAGGCATCCTTCTGACACCCTCCTCCCAGTCACTAACAACTGATCGGCATCAGACCCTAAAAGTTCTCCAACCACCAATTGACACTGAGGCCATACTCTTCTTTCTTGGATTGGTGGGGTTTCTCCAACACTGGATCCCTAACTTCACTGTCCTGACTAAACCTTTATACCAGGCTGCTCGTGAGACCCCAAAGGGCCCTTTATCTTCACCAACCACCATGACTTGCGCCTGGAGGACTCTTCGTGATACCCTGCTTGAGTCCCCCCCTTTGGCCTTGCCTAATCCTACAAAGCCTTTCCATCTGTTCACAGATGAGTGCAATGGAATCGCTACTGGCCACCTGGCCCAACCATCTGGCCCCACACACCAGCCAGTGGCCTTCCTCTCAAAACAGCTTGACCTTACAGCCCGGGGCTGGCCCCAGTGCATTCGAGCTCTGGCAGTAGCGGCCACAGTTACCAAAGATGCCACCAAGCTCACCCTGCAGCAGCCTATCACGGTCCTGTCATCCCACAACTTAGCTGAACTTTTGGGACAGAGGTTCCTCCCCCTCCTTACCCCCTCCCAGGTCCAGGAGCTACATCTCCTGTTCATCGAAAATCCCCATATTACTATAGCCCACTCTCCACCCTTAAACCCAGCCACCCTCCTTCCGCTCCCATCTTCCCCAATGGACCCTCTTCCTGACCCTCATTCCTGCTCTGAAGTACTAAATTTCTTCCAGACCCCAACAGACCATGTTCTAGATTCCCCAATAGACTCCCCTGACCTAACACTGTTTGTGGATGGCAGCTCAGTGACAGGGGCAGATGGGGTGCGGAGAGCAGCATATGCGGTGGTTACCCTCAATAAGACCATAGAGGCGCAATGCCTTCCCCCAGGAACCACCTCCCAGAAGGCAGAACTCCATGCCTTGACCCAACTTGCTAAGGACAAAAGGGTCAACATCTATACAGACTCTAAATATGCCTTTCTTATAGCTCATTCTCACTATGCCATATGGAAGGAAAGGGGATTCCTGACGTCATGGGGAATGCAGATAGTTAATGCTGCCCACATCCACCAGCTTCTCCAGGCCCTCACTCAGCCCTTCCAGGTGGTGATAATCCATTGCAAAGGCCACCAACAAACGACTGATCTGGTGTCAATGGGTAACAGGCAAACAGACTTGGTGGCTTGGACACTTACTAGTCAAGACCCACCTACACAGGAGCCCTTCACCCCGTTATTGTTTCTCACAACCTCTATTAAGCCTGCTTACCTCCCTCAGGAAAGGCATCAACTACTACAAAACGGAGGTAGGGAACACCCTGAGGGGTGGATTTTTCTCAAAGACAAGATCCCCCAGTACTATTGTATTGGAGTCTAAGTCTCCCTTTAAGTCCCTTAACAAATCTTTTAAATAAACCGGTGCTCTGTAATTAGGTGCACCTCATTAATCCTAGCAACCTCCTGTCGTCGGTTAAAGTCCTGGTGCCGTCTCCTGTCACTATAGCCCCAGTGAGTGGTCGGTGTCATACAGACCTTTGATCCGGGGGGTTTGCCAAAGCAGTCACATCTTTGAACTCCACCATGGCAGACAGTTACTTGGATTGCTGGTAATCCAGCGAAGGAACATCGGAATTGTGGTGATGTTCTCTTATAACACGTGGCTGGAAAGTAAGATAGGTGGGAGGAGCACGAACATGTGGGCAGGGACTGAGCTGAGACCAGGATCGTAGGAATCATGGGGAGGACCAGGAGGACTAGGATTACAAACAAACTTAAGCTTGGTAGACCCCAGAGCAGTGGCTGTCCAGGATGATGGTGGCCCTGGGGGAGGGGAAGGTGCCCTCTTGACGCAAGATATATGATACCAATTTTCATGACCCAGTAGTTTGGCTGCAGTTGGAGTGGTGAGAATTATGACGTGGGGTCCCGTCCAACAGGGATGGAGTGGCTGGTGCTGGGAGGATCAGAGTAGGATGGAGTCGCCCTGCTGGAGAGGCAGGACCTCTGGACCAGATGGGTGATGAGCAGCTGGGGATGGGAGATGTCGATCAGCGTGTTCCCTGATAAGTGAATGAAGTAAGGTGAAGTAGGGGAGGTAAGAGGCCAACGGTGGGGTGTGGACTGGCAGGTTATGGTTAAGAAGGAATTGTCATCCATACATGAGCTCAAATGGGCTAAGTCCCAGGGGCTTGCGTGGAGCTGCACGGAGCCTGGTGAGGGCCAACAGGAGTAGTTGTGGTCATCCCATCCGAAGTTGGATGGAAAGTTTAGTAAGCTGGTCTTTTAGCATGCCGTTAGCTTTTTCAACTTTACCCGAGGATTGGGGGCAATATGGGATGTGTAACCTCCAGGTGGTGCCAAGGGCTTGTGTAACTTGTTGTACCACCCGTGATACAAAGGCCGGCCCATTGTCCGATTGGATAGAGGTAGGCAGCCCGAATCGTGGAATGATGTGCTGTAATAAGATTTCAGCCACCACGGCTGCTGTTTCTGAAGTTGTAGGAAAGTTCTCTATCCAACCAGAGAATGCGTCCACCATGGTTAGAATATACCGTGACCGTTTGTAAGGGGGCATATGAGTAAAGTCTATTTGCCAGTCTTCACCAGGAAGGTGGCCTCTCATCTGGTGGGTGGGTATCTGGCGCTTTAGCTTTCCCTGAGGGGATGTCAAGGAACAGATAGAACAGGATGAGTGAACCTGTGTAAGGAGATCTTTAAGAGTAGGACAGTAAAACAGAGGGGTCAGAAAACAATAGAGCGAGTCCGGGTTTGTATGTAGAGAGTTGTGAGTGTCAGTTAATAGTGGAAGGGAGTTTTGAATAGGGAGAGCCCATCTTTTTATTGGGTTGTTTGTTTTGTTGCTGTGGAGTTTCTTAATCATTTTATAGATTCTAGTTGTTAATCCTTTATCAGTTGTGTAGTTTGCAAATAGTTCCTACCATTCTGTCAGTTGCTTCTTCACTTTTCTGACTGTATCTTTTCCTGTAAAGAAACTTCTCAATTTGAGGTAATCCCAATTGTTCATTTTGGCTTTGACTACCCGTGCCTCTGGGGGTCTTTTCCAGGAATTCTTTGCTGTTCCAATGTTTTGAAGGGTTTTCCCTATGCTCTCAATTAATTTGATGGTGTTGTGGTGTAGATTTAGATCTTTAATCCACATTGAGTGGATTTTTTATATGGTGTAAGATAGGGGACTTGTTTCATACTTAGACATGTGGACATCCAGTTTTCCCAGAACAATTTGTTGAAGAGGCTGTCCCTGTTCCAGAGGTTGGTCTTAGCTCTTTTGTCGAATACGAGTTGGTTATAGATGTTTGGATTGATTTCTGGTGTTTCTATTCTGTTCCATTGGTCTATCCATCTGTTTCTGTACCAGTACCTGGCTGTTTTGATTATAACCGCCTTGTAGTATGTTTTGAAGACTGGAATTGTAATGCCTCCAGCATTATTTTTATTGTATAGAGTTGCTTTAGCTATTCTGGGTCTCCTGTTCCTCCATATGAATTTCAGCATCATTTTTCTAGGTCTGTGAAAAATGTCTTTGGTATTTTGATTGGTATGGCATTGAACCTGTATATTGCTTTTGGAAGAATAGACATTTTGATGACATTAATTCTTCCAATTCATGAACATGGCAGATTTTTCCTTTTTTTGTGTCTTCTTCTATTTATTTCTTTAATGTTTTGTAATTTTCATCATAGAGATCTTTGACATCCTTGGTTAAATTTATTCCAAGGTACTTGATTGTTTTTGTAGCTATTGTGAATGGGATTGATCTTAGAAGTTCTTCCTTGGCCACGGCATTTTCTGTGTATACAAAGGTTGTTGATTTCCGTGCATTGATTTTGTATCCTGCTATTTTACCAAACTCTTCTATGAGTTCCAATAATCTCTTAGAGGAATCTTTTGGATCCCCTATATGTAGAATCATGTCATCTATGAATAGGGGTAGTTTGACTTCCTCCTTTCTCATTTGAATCCCTTTAATTTCTTTTTCTTGTCTGATGGCTCTGGCTAAAACTTCTAGCACTATATTGAATAGCAATGGTGAGAGTGGGCAACCCTGTCTTGTGCCAGTTTTCAATGGAAATGCCTCCAACTTTTCCCCATTCAATATAATGCTGGCCATGGGTTTGTCATAAATTACCTTAATTGTGTTGAGGAATGTTCCTTCTAAACCCAATTTGCTTAGAGTTTTCATCATGAAAGGGTTTTGTATTTTGTCAAATGCTTTCTATGCTTCTATTGAGATAATCATATGATTTTTGTTTCCTAATTTGTTAATGTGATGTATCACATTGATTGATTTTTGAATGTTGAACCATCCCTGCATGCCAGGGATAAATCCCACTTGGTCCAGATGAATGATCTTTCTGATGTGTAGCTGGAATCAGTTGGCTAGAATTTTGTTGACTATTTTTGCATCGATGTTCATCAGGGAGATAGGTCTATAGTTTTTTTCTCTGTTGCATCTTTTCCGGCATTAGGAATTAAGGTGGCATTGGCTTCATAGAAAGAATTTGGGAGGATTCCCTCCCTTTCAATTGTTTTGAATAATTTGAGAAGAACTGGAGTTAGCTGTTCTTTAAATGTCTGGTAGAATTTGGCGGTGAAGCCATCCAGTCCTGGGCTCTTCTTTTACAGTAGTGCATTTATTACTGGTTCAATTTCTTGCATGGCTATGGGTCTGTTTAGGTTTTCTATGTCTTCATGGCTCAGTTTCATAAGGTTGTATGTGCCCAGGAATCTATCCGTTTCTTCCAGGTTTCCCAGTTTGTTGGCATACAGCTCTTTGTAGTGGTTTCTGATGATACTTTTTGTTGTGTCTGTTGTTACATTTCCATTGCCATCTTTAATTTTACAGATTTGAATCTTCTCTCTCCTTTTTTTGGTTAGTTAGGCCAACAGTGTGTCTATTTTGTTTATTTTTTCAAAGAACCAGCTCTTGGTTTTGCTGATCTTTTATATTGGTTTTTTTGTTTGTTTGTTTGTTTGTTTCAATTCTGTTTATTTCCTCTCTAATCTTTAGTATTTCTTTTCTTTTCTTCTGCTGGGTTTGGGTTTGGTTTGCTGCTATTTTTCTAAATCCTTGAGGTGCGTAGAGAGATCATTTATTTGGTACCTTTCCAGTTTCTTGATGTAGGCACCAATTGCTATAAACTTTCCTCTTAGCACTGCTTTTGCTATATACCACAAGTTTTGATAAGTTGTGTTGTCATTTTCATTTGTTTCTAGAAATTTTGATTGCTCTTTTGATTTCTTCTATGACCCACTATTCATTCAGAATCATGTTGTTCATTCTCCATGTGTTTGCATATGATGCAGAGATTCTTGAGTTGTTGATTTCGAGTTTCATTGCACTATGATCTGAGAAGATGCATGGTATAATTTCAATTTTTTTGAATTTGCTGAGGCTCCCTTTATGGTCTAGCATATGGTCTAGCATATGGTCAATCCTAGAAAAAGTTCCATGTAATGGGGAGAAATATGTGTACTCTGTGTCTGTGGGATGGAAGGCTCTATAGTTATCTACTAGGTCTATTTGGTCTATAGTGTCAATTAGCTCTGTTGTTTCCTTGTTGGTTTTCTGTCTGGTTGATCTGTCCATTGGTGAAAGTGGGGTGTGAAGTCCCCTGTTGCTATTGTATTTGAGTCTATATCTCCCTTTAAGTCCTTTAGTAATTCTTTCAAGTAGTCAGGAACCCTGTAATTAGGTGCATATATATTTATAATAGTAATATCTTTGTGTTGGATTGATCCTTTAATCATTATATAATACCCTTGTTTGTCTCTTTTAATAGCTTTTGTGTTAAAGTCTATTTTGTCTGATGTTAGGATGGCCACCCTGGCTCTTTTTTGGTTTCTGTTAGCTTGGAATATCTTTTTCTATCCTTTCACTTTCAGTCTGCATGCAACTTTGCTGGTGAGGTATGATTCCTGAAGGCGACATATAGATGGATTTTCTTTTTTTGATCCATTCAGCTAGACTGTGTCTCTTGATTGTAGAGTTAAGACCATTTAGATTCAGTGTGACTATTGTTAAATACTGTCTCTATCTTGTCATGTTTCCTTAAAAGAGCTATTTATGCATTCTGGGATTTGTTTGTAGTTTTGTTGGGTTATTTTCTATATTTGTCTTCTTTTGTAGTGAAGTTCTTGAGTTTGTGTTTCAGTGTGCAGCATATCCTTGAGCCAGTGTTGTAGGGCTGGATGTGAAGATACAAATTCTTTCAGTTTCTGTTGGTCTTGGAAAATCTTTATTTCCCCTTCATTCATAAATGACAGTTTTGCAGGGTACATTATTTGTGGCTGGCATCCTTTATCTTTTAAAACTTGGAATATATCATGCCATTGTCTCCTTGCCTGTAGGGTTTACGATGAAAAGTCCAGGGTGAGTCTGATTGAATTAGCTCTGAATGTAATTTGTCATTTCTCTCTGGCACATTTTAGGATTTGCTCTTTGTGTTTCACTGAGCTGAGTGTTGCCATGATGTGTCATGGTGAGTTCCTTTTTTGGTATAATTTGTTAAGGCTCCTGTGTATTTGTTAAATTTGGTTTTTTCTTTCAACCTGCCTATATTGGAAGTTTTCTGATATTATTTCATTGAAAATGCCTTCCAATCGTTCTCTCTTTCCACACCCTTAGGGACTCCTATTATCTTGACTTTACAACACTTGATTGAATCTTGTAGGAGGTTTCCAACTGTGTTTTTTAATGTTTTAATTTCTTCTTCCTGTGTTTGATCTGACTGTATTATTTTTGGAAGTTTGTCTTCAAGTTCTGATATTCGCTCTTCTATTTCATCTGTTCGATTTCTTAGGGATTCCACTGTATTTTTTATTTGGTCAATTGAGTTTTTCATTTCCAGTATGTCATTCTGGCTTCTCTTTAGGATATCTAATCCTTGGGCGGCTTTTCATTCAGATCTTGAATCTGTTTCTCATTGCTTCTAAGCAATATGATTATTAATTTCCTGAATTCTTTTTCTGGCATGACTTCAAATTCTTCTTCAACCTCTATTATGGATGGCATATTCTACTCCATTGGCGAGTTCATAGGTTCTTCTATATTCTTATTCAGGATTTTTTCCTCTGTTCTTTGGCATTTCTGTTTGGTTTACATTTGGTTTAATTTTTAGGTTGATTTCCCTCTGCTGTGGGTTGCTATGTGTCTATGCGAATAGCCAGTGTAAGCAGGCAGCTCCACCTTCTAGAGATTGTTTATTTCTGGTAACTGAGGGAGGTGGATATTTGAGTAGGCTGGTACCTAGAGGGCTTTGAGGTACTAAGCGCCACCCCCAGAGGGCCATTCTCCCTATTCCTTTGTTCACCTGAGAGTGCCTGGGCCTCCATTGCTTGCCCCCACCGTCACTGTGCCCCCTGTACGACAAGTAGGGAGTCGCTCCAAACTACTGTGGTCTTTGTTCCTCTGGTGGGGTGGTCCCCTCTAAGTTCCTGTGGGAAGAGGGTGCAATCCTGGGGGAGGAAGCACCATTCACCTTGCTTACCCATTCCTCCATGTTCGTGTTTCCCCTGTCCCTTCCAGAGTGCAGTAGGAATGGCTGGGTGATTTCAGTGGCTTCAGCAGCAGCTGGCTCTCTCTCCAACACTGATGCAGAGACTCTCAGCAGACAGAGTCCCAAGCTATGGACGTTTGTGCCCTCCACACAGGTCCACCCTGTCCCTCTAGTTACGGAAGAGTTTCCTCTGCCATTTTTTTCCATATATCTTCCCTAATATTACACTACCTCCTCTTTTTATTAATCTGCCTTCTCCTGGATTATCAGAAAGCTCCATCCCTATTCCACCATCTTGGCCCTTCCCCCACATTTTTTTAGAAAATACCCATTCTAACTGGGGTAATGTAAAATCTCACAGCTTTTTATTTTCATTCCCCTCATGGCTAGTCATCCTGAGCATTTTTTCATGTGTCTATTGAACATTTGAACTTCATCTTTGAAAAATGCCTGTTGAATAACTTTGCCCATTTCTTTTTATTTAAACTTGTATTTAATAAATATAAATTTTGAAAGTACAACTTTTGCATTATAGCAGTTTTTCATCCCAAAACCTACCTCCCACCCACAAACCATTCCATTTCCTACTCCCTCTCTTATCCCATTCTTCATTAAGATTCATTTTTAATTATCTTTATATACTGATCAACTTAGTATAGACTAAGTAAGGGTTTCAACAGTTTGCACCCACACAGACACACAAAGTATAAAGTACTGTTTGAAGACTAGTTTTACCATTAATTTGCGTAGTATAACACATTAAGGACATAGATCCTACATGGGGAGCAAGTGTACAGTGACTCCTGTTGTTGATTTAACAATTGACACTCTTACTTATGACATCATAAATCACCTAAGGATCTTGTCATGAGCTGCCAAGGCTATGGCAACCTCTTGAGTTCACAGTCTCTGACCTTATTTAGACAAGGCCATAATCAAAGTGGAAGTTCTATCCTCCCTTCAGAGAAAGGTACCTCCTTCTTTGATGGTCTGTTCTTTCCACTGGAATCTCACTCACAGAGATCTTTCATTTAGGTCATTTTTTTTTTTTTGCCACAGTGTCTTGGCTTTCCATGCCTGAGAAACTCTCATGGGCTTTTTATCCAGATCTGAATGCTTTAAGGGCTGATTCTGAGGCCAGAGTGCTGTTTAAGACATCTCCATTCTATGAGTCTGCTGTGTATCCTGCTTCCCATGTTGGATCATTCTCTTCTTTTTAATTCAATCAGTTAGTATTAGCAGACACTAGTCTTGTTTATGTGATCCCTTTGACACTTAATCCTATCTTTATGATCAATTATGAATTTAAACTGATCACTTTAACTTGTATGATGGCATTGGTATATACCACCTTAATGGGATTTGGAATCCCCTGGCACATTTTTAGCTCTACCATTAGGAGTAACTGAGTGAGTGTGTGCTGAACTATACATCTCCTTCTTCTCTTATTCCCACTCTTATATTTAACGGGGATCAATTTTTAGTTAAATTTAAACACCTAAGAATAATTGTGTATTAATTAAAGAGTTCAACCAGTGGTATCATTAGTATTAAGTAGAACAAGATGATACTAAAGAGAATAAAATAGTAAGCTGTTCCTCTCAACAGTCAGGACAAGGGCTGATCAAATCATTGTTTCTCATAGTGTCAGTTTTACTTCTACAGGTTTCCTTTTAGGTGCTCAGTTAGTTGTCACTGATCAGGGAGAACATATGATATTTGTCCCTTTTGGACTGGCTTATTTCACTCAGCATGATGTTTTCCAGATTCCTCCATTTTGTTGCAAATGACCGTATTTCATTGTTTTATTGCTGTATAGTATTCTATAGAGTACATTTCCCATAATTTCTTTATTCAGTCTGCTGTTGATGGGCATTTCAGTTGATTCCTTGTCTTAGCTTTTGTGAATTGAGCTTCAATAAACATTGAGGTGCAGACAGTTCTTTTATTTGCCAATTTAATTTCCTTTGGGTAAATTCCAAGGAATGGGATTCCTTTGCCCATTTCTTGACAGGATTGGTTTTTTTTGTTGTTGAGTTTACTGAGATCTTTATAGAGTCTTAATATTAATCCTTTAACAATCGTATAGCTTGCAAGTATTTTTCCTGATCTGTTGGTTGCCTCTTCACTTTGTTCAGTGTTTCTTTTGTAGTGCAGAAGCTTCTTAGCTTGATCTAATCCCATTTGTCTGTTTTGGCTTTGATTGCCTGTGCTTTTCTTGTCTTTTCCAAGAAGTCTTTGCCTGTGTCAATGTCTTAAAGAGTTTCCCCTATGTTTTCTTCTAATAACTTGATGGTGTCAGGTCATGGCTTTAAAACCTTGAACCACTTTTATAAAGAAGAAAATTTTAAGGTGAACAACTTTAATGTATTTTATATGTAAAGATTTAGGAGCACAGTAATACTTTCCACCCTACCCTCCCTCCAGCCCATGTTCCCACCATCCCTCCTCTTTCCTTTCTTATTATTTCTTTCAATTTTTACAATGATCTCCTTTTAGTTTATTCTATATTCATAAGATTAACTCTGCACCAAGTAAAGAGCTCAACAAATAGGAGAAGAAAAAAAATTCTGCAGCAGAACAAGGGCTGTAAATAAACATTGAATCTCAAAATATCAGTTTAACTCATATATATATATATAAACATGAGGGTACAGATAACTCTTTTATATGCTTCTGTGCTTCTGGGGTCTTTTCCAAGAAGTCTTTGCCAATGCTAATATCTTGCAGAGTTTCCCCAATGTTCTCTCCTAGAAAGTTGATGGTGCTAGGTCATAGATTTAGATCCTTGATCCATTTTGAATAGATTTTTACATGAGGTATAAGGTAGGGGTCTTGTTTCATTCTGCTGCATGAGGATATCCAATTTTCCCAGATCCATTTGTTAAGCAGTATCCTTTTACAGAGGTTGATTTTAGCTTCTTTGTCAGAGATTAATTGATTGAGATATGTGGATTGATTTCTATAATTTCTATTCTGCTGCACTGATCTACATGTCTGTTTTTCTGCCAGTATAGACTTGTTTGATTACAATTGTTCTACATTATGTCTTGGAATCCAATATTGTGATGCCTCTGGCTGTTTTGTTGTTTAAGATTGCCTTAGCTATTCAGGGTTTCTTATGTTTCCATATGCATGCATCATTTTTTTCATGATCTGAGAAGACTGCCATTGATATTTTTATTGGGATCACATTGAATCTATAATTTGCTTTAGGCTGTATGGACATTTGATGAGATTAAGTCTTCCAATTCAGAAACATGGAATATTTTTTCCATTTTTTTGTGTCTTCTATTTCTTTCTTCATGCTTTCTGATTTTTGTCACAGAAATCTTTCACCTCCTTGGTAAAATTTATTCCAAGGTATTTGAATTTATTTGTAGCTGTTGTGCATGGGACTAATCTAACTTGTTCTGTGTATATAATTTTTTTTTCATTTTTGTGTCTTAATTTTATGTACTGCAATGTTTCCAAATTCAAATGAGTTCCAATTGTCTCTTACTGGAGTCTTTTTTCCTCTATATAGAGAATCATGTCATCTGCAAACAGGAATAATTTGACTTCTTCCTTTCCAATTTCTATTTCTTTGATTTATTTTCCTTGACTAATGGCTCTGGCTAAAACTTTCAGGACATATTGAATATCAATGGTAATAATGGGCATCCTTGTCTGATTACAGATCTTAGTGGAAATGCTACCAACTTTTCCCCTTTGAATATTATGATGGCTGTGAATTTGTCATGAATTGCCTTGATTGTATTGAGGAATGTTTCTTCTATATCCAATTCGGTTTAGGTTTTACCATGTACACTTTAGAGTCTTTTCTTTATATTTTACTGTTGAAAGCTTGACTGTAATACTGTAATATGTGTTGCTGGGATCCTTTCTGGTCATGTCTGTTAGGAGCTGCACTTTCTTGTCCTTTATTCCTCCAAATTAGGGAAATTTTCTGTTATCATTTCACTGAATAGCCTTATTTTTTAACTTTTATTTAATAAATATAAATTTACAAAGTACAGCCTATGGATCACAGTGGCTCCCCCCCCCATAAACTCCCTCCCACCCGCAATCCTCCCATCTCCTGCTCCCTTTCCCCTTACATTCACATCAAGATTCATTTTCAACTATCTTTATATACAGAAGATCCATTTAATATATATTAAGTAAAGATTTCAACAGTTTGCACCCACAAAGAAACACAAAGTGGAAAGTACTGTTTGAGTACTAGTTATAGCATTAATTCACATTGTACAACACATTAAGGACAGAGATCCTACATGGGGAGTAAGTGCACAGTGACTCCTGTTGTTGACTTAACAAATTGACACTCTTGTTTATGGCATCAGTAATCACCCTAGGCTCTATCATGAGTTTCCAAGGCTATGGAAGCCTTTTGAGTTCGCCAACTCCGATCTTATTTAGACAAGTTCGTAGTCAAAGTGGAAGTTCTCTCCTCCCTTCAGAGAAAGGTAACTCCTTCTTTGATGTCTTTGATGGCCCATTATTTCCACTGGGATTTCACTTGCAGAGATCTTTCATTTAGTGGTTTTTTTTTTTTTTTTTTTTTTTTTTTTGCCAGAGTGTCTTGGCTTTCCATGCCTAAAATATTCTCATGGGCTCTTCAGCCAGATCTGACTGCCTTAAGGGCTGATTCTGAGGCCAGAGTGCTGTTTAAGACATCTCCATTTTATGAGTCTGCTGTGTATACTGCTTCCCATGTTGGATCATTCTCTTCTTTTTAATTCTATCAGTTAGTATTAGCAGACACTAGTCTTGTTTATGTGACCCCTTTGACTCTTAGTCCTATCATTGTGATCAATTGTGAACTGAAAGTGATCACTTGGACTAGTGAGATGCCATTGGTACATGCCACCTTGATGGGATTGAATTGGAATCCCCTGGTATGTTTCTAACTCTACCATTTGGGGCAAGTCAGATTGAGCATGTCCCACATTGTACATCTTCCTCTCTTCTGAATAGCCTTCTAATCTATTCTCTCTTTCCAGACTTTCAGGAGCTCCTAAGACCCATATATTTGATCATTTGATAATAACCCATAAATCTCAAATAATGTTTTTAGTTATTCTAACTTTTTTTGTTTGGAATGAGATATTTCTAAGGATTTGTCTTTTAGCTTGGATATTCTTTCTTAAACTCACCAAATCTGTTATCATAGCTTTTTACTTTATTTTGTATTTATCATATTGAACTATTCATTTCTAACATTTCAGGTTGATTTATCCTCAATTTAACTATCTCTTGACAACATTTTTATCCATGTCATGTATGGATTTCTTTAATTCATGAATTCACTTCCCTTTTTTGTTAGTAAATTATTATTCAGGCATTTCATTCCTCTCTTTATCTTCACATTCTAATATTAAAGTGTTTTTTTCCTTTTCGGGAGTCATATTGTCTCCTTTTTCGTATTTTTTGTATTTTTGTTTATTTTTAGGCATTGTGTAACCATTTGTTGGTTTTCTCCTCTGATGTTTTTTACCTGTGAAGTGTGCCTTTGTGGCTAAATGGAGTGTCTGCTCCTCCAGTGGATATTCAGAGGCATGTGCTGGGTAGGGCCAGAGAGCTCCATTCAGTGCTTGGGAGTGGTGCAAAGGGCCAGGGTGACACCCAAGTTGGGCATGGTAGATCTCCAATATTGTCAGAAGAATGAGAGTATGATCACATCACCTGGTGTGATCACTGCCTCATCTTCTCTCAATGCCCAGGGAAGCCCACAATGACCACACACCCCACCCATATAGATGCATGAACTGCACAAAGGATCTGTGTGGTCCTCAGTGTGAGCACAGAACCTTCTGCAATGACCTACACCAGGCACTCAAGGAACTCTGAGCCTCTGAAGCCAGATACAGTGATTTCCCAGAGACTCAGCTATACCTAATGCCCTGTTGTGCAGTCACCAAATTCCCACAGTCATAGTACACAGGGCTCCCATGGTCACAGGGATCAGGGGACCCAGTCTCAGCCCTATAAGAATGCTCCATCCATGGAAATATCTGAGACATTCTCAGAGCCTACTGAATGATCGTGTTCCACCCTGTCAGTGTGAGTTAGGTCACTTGTGATAGAGCTAGGGGAGGGGAGTGCCACACAGCCTTAGGTAGGTACCCCATCCCCTGACAACCCTCCAGACCAGACTCAAAATCAGTAGAAGCCATGAATTTATCCCTCAGAAAATATTCTCTACTTGCCATATTTAGATAGACTCACCTTATCAAGACAGCACCTCTTCCCTGCTTGTCATAGAGTGTCTTTACTGGGGGGAATGGGAAGCACATAATGCACTCTCTAATCACAAAGTTAGGTGGGCACTTTGCCCCCTGCTAGTGGTCCAGACCCCCAAGGTTCTCCCTGATGCAATATCAGTAGTGACACAGGTCGCTGCAGACTTTCCACTTCTAAGAAGCTGGCCTCTCCTACTGACTGCCCAACTTTTCACTGCAGAGTATAATGCTCTGCAGGAGTACAAGAGGGTAAGGAAACAAGGCAGCATCTCCGCTCCAAGCCTGGCAGTTGGTTGAGATCCCAGTCAGCTCCTGAGACTGAAGTAAAAGTAGGTGACTGTGGAATTCCCTCTCAGCTGAAGTTCCGAGTGCTATGGTGCACAGCATACCTTGGCATGGTGAGATGGCAACTCACAGCTGGCAGTGTGTACTCTGCCTGGTTGGCTGCAGCGATGTCTCTGTCTCCTCTCCTCTTGTCCCACAGAGTCTTCATTGTTTATTCACTTCTTCACCCAAAATTTTCATCAGTCAGATCCCTGGAAATATGGTCCTTCCTTTGTTATTTTCATATCCCAAAGCAGTTGAAGTTAGTGTGGCTACACCTTATTCAGCCATCTTGGAAGCTGATTTCTGTATCTTGACTATTGTGACTTGAGCTACTATCAACTCTTTCATATGAGTAATTCTTTCAGTGGGTAACTCTTTCATATGCTGATTTCATTTCCTTTGGATATACTCCTAGGTGTGGGAGAAGTGAGTACTGTGCTAGATTTTTTTATAGTTTTCTGAAGAATCTTCATACTCTCTTTCATAATGGTGTACCCAGTTTCCATTCCCACTAACCATGTATTAGGGTACCCTATCTCTACCTTATTGCCAAAAAATGTCATTTAAAAATTTTTGCTTGATAGCAACTCTAACTAGGGTGAGAGGAAACTTCATTGTGGCTTTTATTTGCATAATTTTCCTGATGGCTAGTGATCCTGATCATTTTATCTTTTGTGTAATACTTTGAAAAATGCCTGTTCATATCCTTTTCCAATTTCTTATCTGATTATTTACTTTGTTGCTGAGTTTCTTGAGCTCCTTATTTATTCTGGATATTAATCCTTTATTGGATGCATAGTTGCAAATGTTTTCTACCTTTGTATTGGTTGCCTCTGCTTTATTAATCATTTTCTTTGCTGTGCAGAAGCTTTTTAGCTTCATGTAATCCCATTTGTTTACTATTTTCTGGATTACTGCAGTTTTATCCAAGAAGTCTTTGCCTAGGACCATGTCTTTCAGCATTTTCCCTATGTTTTCCTCTAGTAATTTGATGCTTCAGGTCATAGGTTTAGATCCTTGATCCATTATGTGTTGGTTTTTACATAGGGTGTAAAATAGGGGTCTTCTTTCAAACTTCTGCATGAGAGATCCAATTTTCCCAAACCATTTATTGAAAAGAATGTCCTTTCTCCAGAGGATAAATTTAGCTTATTTGTCAAAGATTAGTTGGTTGTAGATTAATTTCTAGGGTTTCTATTCCATCCAATTGTTCCATATGTCTTTTTATGCCAGTACCAGGTTGATTTGATAGTAACGGTCTGGTAGTATGTCTTAAAATATGGTGGTGGTGCTTGTGGCCTTGTTTTTATTGTTTAAGATTGATTTGGAAAGAGGTAGCATCCTGTCATAGTGGACTGGATCTCTGCCTGTGGCCCCGGAATCCCGAATGGATACTGGTTCATATCCTGGCTGCCCCTTTTCCAATCCAGCTCTCTGCTTTGCCCTGGGAAGGCAATGAAGGATGACACAAGTGCTCTGACTACTGCACCTGCATGGGTACCTGGAGAAAGCTCCTGGCTCCTGGCTTTTGATCAGCCTAGCTCTGGCAGTTATGGCTATTTGGGGAACAAAACAACTGATAGAAGACCTTTCTCTTTCCCTCTCTCTCTCTGTGACTAGGCTCTCAAATAAATAAATAAAATCTTTTTTAAAATATATTGCTTTTGTGTTTCCAAATGAATTTTAGGATTGTTTTTATCTACATTTGTATAGAATGTTCTTAGCATTTTGATTAGGATCACAATTGAATCCATTAATTGCTTTGGGTAATTTGGACATTTTGATTATTTTAATTCTTCCAATCCATGAACATGGAATATTTTTCTTTATTTGTTTGTGTCTTCTTCTGTTTCTTTTCTTAGGGTTTTGTAATTTTCATTGTAGAGAATTTAACATCATTGGTTAAATTGATCCCAATTTATTTAATTTTTTGTAGCTTTTTTTATTTTTTAATTTTTATTTAATTAATATAAATTTCCAAAGTACAGCTTATGGATTACAATGGCTTCCCCCCCATAACGTCCCTCCCACCCGCAACCCTCCCATCTCCTGCTCCCCCCCCTTCCATTCACATCAAGATTCATTTTCAATTCTCTTTATATACAGAAGATCAGTTTAGCATATGTTAAGTAAAGATTTCAACAGTTTGCACCCACAAAGAAACACAAAGTGAAAAATATTGTTTGAGTACTAGTTATAGCATTAATCACAATGTACAGCACATTAAGGACAGAGATCCTACATGAGGAGTAAGTGCACAGTGACTCCTGTTGTTGACTTAACAAATTGACACTCTTGTTTATGGCATCAGTAATCACCCTAGGCTCTATCATGAGTTGCCAAGGCTATGGAAGCCTTTTGAGTTCACCAACTCTGATCATAATTAGACAAGGTCGTAGTCAAAGTGGAAGTTCTCTCCTCCCTTCAGAGAAAGGTACCTCTTTCTTAGATGACCTGTTCTTTTCACTGGGATTTCACTCGCAGAGATCTTTCATTTAGGTGTTTTTTTGTTTGTTTGTTTGTTTGGTTTTTTTTGTTTGGTTGGTTTTTTTTTTTTTTTTTTTTTTTTTTTTGCCAGAGTGTTTTGCTTTCCATGCCTGTAATACTCTCACGGGCTTTTCAGCCAGATCCACATGCCTTAAGGGTTGATTCTGAGGCCAGAGTGCTGTTTAGGACATCTGCCATTCTATGGGTCTGCTGTATATCTCGCTTCCCATGTTGGATCGCCCTCTCCCTTTTTGATTCTATCAGCTAGTATGTGCAGACACTATTCTTGTTTATGTGATCCCTTTGACACTTAGTCCTATCATTATGATCAATTGTGAACAGAAATTGATCACTTGGACGAGTGAGATGGCATTGGTACATGAATTGGACTCCCCTGGTATGTTTCTAACTCTACTGTTTGAGGTAAGTCAGCTTGAGCATGTCCCGAATTGCACATCTCTTCCCTCTCTTATATTTAACAGAGATCACTTTTCAGTTCAGTTTCAACACTTGAGAATAACTGTGTATTGATTACAGTATTCAACCAAAAGTATTAAGTAGAACAAATAAAACAAATACTAAGAGGGATAACGTATTAAGTTGTTCATCAACAGTCAGGACAAGGTCTGATCAAATCACCGTTTCTCACAGTGTTCATTTCACTTTAACAGGTTTCCTTTTTGGTGCTCAGTTAGTTGTCACCGATCAGGGATTTGTCCCTTTGGGACTGGCTTATTTCACTCAGCATAATGCTTTCCAGATTTCTAACAGGGATCACTTTTCAGTTAAAATTTAAACACCTAAGAATAAGATGCTTAAAGATGTGTTGCACACAGAAACACAGAAACACAGTCATCAATATGAAAGAAGGTAAATGAAGGAAATCTCACACCAAAAGATCACAGGAAGTTCAAAACATATATCAGAAAATATCTTTGGCAAATGGCAGGGCAAAGTTACTACTTATCAATAGTCACATTGAACGTTAATGGCCTGAACTGTCCAGTTAAAAGACACAGATTGGCTGATTGGGTAAAGGAACAAAACCCATCTATTTTCTGCTTACAAGAAACACATCTTTCCAATAAAGATCCATACAGACTGAAAGTGAAATGCTGGAAAAAGATATACCATGCCAACAGAAATGAAAAAAGAGCAGGTGTACCCATCTTAATATCAGACAACATAAACTTTACCACAAAAACTGTTAGGAGAGACAAAGAGGGGCACTATATAATGATTAAGGGATCAATTCAACAGGAAGATATAACGATTATCAATGTATTTGTAGCTATTGTGAATGGGACTGATCTTTTAAGTTTTTTGTCAGAATATTGTTGGGATATAAGACTGTTTGTCGCTCCCCCTCTTCGTGGAGGAACGACACAGGACCCTGCGCTGTTCTTTGTCTGCTCGGCCCTCCCCGGGTTTGCTGCTGGTTCTTCCCGGGTTGGCTACTATCCCTTCCACCTCCGTGGAAGGGCAGTTCCCCCTGGCCACATTCCCCACTTCCGCAGGGGAGCGGCACACCGCCGGCCGGCTCTCTGGGGGCTGCACAGGTGTTCCCCTTAGATGTTCCTGGTGCATGCCGTCTCTCTCCTCCTTTATAGTCCTCCTCCGCCAATCCTAACTCAGCTGCCCACACGCCGAGTACGCTGCTCTCCTCCAATCAGGAGCAGGTCCTACAGTTTATTAGCTGAACTGGAGGCAGCTGTGTGGAAGCTGTTTACTTCTCTCCCAGCGCCATATTGTGGGAGAGCAGATGCATAGAATAAGTCTTAATTCCAGTAACTCAGTCCAGTCCGGGCTGCTCCCCACAACTGTTACTGATTTTTTTTTGACAGGCAGAGTGGACAGTGAGAGAGAGAGACAGAGAGAAAGGTCTTCTTTTTCCATTGGTTCATCCCCCAATGGCTGCTACGGCCGGCGCACGCAGCCGGCACACCGCGCTGATCCGAACCCAGGAGCCAGGTGCTTCTCCTGGTCTCCCATGGGGTGCAGGCCCCAAGCACTTGGGCCATCCTCCACTGCACTCCCAGGCCATAGCAGAGAGCTGGCCTGGAATAGGAGCCACCGGGACAGAATCCGGTGCCCTGACTGGGACTAGAACCCGGTTTGCCGGTGCCGCAGGCGGAGGATTATCCTATTGAGCCACAGCGCCGGCCTGTTACTGATTTTTGTGTGTTTTTTTTATATCCTGCAACTTTGCCGAATTCTCTGAAGATTTCTAATAATCTCTTAGTGGAGTCATTTGGTTCCCCTCTACCCTGCCATCTGCAAACATGGACAATTTGACTTCCTGCTTTCCAATTTGTATTCCTTTGATTTTTTTCCCTTGCCTAATTGCCCTGGCTAAACCTCCTGAGCTATGTTGAATAAACTGGTGAGAGTAGGTTCTGCATCTTAGTGGAAATACTTCCAGTTTTTCCCCATTCAATATGATTTGGCTGTGGGTTAGTGATATATTTCCTTGATTTTGTTGATGTAGGTTCCTTCTATACACAAATTGAGTAGGATTTTATCACGAAAGGATGCATTTAACAAATGCTTTCTCTGCATATATTGATATAATCATATATGGTTTTTCTCCTTCAGTTGGTTGATATGATGTATACTGGTTATTGATTTACATATTTAAAACCATCCCTTCATCCCTGAGATAAATTACACTTGGTTGGGGTGGATGATATCTTTGATGTGTTATTGAGTTTTATTTTCTGGTATTTTGTTGAGGAATTTTGTATCCATGTTCATGAGAGATATTAGTCAGTAGTTGGTCCTTTTTTGTTATATCTCTCTCTGGCTTTGAAATTAAGGCAATGCTGACCTCACTGAAAGAATTTGGATGGTTGTCCTCCCTTTAAATTGTTTTGAATCATTTAAGAATTATTGAGATTAGTTCTTCCTTAAAGTTTCATAGAATTCAGTGGTGAAGCCATTAGGTCCTGGGGTTTTCTTCTTAGGAGGCTCTTCATTACTAATTTGATCTCATTCCTTGGGCTATTCAGGTTTTCTCTGTCTATGATCCTCAACTTTGTTAAGTTATATATGCTTAGCAATCTACATATTTCTTCCAGATTTTTCAATTTGCTGGCATATAGCTGTTTTTAATAATTACTAGGGGCCAGTGCTATGTCATAGCAGATAAAGCTGCTGCCTACAGTGCTGGCATCCCATATAGGCACCGGTTCGAGTCCCAGCCACTCCACTTCCAACCCCTCTCTCTGCTATGGCCTGAGAAAGCAGTGGTTGGGCCCCTGCACCCATGTGGGAGACGCAGAAGAAGGTCCTGGCTCCTTGCTTTGGATCGGCGCAGCTTGGACCATTGTGGTCATCTGGGGAGTGGACCACTGGATGGAAGACCCGCGCCCTTAACTCTGCCTTTCAAATAAATAAATAAATCGTTTAAAAAATTTTTAAAAATAATAATTACTAGTTTTTTTTTTCTGTGGGTTCAGTTACAACATCTCTTTTTCAATTTCTGTTTTTATTAACTAGGGCCTCTTCCTTTTTAGGGGGTTAGATGGGCCAATGGCTATTAATTGTTTTCAAAAAAAGATTAATATAAAGAGTACAGATCTCATGTATTTCATACGTACAATTCCAAGAAGATATCCATACTTCCCACCCTCTGTTCCTTCCTTCCTTCCTTCCTTCCTTCCTTCCTTCCTTCCTTCCTTCCTTCCTTTTTCTTTAACTTTTGCACTAACAAGTAATTTATTCTTCATTTCCCTGATCTTTAGTGTAGTTTTTTAAATTTCTGTTTTGTTAATTTCTTTTCTTTTCCTTTTAACTTTTATTTAACAAATATAAATTTCCAAAGTATAGCTTATGGATTACAGTGGCTTTTTCCCCCCGTAACTTCCCTGCCACCCGCAACCCTCCCATCTCCCACTCCCTCTCTCATCCCATCCCTGTGTCTTTACTTCTACTAATTTGGGGTTTGGTTTGTTCTTGTTTTCCTAGCTTCATTAGGATTAATTTTTAATTATCTTTATATACAGAAGATCAACTTAGTATAGACTAAGTAAAGATTTCAACAGTTTGCACCCACACAGACACACAAAGTATAAAGTACTGTTTGAATACTAGTTTTACCATTAATTCACATAGTACAACACATTAAGGACATAGATCCTACATGAGGAGTAAGTGCACAGTGACTCCTGTTGTTAATTTAACAATTGATACTCTTGTTTATGACGTCAGTGATCACCCAAGGCCCTTGTCATAAGCTACCAAGGCTATGGAAGCCTCTAGAGTCCACAAACTCCGACATGATTTAGACAAGGCCATAATCAAAGTGGAAGTTCTGTCCTCCCTTCAGAGAAAGGTATCTCCTTTGATGACCCATTCTTTCCACCGGGATCTCACTCGCAGAGATCTTTCATTTAGGTCATTTTTTTGCCACAGTGTCTTGGCTCTCCATGCCTGAGAAACTCTCATGGGCTTTTTAGCTGGATCCAAATGCCTTAAGGGCTGATTCTGAGTCCAGAGAGGCACATACACTATTCTGGGCTCTTACCCACTACACAGTGTATTCCCAACCTCTGTGACATTTGTCCTTAGCATGCAGAGAGCTCTGAGTCTCCTCTGTCAGACCATGCAGGTGCATAGGAATCCAGTCACAACCCATTGCCTTCTCAGTTCTGTGGCCTGTGCCTAGAACTCCCACAGTCACAGGGTACAAAGGTTCACTCTCCACCCTGCAAGGTGCTATTTCCTGATCCCAGGGCCTCCAGCAGTGGCCAACTTCAGTTTCTTAGTTCAGGGCACAGTTCAGCTACTGCTATACCTCAGCATATTGAGTGTGGGGCTTTGGTTGTAGAGGGGAGGGAGGCAATGTGGCTTCATTTCACAGAACAGGTAGTCATCCTGTTCTTCAGTGGTTCCTCAGGCTGGACTTGAAGCCCATAGATATCGTGGGCTTCTCCCTCTGTCAGTCACCAGTGGCGGGAACAGCAGCTGCCTCCTTTCACCTTGCCCTGGGAAGTTGGTGCTCCCCAGCACAGAGCCAGTGATTTAAAGGCTGGAGTGGCTGGCAACAGCATGTTTGTCTATTCTCCTCCCTGCTCCAAGGAGTCTGTGTTCTGCTCTGTCCATTCTTCACGGAAAGTTTATCTCAATCAATCCCCTTAGAACATGGTCTTTCCTTTGTTTTTCTGTTTTCTTTCTGTAGCTGAGGTCAGTGTGACTTCTCACTGTTTAGCCCTCTTGGATCTTCTCAGATATCTGCTTTTTTAACAAGCATCCAAGATAGTTTTTATGCCCTGTGAATGTTTTAACTTTCTATTTACTTGAAAGGAAAAGAGAGAAAGTGAAATACAGACAGACAGAAAGAGTTTTCATTAGCTGGTTCACTCCTCAGATGCCAGCAATAGCCAGGGTGCTGAAGACAGGAGTTGGAAGCTCAGTCCAAGTCTCCCATATGAATGTAAGAAACTCAATTACTTTATCCATCATCACTGTCCCCCCTCCCCCAGGATACACACCAATAGGAAGCTGGAATCAGAAGTCAGGAGTTGACCCCAGACACTCTGTTGTAGGACTTGGGGACCCTAACCAGCATATTAACAACTAAGCCAAATACTAACTCCATGTCCAGTAAATCTTGGTAACTACCAGTATAGATACGTCTCCCAGGAATACCTTAAGAGAATACAAAACAAAATAATCCAATTCAACCTATGTTTATTTAGTATGCTTAATGCTTTTCTAAATGCTGTTTGCACTTATAAACTGCATCTAGAGCGGGCATTGTGGTGCACTGGGTTAAGTCACTCCTTGAGATGCCATCATCCCAGATGGTAGGGCCTGCTTGAGTTCTGGCTATTCCACTTCTAATTCAGCTTTCTGCTCATGCACTTGGGAGCATCATATGATAGCCCAAGTACTTGGGTACCTGCCATCCAAGTGGGAGACCAAGATGGAGCTCCTGGCTCCTGGCTTCCACCTTGCCCAGTACTGCCTGTTATAGGCATTTGGAGGGTGAATGACTATATGGAAAATTAGGTCTCTCTCTCTCTCTCTCTCTGTACACACACACACACACATGAATTAAATATATATATATATCCCTCCATCACTCTGCTTTTCAAATAAATATATCTTTAAAAAGAGGAAAGAAGGGAAAGAAGGATTGGGAATACTTGAATTCAGATGTTCATCAGCAGATCAATGATGAGATATTTTTATCGTATTGTATAGAAATATCTCTCCCTGGAAAACCTAAATAATATTCCTTGGGTAAATGCCTACTTTATTTCTGTACATAAGCTGTATCTTTCCAGGAGAACTTAAAACATATTTTTTCTACCTTTAGAAAATGAAATTTATTTTCCCAACCATTGTTCAAATCATAAATAGGATGTATCTCAACCCTTCTATCAACTGCTACAGCTTTTGTATTTGCAATTGTAAATGGTTTGTCATGTTGTTCTAGATATTATAAACATAATTGATTTCAACATTGGTTGGCAATAAAGCTCATTTCAGAGTCTTTTAGATTTAAGCAGAAATTCATAAAGAGAGCTAAGATGTGAAAAATTGATTAAATCTTATAAAGCAATGTGTGATCTAAAATAAAAACTCAGCATCACAGAACAATTACTTTCAGTGATTTAAAAGAAACATTTAAAAGTCTGATTATTTCATCTTTAGCTGGGTGAGGAAAAGTTGAACATGCTGGACTCAGTGTTTAAAATAGGAAACATTCAACATCCATTTAACCTCAATTGGAAGCAGATTCCCTTGAAAGTATTTTTTATGCCTGTTAGATTGCTTCATATTATCAAGGGGCTCTATTTCCACTATACATAACCACCTATTTGAAGTACTGAGTAGCTTTACAGGAGTATTTGGCTGTAGTTGAAAATACAAAAAATTCAATAGATATAAAAACTTAGCTTAGTTTTTATTGCTATTGTAATAGAGTAGTGCTAGGTGATTTTAGGCTAATAGAGCAAAGTATTTTTAGAAATTACTGGACCTTATATAGGTTCTAATGCAGTAGAAAAGAGATTAAGAACTTTTTAAAAAATGGAAAAAGATTCAGCTGCAGTTTTGTCATGTGAAAGCATTAGAGGCAACAGAGACTGATTACAATTTTTAAACAATAAACCTCTTATTGAGCATGAAAAGAGTTTGAAAAAGAAAACTTATTTCAAGTGTAATAGTCTGTTTTCTATAAAATTAGTATGAGCCTTCATTTCTAACTCCCTCCCTTCCAGTTGACTGGTGATATGGAAAATAGGATATAAAAATGGGGGAAAGATGCATCCAGTGGGGATTAAGAAAATGAGGTATTCATACTCTAAAACTGAGAATCTTCTGCTAAGTGAATGTATAAGGAAATTATCTGAGGAAGTGAAAATCAGTGTGTGAATCCTTGCCTGTGAAATCACAGTTTGCAAGGAAAGCCCAGGACACTCCAGCACCCTTACCCAGTCCCTTTCCCCTTCCTCAGTGGCATCTAATTGCCCCTATCTCCTAAGAGCAAAGGTTGCAGATAAATTCCCACGTGACTGTGTCTATCTTAGCTGGGATGCCCTTGGTGATGCTCATTCCTTCAACTCCCATGCAAACATCCTTGGTGTGGACAACAAAGTCAGGCAAAGAGCTGATTCTGCATGGCTCTGGTCACCTTCCAGTAGGCAGAAGTGAGCAAGGCCCAAATATACATGGGAAATGAAGGTTAGAGCAGAATACCCCTACAAATATTGGGCTGATGAATCAAAGATAGGAGAGACGTTCTCAATCAGAAAGAAACCTTTCTATTGCAGTTACCTTGGACTCAAGGGTCATCCAGGCCCTGCAAAGTGAAATTATGAAATGGCAAAGAAACATAACAGGGAAAAAATACACACACACACACACACATATGTGTGTATATATATATATATATAGTGTATACTTTTATACATATACTATATATATATATAGTGTATACTTTTATCTGTACCTGTCAGATTAGAACAGGAATCCAAACACTCACAAAACCAGTTTCAGCTCCTACCCTGACAATAGTAAACAACTTCCTCTATAGTGATAGTGATGACAGTGATGATAATGATTGCAATGACAACTGCTATTCACTGAGCAATTACCATGTACATGATGCTATGCTAAGCTCTTTCTTGTATTATTTCAGTTAATCATAACAGAATTCTTATAAGACAGCTGCCATTACTAGGAATATCTTATAAACTAGGAATGTGGGTTTTGAGGGAATGATTATTTTGCCTAAGCTCATACCTCTAGAAAAAAAAGCAGTCTTAGGATTTAATACAGGATGAGAAAACCAAGAATCTAAGAGGTGGGACCCCCTCTGAGAAACCAGAGCAAAAGAGAGAATAGAAGAAAACTGAAGTCTAGAAAACCTTCAACCTATACTCTTTAGAATATAATGTATTAATAAAATTTTGTTGGAAAAACTTGAAATGAGAATAAATCAAAATCTGAAAGGCCAAAATGCAGATCTTAAAGTAGCAAAAACATTTTTAAATTAAAAAGTCCAATGAAGGTAATGCACAGTTTACTGAAAAATATTAAATTAACAGTATAGAAAATAAACTTGAGAAGTATTCCAAGATTTTGAGAAAGAAGTAAAATAACAAGAGGGAATGATAACAGACAGGACAAGCATATTTATAAAATGTGACATATAGATAATAGGAATTCAAGGAATAAGAACTAAGTAGAGAAAACAAAAATAAATAATGAGAAGAAAACTATCTTGAAGAAATATTTCTGTATTCAGGGCAGGAGAACTAAAAATAGGGAAGAGAAATACAAAAGTTTGTGCACATAGAGAAGTTATAGGTAGGACACAAAGATTTCCTACCTACAGAAGAAAGAAAAGGGAAAAAATGGATGTAAGTCTAGCAGAGAGAAAGAAAACAAGACAGGGCCTGGGTTGTTCCAGAATTGTTCATTTTCCCCAAATATTTCCTTTGACCCTGGCCTTCAATGTTTCTCTTCTTAATTTTGCAAACTGACTTTTTTATGTTCCTGATACTGATTTCCGTATCCTCTGAGTTGGTATGAGAGAATAGAGCAGCTCTATAGGGGAATGTTTGATAATATCACACTCCTATGTGAAATCTAGAGATAGGCAAGAAGTAAAAATGCCTATTATTTTATTCATTGTTCTACCTTACGTGGATGATATCAAATAAGGGAGATGGGTTGGTATGCTTATAGAAGCAGGAAGGAAATTCAGGAGAGCCTGTTTGGGATGTGGAGGGGAAAAATATAAACAAATATTTAAAATACAAAGAAATTTAAATTACAAGATGACTCTTAAATTTTTCAGTTGTTACATAGGGCTACATTTAAAACATTAAACCATGATTTTTTTTTAATTATTTATTTTATTTATTTGAAAGACAGAGTTACAGTGAGAGGTGGAGAGAGAGAGAGAGAGAGAGGACTTCCATCCACTGATTCACTCCCCAAATGGCCAAAATGGCCAGAGTTGAGCCAATCCAAAGCCAGGAACCAAGAACTTCCTCCAGGTCTTCCATGTGAGTGCAGGGGCCCAAGCACCTGGGACATCTACTGCTTTCCCAGGCCATAGCTGAGAGCTCGATCAGAAGAGGAACAGCTGGGACTTGAATCGGAGCCCATATGGGATTCTGGCACTGCACACAGGGGCTTTAACCCACTGTGCCACAGCACTAGCCCCTAGACCTTGACTTTTTAATGCCATTTGTAATTTAAAGTCATAGCAGTACTGTGTGCATATAAAACTTACCTGTGTGTGTATATATGTATATATACACACACAAATACCTGTATGTATGTATATGCATTTGTTTGCATGTATTATCAGGAAGAAATAGGTTTCCACTCAGAGAAGCTATCACTTCAAGCGGCTTTTCTTCACATACCAATGCTCAAGGGGCAGAATGAACAGGAATGTAAATATAAGTTATGCTTGAAAAACTGCTTTGGCTAAAGCCCTGAATTCTTTTTAACTGATGAAAGAAAAATGAGATTACAGAAATTCAGTTCATTGAAAATAGTATTGACTTTTTCTGTCTGTTAAAGGAGATTATTATTTGTAACATAAATCTGTTGATGTCTTTGTTGGACATTGATTCATAAAAAGAAAACTCACAAGCAAGCATCCTTTCCAATTGTCTGAAAAGCAACTAGAAATAAATTGACTTAAGTTTTAGGCAGAATAAAAGTGCTGCTTCCTTCTGAAATATATAGGGAAAAGTTGTGATATTGTTTCCAGTTTGGAAGGTTTGATCAGACTGTTTCCAGTCTGCATTTTAATAAAGTACATATAGAAGAAAAACTTTTTTAAGTTTTTAAATTACTATATACATGGGGATTTAAAAAAATTCTTGGAAAACATACTATGAAAAAACTAAACATGATGTTAAGATTTCTTTCACTTTAACAAAGTATTCTTTTAATATTTTGCACAGTTTTGAAGTGTGAATGTATATAATAAAGTATATACATGGAATTATTAAATTTCAATATACTTTTATAAAGATTTATTTATTTATTCGAAAAGCAGTTATGGAGAGGCAGAGGCAGAGAAAGAGAGATTGATCTTCCATCTGCTGGTTCACTCCCCAAATGGCCTCAACGTCCGGAGCTGGACCAATCTGAAGCCAGGAGCCAGGAGTTTCTTCTAGGTCTGCCATATGGGTTCAGGGACCCAAGGACTTGGGCCATCTCCCACTGCTTTCCCAGGCCATTAGCAGGGAGCTGGATCAAAAGTTGAACAGCCGGATTGGAATTGGCGCCCATGTGGGATGCTGGCACTGCAGGCAGTGGCTTTTCCACAGCGCTGGACCGTGAGCCCACATTTTAAAAGCAACTTGAATTAACTCCCAGGTAGTGGTGATTGAGGTGATAGAAAACACGGCAAAATAAAATAAATGAATGAATGGGGAAAGTAGTTTCCTCTGGAAAAAATGAATCTAAGAATAATGTAAAGTGGAATATTCAGTGTTTCCTTCTGGTCCCAGTATCTCCAAATTACACTGCAGACCCAATCTGTATCTCTGTAGACATGAACGCCTACATTGCATACACCCAGGATTGCCTGTTCTAGATTCCCATTAATAATTCCTGGTGGGCAAATGTGTGTAGTTTATGTTCTACATCCTTGTGATACAAGGACAGCTTAGAAGAAGAATAAAACATTTTCTAAAAACTAATGTTCTCTTGGTGTTTTCACAAGAGACTCCATCACAGATCATGGAAATTTTATTTCAGCTGAAAAGAGTTATGTGGCAGGCACTGCTTTGTGCTGAACAAAGTCTAGTCCTTAATCTTGGAAGGTGCACGGTTAGACCCGTTTACCTGCGACTGAGTGCTAACCCATGCAATACTGACACAGGTATTGTACATCAATCTCAGACCTGGCCCATTAGAAAAAAAAAAAAAAAAAAACACCATGTAATCCTCCACCCTTTCTTCACCTCTTGGCTGAATGGAAAGGAATCTGAGGCATTAGCAAGGGAAGAGCCTTACTATTAGGAGTTGGGTCTGGGCGATGGTTACCACCTACCCCCTTCCCCCAGGCTTCCCAGTGATGAAAACACTGATAGAAACTTTACATAAATGGGGACTGGTGCTGTGGTGTAGCAGGTAAAGCAGCCACCTGCATTGTCAGCATCCCATATGGCTGCCCCACTTCTGATCCAGCTCCCTGGTGATGGCCTGGGAAAGCAGTGGAAGGTGGCCCAAGTCCTTGGGCCCCTGCAGCTGCATGGGAGACCCACAGGAAGCTCTTGGCTCCTGGCTTCAGATTGGCTTAGCTGCAGCCATCACGGCTAATTTGGGAGTGAAGCAGTGGATGGAGGACCTCTCTCTCTGCCTCTTCTTCTCTCTCTGTGTAACTCTGACTTTCAAATAAATAAATAAATCTTTTTTAAAAAAGAAACTTTATTTAAATGAAGATGAAACTTTTATTGTGTTGTCACTGAGCACTACTAAATAAACATATTTATTAGTAAATTAGTAAATACACATTAATATTTTTTAAGACTCAGCAAACATAGTGATCAATACCTGGAATGCTGTATAACATTGTTTTTTCAAAAGTTAAAAAATGTTCCCACAGTTCAAAAAAATTGAATAAAAAGATAAGTACGTGCAAATGGTGGAAAGTATAAGTGAAGTATGGAATTCACTTACAAATGATGTCATGAAGACAGAACCAAGATAGAAGACTGCAATATTCAAGAGTCTCTGGCTAAAGGAAACCAAATTGTCTGAAAGTTCTACCAAGTATTAGTCAAAAGCAATGCATAATTAACTAGACATTGATGAATACTACTTTTTATTTTTTATTTTCTTTTAACTTTTATTTAGTAAATACAAATTTCCAAACTACAGTTTATGGATTACAATGGCTTTCTCCCCCAATAACTTCCCTCCCACCCACACCCCTCCCATCTCCCACTCCCTCTCCCATTCCATTCACATCAAGATTCATTTTTCAATTATCTTTATATACAGAAGATCGATTTAGTATATATTAAGTAAAGATTTCATCAGTTTGCATCCACACAGAAACACAAAGTGTAAAATACTGTTTCAGTACTAGTTATAGCATTACTTCACATTGGACAACACATTAAGGACAGATCCCACATGAGGAGTAAGTACACAGTGACTCCTGTTGTTGACTTAACCATTTGACACTCTTCTTTATGGTGTCAGTAATCTCCCTAGGCTCTAGTCATGTGTTGCCAAGGCTATGGAAGCCTTTTGAGTTTGCCAACTTCGATCTTATTCCAACAGGGTCACAGTCAAAGTGGAAGTTCTCTCCTCCCTTCAGAGAAAGGTAACTCCTTCTTTGATGTCCCTGTTCTTTCCACTGGGATCTCACTCACAGAGATCTTTCATTTAGTTTTTTTTTTTTCAGAGTCTCTTGGCCTTCCATGCCTAAAATACTCTCATGAGCTCTTCAGCCAGATCTGAATGCCTTAAGGGCTGATTCTGAGGCCAGAGTGCTGTTTAGGACATCTGCCATTCTATGAGTCTGCTGGAACACTACTTTTTAAAGTATTTTATTTTATTTTTAAGTTTATTCTTATTAATTGAAGGGCAGAGCAAGAGAGAGAGCTCTTCCACCCTCTGGTTAACTCTCCAAATGCCCACAAAGTTGAAGCCAGGATCCAGGAACTCTATTTGGGTCTCCCACTTGTGTGGCAGGGACTCAAGTACTTCAGCCATCACCTGCTGCCTCTCTTTGGGAAGCTAAATTGGAAGCAGAGGTAGGACTCAAACCTGTACACTCCCACATGGCATGCAGGCATTCCCAGGAGTGGCTTAACCCACTTTACCACAACATGTATTCTTAGAGTAAATTCTTAAAAAGAGAGATAGTAATCATTTTTCAGTTACACAAAAATTTGGGAAGAATTGTTATGTTGCCATCAGGAAGAAGAGTTCATCTTAGTGTTTGCATCCAGAATATTACATGCCAAAAGAAAATAATGTATTTTCTGTAGGATATTTACACAAAGCAGTATGTTTGAGATAATGCAGTTTAATTACTCATAATGATCCTGTGTGAGCCAATTGTCGGAGAAATAGGAAGATGAGACCAAGTTTGGCACATTTCTGATAACTGAAATGCCTACTGAAGTGTTATGCATACAGAATAAATCTAGCAAATCAGGAAATTAATACATATAAACATCCTATGTATGGATAGACATAACAGGCATGACATTGAGGTTTATGATCAATAAAACTGTGCGGTGTTTAAGCAATAGCTGTGAACAGTACGGTATCATATAGGGCAGCTGCAGTAGCCACAGATGCCTCACTCGGACTTTACATCAAGAAAGTTCTTGTTGTTCAGGGCAAAGTCTCTGGTGGGCTGACAGCCTCCTAGAGTAGTGCCATCAAGATCTTTATCAGTGTTCAGGGCAATGCCACACACTTCCTGAGCATCCTCCAGCCCATGATCTACCATGGTGGAACATTGGGACATGGACATTTCTGCATAATTCAGGACTCCGTTTACAGCAACCTGTGTTTGGAAGCTCATGGTACAGTTGGCTCAGTCTTTGTCAAATCTGTGCCGTGGTCTGGAGCTCTCCTTTGCTTACTCTTGCTTCTTCCTCCCTTTTTTTATTATTTACTTTGATAGGTAGAGTTACAGACAGTGAGAGAGAGAGAGAGACAGATAGAAAGGTCTTCCTTCTGTTGGTTCACCCCCTCAAATGGCTGCTGTCGCCAGCGCTGTGCTGATCTGAAGCCAGGAGCCAGGAGCTTTTTCCTGGTCTCCCACGCGGGTGCAGGGGCCCAAGGACTTGGGCCATCCTCCACTGCCCTCCCGGGCCACAGCAGAGAGCTGGCCTGGAAGAGGAGCAACCAGGACTAGAACCCGGCCCCCATATGGGATGCCAGCGCCGCAGGTGGAGGATTAACCAAGTGAGCCACGGCGCCGGCCCTACTATGCATGTTTAAGAACATCTTTGCAGAGTTCATGTTGGAGCTGAGAACCAAATGAGCCAGGGCGCCGGCCCCTCTTCCTCCCTTTTCTTTCACAGGCATCAGGTTTGCATTGTGTTCTAAAAGTTCTCTCTGCTTAAATCATGTGTCCTCCTCAGTTTATACTTCATAGACTCTTCCACACCCCATCCCCCTAGATAACCTCTATACTCATAACTCCATCTCAGCCTCAGCTCCCAGGAGGAATTAACTGGTAATAAACTATTAAAAGTAATTCTTTAAGATTTTTAACTGGCATGAAAATAGACATGTCAATTAGTGTGACAAAATATACAACCCAGAATGAAGAGTGGCAAGAGTACACCACAGGAAGAAAGTGTCTTCAATACATGCTGTGGCCGACACTAGATATCCACATGCAGAGGAGTGATGTTGGACCTTTTTCTTACATCATACACACAGGAAGCAAAAACACATTGAAGATTTTGATACATGATCTGAAACCATAAAACTCCAAGAAGAAAACGTAGAGAAAAAGATTTTTAATGTGGGTTTCACCAGTGATTTCTTGGATCAAATCCCAAAGGGGCTGGCAACAGAAGCAAAACTAGATAAACTGGATTATCTTGAGCTTAGAAAGCTTCGCTCAGCAAAGGAAAGAATCGACAGAGTGAAAGTGTAATACTATGGAATAGGAAAAAATATTCACAAACCATATCTCTGATAATGGCTTAATTTCTAATATGCATAAGAAACTCAACAAAAATCAGTAGCAATAAAGTGATTTTTAAATATTGGCATA